>NW_023276807.1:235118069-235448105 GCF_003668045.3 Cricetulus griseus | reverse complement strand
ATAAAAAGTTAAAGACATATATAGAAAAGATTTCTGATTTGATTTTAAAGGGTAAATTAAGACTTTGTCAGCTGACTGGAAAAGATCCAGCAGAAATTATAGTACCTTTAACTAATGAGGAAATTTCTTCCTTATGGAAAGATAATGAATATTGGCAAATAGCTCTTACTGACTTTTTGGGAACAATTAGCAACAACTATCCCAAAACTGACAGAAATTAAATTCATAAAAAAGACAGTCTGGATTCTTCCAAGTATTGTAAGACAAACTCCCATTTCTGGAGTTCTTACCTTCTACACTGATGCCAACAAATCAGGTAAGGCAGGTTATAAAGCAGGTGAGGTAAGTAAAGTAGTTCAAAGTCCATATACATCTGTACAGAAGGCAGAATTATATGCAATTCTCATGGTACTTAAGGATTTTACAGAACCTCTTAATATAGTTACTGATTCCCAATATGCAGAGAGAGTCGTGTTACACATTGAGACTGCAGAATTTGTTCCTGATAATACAGAATTAACTTCTCTGTTTTTACAATTACAGGAAACTATCAGAAACAGAAGTAATCCTATATATATTACACATATCAGATCCCATACGGGTCTGCCTGGCCCACTAGCACAAGGCAATGATGAGATTGATCATTTATTAATTGGAAGTGTGCTAGAAGCCTCAGAATTTCATAAGAAACATCATGTAAATAGCAAAGGTTTGAAAAAGGACTTCTCCATCACTTGGCAACAAGCCAAGGAGATAGTGAAAAACTGTCCTACTTGTTCCTTTTATAATCAAACTCCATTGCCAGCAGGTTGTAATCCTAAGGGCATTCGGAGAAATGAGGTTTGGCAGATGGATGTCTTTCACTTTGCAGAGTTTGGAAATTTGAAATATGTGCATCATACTATAGACACATTCTCAGGGTTTCAATGGGCTACTGCTCTTAACTCTGAAAAAGATGATTCTGTTATTACACACCTTCTAGAGGTGATGGCAGTTATGGGTATACCTGCACAAATAAAAGCTGACAATGCTCCAGCATATGTCTCTACAAAATTGCAACAATTTTTCAAATATTATAACATAAAGCATGTTACTGGTATACCACACAATCCTACAGGACAAGCAGTGGTTGAGCGATCTAATAGAACACTTAAGGAGATGCTCAACAAACAAGCTTGGAAGACTAAACCCCCCAAACATAGGTTGCATAATGCTTTATTAACACTAAACTTTCTTAATGCCAATGAAAAAGGACAAACAGCTGCAGAAAGACACTGGACTATGGAGAAAACTGCTGAACTCAATCAGCCGGTATACTTCAAAGATGTACTAACCTCTGTATGGAAACCAGGACATGTGTTGTGTTGAGGTAGGGGTTTTGCATTGGTCTACAGGAGAAGAAAAACTTTGGATACCATCAAAGTTGATCAAGATTCGAGTGGAAAAGGAAAAACCTCTCGACGAGGACAAATGACAGGTATTCTACTAAGGTATATTTTATAAACTAAATAGAAACCTCCCAAAGGAAAGGGAAGTGTTTTGCTTTTATCTTCACATGAAAACTCATCTTCAGAAGGCAAAGGACACTGCATGGGTAGATACTTAAGAAGAAAAGGTAGCTATAACCATCAAATAGAAGGAATGTGCCATACGGTAAACTTTACAGCTGTCTCTCAAAAAACTCTATTTCTCTTTATTTCCTAGTCCCTATTCAATTAAACCAATGCTGGATTTAGAGGTGGATTTGGCTTTCCTCCTCTAAAATCCAAACACGTTATTTAACTAAGCATTAGTGTTTCTGTGTTGTATCAAGAAGCCAAATGATGTAATACAGAATAAAAAAAAAAAGAATTTGGGGACTGTCTTTGTCTTTTCTTGGATCTTTCTCTCAAGGTGTACACCCTCTCATAATTGTTATGTTCTCATGGTTGCATTCCTCAGCATGTGTACAACACAAGCAAACATTTCTCTGCTAACTGTTTATGTTTGAGTACCACACAGCCAATGAAGACCTGCCTGACTGCAATCCCTGGACCCCCTGGAAAGAAAATGGGCCACACCTCCTCGACTGCACTGGATCCAACTTGCTCCATTTCAATGGACACTCCGGCCAGAGGTTCGGGTACTAACTTCAATCAAGTTGAGGATTTCAAGCGAGATCTTCAATCAAGTGAATCCCATCTAACATGGACTGGATACCAACATTTTCTTCCTACAGGACCCCACATGACTATCATCGTCCCATTTCAGCAGGAAGTAACTTGGAGAATGCTATGCCCCTTTTCCCCATTGTTGTAACCTAGGATAGTGTATATACCTAGTTAGGGATAGCTTCCTACTGTTTTTGGTTGGAATTGGAATGAGGTGTTCAGGCTTGGATACCTCTGTCAGATGACTTTAGGGTTTAGTTAAAATAGATAGTTAGGATGTGACATAAGCAGATTGTTGTATCTTCTTATATTTTACCTTTATGATTGTTAATTTTGGATACTTTATACTGTTAAGTTTTAATCCTCTTTTAGACTAAAAGGGGAATTGTAGGGAAAGCTGTAGCCATGCCTTCTTAGGGGCTGGCTACAGGTGTGCCTGACCAGGCTTGTGAGGGCGTGGTCAGAGTGACGTAGTAGGACTGCGTTTTTGGTTTCAGTTTCTCTTTGCTTCTTGCTGTACAGACCACTACCATGCCGTCTGGCTAGGTTGCTCTGTAAGTAAGGCTTTTCCCTATTAAATACCCTTATATTTCTACCTGACTCCGTATTGGTAATTTCCCACAATATACTTTAATTAATTTGGTCATGATAATTTGGGTCAGTGGTCTTTCTCCTTGATTCTGTGGAGTTAAAATATTGTCCTCCTTAATGATTGATGTGGACTCCCAGCTCAGAGTGGCCACTGGCACTGCTGGGGATATGGCCCTGTGATATATATGCTAGAAAACTGTGGTATACCAGGGAATCAAGACAGAAATCATGGTTCCTCTATGTGCTCTACAGTAGTTCATACATCCAGGTTTCTGCCTTTAGTTCATGTTCTAGCTTCCCTCAATGATGCTGTGTGGCATGAGAGTTGTACACTTAAATAAACCCTTTTCTCCCCAAGCAAACTTTGGTCATGATATTTTATCACAGTAACAGAAACACTGAAAGAGAAATTTAAACCAGGTTTATGGGAAAACTTGTGTAACAGACTTGACAATACCTTTAAGGGGATTAGAAAGGAGTTTTGAACTTTGGAGTAGACAAGCCATTGAATGGTCAGAGCATAATGAGCTGCTGTGGGAACTAAGAACACAGTGCTAGGAGCAGTACAGATGATAGAGGCCTGGATTGTGAAGTTTCAGAGGGAACAAAAGACATTATCAGGACTAGTTGTGTGCTTTTTCATACTAAGACTTAGGTTCTGGACAGCTGGAGCCAAAGGATTTGTTATAATTAACATGGGATCAGATCACTTAACAGAGACCTTTTCTTTGCTAGGATAATCAATAGTGCAGAACTGGTGTTGACAGAGCAGCTGTAATTCAAAAGAGAACATGATCGTGCAGGCAAAAAACATCTGGGAAGTATTACTGCAGTGTCTGCATGCTGAAACTGTGATCCAGAGGTAGCCAAACTTTACTTTGTACTAGAAGACAAATGTGATAACATGTAAGTGTCTGCTAAGTGGTATTGATACAGAGGCATAAAATAGTCATGGAGAACAGCAGAGTCTTGCCACCTGGAGAGGCCATTGGTGAAGATGCACCCTGAGCTGCAGTGGAGACTACAACATGTGAGATGTCTGAACCGTCAGAAAACCACAGAGAAGAGGGGTAGGTGTGGAGAGGAGCTAGACTGGTCCTTTTAGACTATGTGTGCTATGGATGATCCAACCTGAGAAGTGGAGCTGCCCAGAAGATTACAACATGTACATAGTCATCAGAAACAAATGCAATTTATATGAGAAATATACGTATATTTCTACAACAAAAATTATACATAGAAAATCATTTCTTGCCCTATATTAACTCTCAGTTGGTTTTCTATGAGACACACTGTAAGAATGTCTTTAACATCCTTGGCATATTTCCATAGAATATTCAAGCTTTATTGTGGTACTGAAGTGAGGGGCAAATAAGTGTCAGCAATGTGTGCTCATTAGGTAACTACTGCCTTACAGACACTGACAGAAGTATATATAAGATTGTGGAAAACCCTAAAACAATTCATCACTACAAAGTTCCATTACATAATGGATGACCAATTTATGAAAGTGGCATTAGAGTCCCATTTTCAGTCACTTTTCCATTTCCTGTCCACTTAACACTCTCCATGGAAACTTGTAGCTATAGATGGAAAGCAGGGGAATTAATGCCTAAAATTACATGTATTATGATATGTGGGTGAATCATTGGTTACAAGAACAATCTTTAGTTATTTATCAGGTATTTACTGTTCTGCTTAATTTATTGTCATGGCTGCCAGGATTAGGCTATCCTTACTCTGAATAGTAATGGGATTTCTGCTGTCTGGGGGACCAGCCTTCTGCAGAGTGGGACTCAAAGGGATTCCATGGACTTTTTATCTGAGGGAGTTAGGGAAAAGACACTCACATACTTTCATGATTGTTTCCTTCTTTTATTATTCATTTGTATTCTTGTTAGCTTTTATTATTTCTATCTATAAATGTCCCTTCAATCTCTCTGGATGTTTTTCTACCCCTAACTCCGTTGATATTCTCCTCCTATTTCTCCCATTCTTGATGTGTTCCTAAGTCACAACCACTTAAATAACAGGAAGCTTATTAGGACTACAGAGATATTAGGCCTACAAAGACAAAGAGTATTAATATATGACCTATTATTTCTCTTGTTGGTGTAAAACACCTAAATTGTCCATTCAAAAATAAAATAAAATAAAGACATTCACTACAAACAACTACTACATCATTCAAAATACAAGCATTCAAAATGCAAATTATTAAATTGCTGAAGTATGTTATAATAAGTGGTCTTTTTAATCATATTATCAGATTGCACATAACATTTGAAGGCTTGCAAAATGCTATAGTTCATTTAAGCCTAACTAAATGTTAGTCATCTGGTGAATTTATGAAGAGAATAAATGAAGGGAATCAAGTATATTCTTGAATTCTATAATTCTTGAAACCTAGCTATGAGAAATGTCATTATTATTTGCCATTGTATGAATGTGTGCATGTGTGTTGCCTAGAGGTAAGGTTTTAGGATTGCATGCCCATGCACAGGCCTGAAAGACCATAACAACTGGTCTATTGCTATCCTTCTTATTGCCTTGGGACAACCTCTCACTGAACAGAAAGCTGGCATTTTCATTAGTCTGGCTGGACAGTAATCCCTGGGACTCCACCTGTTTCCTGAACTGCTAGGGTTTCAGACACACCCAGCTTGTCTGACTTTTTATGTGGAAACTGGGAATGTTTACTCAGGTTCTCTAGTTCTCATGTTTAAAGCCATCTCACTCACTGAGCCAACTCAACACCTCTAGTTTTGTACCTTAAATATAACACTTTAATCTTAAATTGATAACTTTTTATAATCAATACTTTCAGAATATACAGAATAATTCAGGGTCACCTAGGCTTTGACAGATTTTGTGGTTTGATCCCCAGAAATCCTTAAAAGTGACACTATTGGTCTCAACACAGGACAGGAAAAACACCAGGTCTCCAGGCTTCTGCAGGAAACCATGATCTGGGACTGAAAACAGTAGTTTTGAAAACCCTGAATCTGAAATGCAAAACAAGAGTCTGACCACAAATTGTAAACACTGTTGTTTTGTACGTTATAAGTGCCAATGAAGGACACCCATTCATTGGCTCTGATTCCCCTACCATGTGACTTTCTCCAGCAGTGATTTTCACTCTATGTGTTAGATGAGATATATTCAATGGGTAAAATGATCCATGGAAAAATTTTACAACAAATAGAGTAGAGAGGAAGACCAAAGCCACCTGTTGAGTTGCAGCATGGTGTTTCTAGAAGTGAATCAGGTTGGAAACAATCAAGCATTTGGTAACATCAGAGAGATTTCCATAGCATAAGAATAGAAAGAAATTAAGATAAATGAAGTTGTGAATAAAGATTATGTGTTAAGAGTTTAAAATCGACAGTGGCGCAATAGTTTGAGGGGCTGACAAAGTTCAAGGCTTTCCCAAAGATTTTAAAATGAAAGGTTTCAATTGATTGGTTCCCAGTAAAGACTTTTTCACTGTTGAGTATTGGATTTTTTTTTCACATTTATTCTGATTGAAGTTCCTGAAACAGAACAATGTGAGTCATCCAGCAATGCCTGTTACAAATAAGGGATGACAACTATAGAGTTTGAAAGTAGCTGTAGAAAATGCTTGGAGTTTGCTGTCACAAACCCTAGGAGGGAAGTGCTTATATGAGAGTCAGAGAAGAACTATTAGGAATTGGAGATAGGCAGTCAGGAGGATGCCAATGTCATTTCAGATCTCCAAGTTCTTTGTTGTTACAGGAGGCTAAGAGAATATGCTGTTCCTGTTAGAAGAACTGTTGGGGAGCTTAATGTGCTGAATCTGAAAGGAAACATAAAATGATGTCAAACATGTTTACAGAAAATTGTGTAGATGGGCTTAGGATTTAAGGCATAGGTTTATATTAAAAGATAAAATTTAGAAAACAAATTTTACAAAAATGGCTGTGGAAAGAGTGTGGCACTGAGTAGAGAGCCGGAGAATACTGAGCAAGAAGGAAAATAGGGTGAATTGGTTTTGTATACTTGATTGTATTTAAGGATAGTTGAAATTCAATGCATTGATGAGTTAAATAGGAATTGTACTCTGAGCAAAAGCTTGTATAAACTCAATCAGCAATAGAAACTCAAATTACCAGACTGTGCTTCCCAGTCTTAAGCCATGCATGTGGCTTCAGGTTGATTAACATGTGGCAGTGTTTTCATTCAGCTGGAAATAAACAGTTGACCCATTCTGAGACCTGCTTCTGAGAAACTTTCCAGGCTGGTTATCAAGACTTCCTATGCATATTCTTGGGACCTGGGAACAACTGGGTTTTTGGTCAGAGAGACCTGAGAGTGGCAGATTGTGTACTTTACTCATATTTAAGCTTTTCAACTGTTTTCTCACTTTCTGCCTCTTCTCAGGCCTTCCTTTTTATTTGATATACTTAATTGATATACTTTTTAATTGATATACACACACATGGCAGTGGAGGGAGGAGAGAGAGATTTGGTATAAAAAGAAAATATATATCCTGCTCCTGTACTATACTCTTCTTATTATACATTTTTTTCTTCCTTAATAGCTTTCTCTCTTACCATAGTCTCTTTCTTCATACATAAATACATACCGTGTGTGGGGGGGGGTCCTTGGGCTGAAAAAAATGGCTTAGCAGTTAACAGATAGGCAGATAGGCTGTGATAAGTTCCCTGAATTCACATTAGGCAGTTCAGGACCACTTCTAATTCTTGCTCCAGGGGGAACTGGCAGCTTTGTATACTGCATTCTCCTGCACTAAACTAAACATTCCTTCTCCACACATGTGCATAAATAATAAACAATAAAGTGAATGCTTTAAATCTAGATTCTGCATATAAGAAAATGAGAAATACCTTTGTAACATGATAAATAAATGACCCAGAGATAGATATTGGGGTTCAAGAATCAAGCCGAAAATCAGAAAAGCAAAGTCACAGACGGCTAGTTCTTTCCACTACTTCAGGCTGAATGGGCTGATCCTGCTGCCTCTCCTCAGTATGGCTGGAGAATCTTAAGTCTAAATGTCTTACTATCCTCAGTGTGGCTGGAGAATGAATGCTTGATACTGAGACCTTGCTCCTGTCCTATATACCTCATTAATGCTGGGATTAAAAGTGTGTGCTCCTAGGTGCTGAGATAATCTTTGCATGAGCTGTTTCTGTTTAAGATTGAATCAATCTTGTGTACATCTGGATGGCCTTGGACTCATAGAGATCTGTCTGTCTCTTAATTCTAAGTCCTAGGATTAAAGGTGTATACCACCACCTCCTAGTTTCTGGATGGTGGGATTAAAAGTATATGCCTGGCTTCTTTGGCTTGTGACTGATTTTGCTTTCTGAATCTTCAGATAAACTTTAATAAATCATATATCACCACATATCTTCTGAGGCTGGCTCATTTTCTTGGCCATTATGATCTCAAGTTACATTCATTTCCCTGAAAATGACACAATTTCTTCTTTATGGCTGAATAAAATTCCATTGTATCTATATAGCACACATTGTTTTATCAATTGCTTCTTTGATGGTCATCTAGGCTTGTTCCTTATCTTGGTATTGTGAGAACACAGCAATCAATATCAATATGTATCTCCCTCTGTGCTACTCTAATTTAGATTCCTTCAGTTTTATGACTAAAACTTGTAGACTCTGAATATACATGCATTGTTCTACTGTTTTTCTAATGACTGCACCATTCCCACTAGCAGATGCATGAAATGTTCTTCATGATAGTCAGTTTACTATAGTGACATGAAATCTCAGTGTACTTTTAATTTCTATTTCCATGTTAACCAATGATACTGAAAAGTAATGTATATTGACATTTTTTCAGATGTTTGTCCAATCTTGGTGATTAGATGTCATCTTTTTTGTGTTTAATTTTTGGAGTTTGCTATGGATCCCAGAAACTAATGCTCTATCTAATACGTAATTGACAAAGATTTTCTTCTTTTTGGAGAGTGTCTCTTCATTCTAATTTTTGTTCCTATGCCGGTTGGATTCCATGCAATGCCATTATTCATGGGATTATTCCCCAGGATACTGAAATCATTTCCAGAAATGTCTTGCACAGGCCTGTATATTGAAGTGTTTTCCTTCAGTTTTTTTTCCTCTGGAACTTCCAGAGATTCATTTTAGTAAATACAAAAATAACATTCCTTAATGTTTACCATACTCTCATGATTAAACATCCTGAAGAGACTAGGAATAGAAAGTATCTATCTCCATATTTAAAAGGCTATAAATTGCAGACCTAGAGCTAGTATAATATAGAATTGGAAAATTTGAAAGCATTTCCTGCAAAATCAAAGAAAAGAAAACATTGCTTTCTATCTCCACTCTTGTGTGATACAGTGTTCAAAGTCTTAGGAAAAGAAATTAGTCAAGAAGGAATAATAAGATAAATGCAAATTTAAAAAGAGTAGATAAAACATCTCTATTTGCAAGTATTATAATCCTGCATTTTAAGGCCTCTACTGATTCTCCCAGGAATTTATGCAACTTGACAAACATGCTGAGAGAAGGAGCAGTACAAGACAAAAATAGGTATGGTGTTAGGACCAATCATCCCTTCCTGCCTGTAACCCTAACAACCATTATATACCTTACCCCTGGAACAATAAAAGGAGCTGTCTCTCTGAAGCTCAATCCCCGAAGTTCTCTCCAGCTTACTGAGGAAATTCTAAACCCTGCTTGCTGCTTCTGCTCCCTTCACCCTCACAGGCCAGGGACTAACAACTGACCAGGAAAAAGATAACCACACAGTAGGATGTGCCATTGGATTTGAACTTGTGAGAACTGTCAGGTGGTCCTATTGGTAGCTCTTCCAGTCTCTTTATATAAAAATCATGTGACTTCCCTCCTTTAAAGAGGGAACCATGCTACTAGAAGTGGGTTCAGTTTGGCATACTTTGTACTGCCATCCTTAAACCTCTCCACACATTTCAGATACCCATGAACCTCCATCTTCCCATCAAATTAGCTGCAGATTGATTTTACAAATGGATCAAAAGTATTGTCTATGGATGCAAGGGCTTCTTCCAAAGTAGATGATGTGAAAAGTGCTTGCATTTTCCAGTTTATTTTATATGCCGAGTATTAACTGTGGACAATCAAAGCCTTATTACAATAGGAAATTAAGAACTAGACTCCTGATTTTTATATGGAATGGTGTGTGTGTGTTATAGACACATTATTTCTTTATTTTTATAGTGTGCATGTATATACATGAGGTACACTTCATGTACAAATTCCCAAGCCATTTTCTCTAAATTCTGTTTTTACTTTGTTGACTATCAAACTCAGGACTTCAAATGCTAGAAAGTGTTTTGTTGCTAGACTATGTCCCCAGGCTCATAAACCATATATTTATTGTTTCAAAGCAGCAGTGTTGATCATGGTATTTTCTGACCCACCTGATCCTATAGACATTTGATCCCCAGTAAACACAGAGGCTTATATTAATTTTAAACTGTTTGGCTAGTGGCTCAGGCGTCTATTGGCTAGCTCTCTCTTAATTATCAATCCATTTCTATACATCTCTGTATTGACAGAAGGCTGTGGCTTACCTGTAATGCTTCTGCATGTTACTCCTTCAGGGGCTACATAGCATCTCTCAAAACTCCTTCTCTCCCTTTCCTGTTCTCAATGTTTTTCTAGTCTGGTAGTCCCACCTATATTAGCTAATCAGAATTTATTCATTAGCCAATAAGATAAACATATATTCACAGCACACAGAAGGATAACCCTCATCAGCTCATCTTTTCTGTCTAAAAAGGAAGTTTTTAACTTTAACATAGTAAAATGATATATAATAAAACAGTTATCAAGCAAGAACTGTTGTTAACAATAGTTAGTCCATGTGGCAAAGTTTAAAGAAAATATTCTATCATCTATCCTGTCATTGTGAGTCTAAAGTTTTATATGTAACTTATCTTTTATCATAACTAAGGAAAACCATAACTATAACTATCTGTCTTCAATTCCATCAAAGACCACACAAGAATAATATATAAACTCTAGAACCGACAGAGACATCTTGCTTCTGGGACAGTCACCCAAATTTCCTCTATTGAGGCATCCATCTTCAGCCTGTAGGCCTAGAGTGTCTATCAGATTCTCAGTGAAACAGGAAATTTGAAACTGTCTCACCTGTAATGGCAGTTTGTCAGTCATTTTCTCTGTGTCCAGAGGAATCTCTGGCAGACTCTTCAATGAAGTAGACACCATGAAGGACTTTCCCAATTTATTTTTCAAGTTCAGCAATCACTTTCCTGTGGGTCCTGCATATTCAATTTGGATACCATGCTATCAAACAGTCAGGACAAGAACAGTTTCTTGTCCAATAGGCCAGTTTTGCCACATAGAAGGCAAACTCCATAATGAGTTTCCTCAATGTTATCTTCTTCTCTGTGATAATTGGTGTTGCAAAGAGGAGTTGTTTCTCATTGTAATTAAAAATCCTAATAAACCATTTTAAATTCCATACTCTGTCAGTCTTTGAAAGGTTTTGAAGAATACCTATTCATTTGAAATATATCTCTGTGTATCTAGTAAACCTATTAAAAGTTTTGAATGTCATAGGTTACTATCTATAATCAGTATTTTTTAATTATACATTACATTTTAAAAAGAGCTGTATAAACACAATATCTAAATGAGCAAAATATACATATAACAAAATTGACCTTAAAATTGAATCAATAAATGAAAATCTATACAATGCAAAGTTTGCATTTTTTTATTGCATTGTTTTTTTTTCTTTAGAAAAAATTGACTTTGATCATTAACCATTTATGACCAACCTCGTTTAAATAAAAATAAACATTTATAAATGATATTTGGGAATGTGGCCACAATTCTCTCCAAACTGCTTCCTGCTGTTTGGGACCACTGTCAGTTCCAAGGAAATCATGAGAAAACACAGAAGTTTGGCCAAATCCTGACTTTCATAGTCTGTGAAGCTGCATTGTCTCAGCTGTTTTTGGATGTTAGATCACCTGGGCCACTGCTTCAGGGGGGTTTTGCTTGATCAAACCATATTAGACTGGAACAAATCCTCAGCTTTTCATCTTCTGTGGAAACAAAAGTAGAACCTCTTTTCCAAAGTAACATGTTCTTAGACTTAAATTTTGAGGGCAAGGCATTTTTCAAAATATACAGGTTGGATTCATCCAGAAGCATTTATAATCAAATGTGTTTTACATCTGTTGCTCCTTTCTCAGCAACCAAACAACTCAAAAACAATATAATAACATACAAACTCTCCATGTGTTTTCCATTTTTACGTGGCAGCTTTTGTTATTACTCTATTTCTTTTTTAAAATTTGTGTTGTTGTTTGAGGGAGAGTTTCTCTCTGTAACTTTGGCTGTCCTTGGATTTACTCCGTAGATCAGACTGGGCTTGAACTCACAGAGATCTGTCTGCCTCTGTCTCCCCAGTGCTGGGACCAAAGGCATGTGCCAACACTGTTCAGCTAGCATTCAGTCATCCCTTTCTATTTGTCAGTTGTGAATGCAATGGGAGCAGCTATTTCAAGCTTTTGCTGTCTTAATTTCTCTGTCATGATGGACTGCATCTTGAAGTGTGTATCCAAAGGCATCATTTCTACCTTAACTTGCTTTGTCAAAATATTTTATCATAGCAACTAGAAAACAAACTAAAACACCATGAAATCCTAAGATATTGACACCATAGGCAATGGGAAGATGCTGCTAAATGTGATTTTCCATTTGTTTACCTAATCTATATCTGTCCTAATTGTGTGCTGTGGAGAACTGTACATGATTTCAGGGATGTTTCTACTTGCCTTTTGTTATGTTTTTGTTTTCATGGGGGGAGAGTGAAGGAATTAGAGGGAAGCTTGATGAATAAATGAATCGTCTTTTCCATACATAGACCAATAATAATGCTAACTACATAATTGGAATATGAAAAAAGCACTTTTGGGTCCCAAAGACAAAACAGGGTGTTATTTCTTAATGGCTTCCCAGCATAGTAGGTCCTGAGGCCTAAGAAAACAGGCTTAGTAATATGTTGTGTATGCTATGTGAGTCAAGTAAAGAAGACCTCCAGCTATGTACATGGGTGCATGAGGGCTTCAGTTTAGTTTCTTTGGACTCCACAATGCAGTAGGACTGGGTGATCCACCCACTGTGCTCTCAGCAACACCTGGGAACTCTATGTTCCAAAAGCCCTATCTCAAGTGCAGCCTCTGAGGTCTAAGTTTGGTTCCACTCTTAATGAAAGTTTTCATTTCTTTGTTTATACACCATGTTAGGGGGAATAGCTATTCTTTGATAACAAAGCTTTTGCTGAACTCCACTCTTTCTTATGTTTTCCTATTTGTAAGAATTTGGTGAGCTAGCTTCTTTGATCTGCTTTGCCTCTGGTGCTTTCACTCAGAGCACTCAACACTCATTTTGAACAGTGGAAAACATTAAGGCACAAAGAACAACCCATTTATCTCTGTTTGTTCCAAAAATAAAAGCTTTTTTCAATTTAGAGAAAACAAAACTTTTTTTATTAAAGTATTCTTATAAAATTTCATAGACTGAAACAGGCATGGGTGTGAGACTATTCACTGCAGAATGTATAGGAACCAGTGATTTCATCACGAAAGCCAATGAGTTTTTCTCCCCAAAACAGATCTTACCAGCCATTCTCTCCCCTGGGCAAGGTGGGTTCCCATGAGGCCCTCTCTATCTATAACTAGAACATTTTTCTTGAACATAATTTAGTGAAATCTTATATAAACCAATTTAAGTAAGAAAAACAAAATACATTACATAGGAAAAATTGTTTTTCAATTATTATATATAAATCATTAATAAATAAATATATTTAAAAAGAAAATAAGTAAAATTTATGAATAAAAACATAAATTTGCAACTTCAGAGAATGTCAATTTATTTATTGGTACTTTCAGTGTATCTATGACTTTTTAGAAAGAAAAATATATTTACTATTAATCTGAAAACTGAAATTAATAAATTTTAGATGTATGTTAAAAGGATGTAGTATATCTAAATAGTGTTCCTGTTGTTTTACTCTCAATGAATTAAATAGAGCCAAGGATTAGAATCTTTATTGACTATTTCTGAGGTAGAGAGGAGAAGGACAAAGACAAGGATGTGAACAAGGAGGAGGAGAAGGTCTACAACAAACATTCTTCCATCTCCTGGAGAAAATCCTAATTACTTAAATGTCTGAAAAACTTTTTATCGAATCTACCAATCTTTTAAAAATCATTTCCTTACAGGATCAGGTTGATCAGTGCCTTCCTACTAAGATGGACCAGCTTCATGGGCTGAATAAAGAGTCACATAGCTCCTTAGTACATGAGACCAGTTGTGCAGTTGTCATTATTTTTTAAATTTATTTTTATGAATTTTATATTATGATCTAGTCACAGTTCTCCCTTCTTCCCTCTCTGCCCACCTTGGCTCCCAAAGCCTATGGTAAGGGCTCCCAAGAGGAGTCAACAAAGTCTGGTACATTAAGTTGGGGCAGGCCCAAGCCTCTCTCCCATGCATTAAGGCTGACCATGGCATCCTGACATATTTGGGCTCCAACAATCTAGCTCATATACCAGGATTAGATCCTGGTCCTACTGCCAGGGGCCCCTCATATATCCAATCTTCACAACTGTCTTCCACATATAGATATGGAGGAATAAGACAGTAATAGTGATGAACCCTGGCCTTTGCAGGGCTACACGGTGTTTGCTTGTGTATTAGTCTTTAATAAATTCTTTGAAACTTTTTAAATAAACTATTTAAAACATATAAAATAAAAGCAATTAAAGATGCAGAAGAGGTCAGAGAATAAAATCCAAAGAAAGTTTAAAAAAAGAGGTAAAAGTCATATTCTTTGTGGAAGACAGATGTAACAAGTTAACAACTTTTGTTTAAATTCTACCAACTGGTAGGGGGACATCCCGAAAGTTATGGTAGGCTAATATTTAGCAAAAATAAACAAACTGGCAGGCAAAACATCCAACCATTTTGGAGATTTCATCAGCTTTGGCTTTGTCAGTCTCCTCTTCTTTCTCTCACTTAGAAATTTGGGGATTTATTTTAGGGCTTTGATGGTGACTTTGTTTAATGTATCAGTTCTGTGCTACCAATGTCCTTTTTTCTCTCTCAGGCAGACATTTTATTTTAATCCAGTGTATGTGCAAGTCTCCAATTCCTTTGGTTTGGGGGGAAATGAAAAGTCTTCTTTTGCCTTCACTCAGCTGGTATGCTCTCTGCCAGCATCTAGGAATGACTGTTTCTATTAATATTTAGTTTGTATTACACTCAACAAATATGTACTTCAACTGCATTCTATTTTAGGTTTCATTGTCTGAGTTGTTGCACCCTCCACAGCTGACCGACAACAAGGCTCATGAAGCCTTTTACTTGAATTGTGTCTTGAAAAGCAACAAATTAAAACATTTGCCACAGGGCAATCCAAAGTGTTTTATGCAATCATTATTTTATGAAATGTTGTATTAGCATAACTTTATTCTCAAATAATTTCCAAAGATTTGAAATCATATTTCATATCCATCTCTATCCCAGAGAAAAAAAACATGCAGATTGATACAAATGAGAGTGTCTTCAGATATGACAACAGTGCTAACACACCATTAAGTCTTAGAAAGGAGCAAAACAATTAACCAAGCTGACTACCTAGTGATGTGGCTTCCACGTAGTGCTGTCCATTCTCCTGTAGTTACAGCTGCAGTTATAGTTGGTGAGTTGCCAGTGCTCAAAAGTAGCAATGTGGGGGGTAGAATTGCTGCTTCCTTCCCCATCAATGGAAGGAGCTTGAAAGTTCTTAAGTATCCAACTGGAAGAAAACTTATTCCTCTTGCCTCAACACAAGTATAAACTCCTCATAAAGGCTTCTCCTAGTCCTCAGACAAATGAAGGTGTTATTTCTTCAGAGGTCACCACAGCAGACATATGTTGCTAGTATGGCAGTTTTAACACAGGACACTTTTCTTTATCCAGTCTCATCCTTATGCTTTCAGTTGGAGTTTGACCAGGGAGTTGACAAAATCTCCTTTGTCTATTTCATTTATATTACTACTACATACACATTAAGAGTAAGAAACTTTTGTGTGTGGATGGCGGGAACATTCTGAATTATGCCTATGAAGATATGCTATTATCTTTTAAACATAATTGTTCCTTTAAATGTTCTTTGTCTTTATCCATATTTCAGGTGTGACCTTTGTTTTCAAACCACTAGAACTACAGAGTATAAATTGCAGTTCTACTGACACAGACATTTTATTTCATGTATAGCACTCTTTTCTACCCAAAAAGAATGTAGGTGTAAATCTGACTACAAACAATCAAGTACACCATTTGGTATAACAATCTTGCATTTACAATTCTAAAAAAATCAAAACTCTGTGATAGGAGGAACTTGTTTTGTCTTGATTTGGGATGTTTTATTACTTTATTTTTCCTTAACTCTCATTTGGTATCACAGCCTAGCTTGACTAGAACTCATTTGCTGGAAAACAAACTCAAAGTAGTATATGAATAATTATAGATACCCTTTTTTTCCTTGGTACTTGAGAGGAGCAAAGCGATATTAATAAGTAACAGATTTATTTATAAAATTCTGTCTCTGGCACCACTGCGGTGCTGTATATAATAAAGCATTGTCACCATGTTATTGTGTTATGCCTAAAAGTTTCTAAATGTGCTTCTTACTCCAACTGTTTTGTTTAAGGTGCTGGGAAACGTAGAGCTGTTCAGTTTGTCTTGTCAGATTGATTAGTTCTGTGCATAGTAACATAAAATGGTTTCATGTGGTGATAATACATTCAGCATGCCAGGATATGGGTGAGTGCCTTCCATTGGGCTAGCTTCCCATGCCCTTTTCTTCCTTCCTTCATTTCCTGATTTGACTAAGTGTTTTGATGCCATATGAGATGGAAGTAAGGCTTTCCTGTGACTTATATTGGTGTTTAAATTTGAATATACTATCTTTTAATGTTAAAATTTACAAGTTGTAATTGAATCTATTCTGAAATACAAAATAGAAATGGTACAATTTTCATAAGAAACTCATAGATTTTTCATGGTGGAACTGTTAATTTGGCCTTACTATTGACAGATTTGTGCACATTATCACAACATGCCACAGATTTATGAAAACACAATTGTCTAACAATACATAGTACTTAATCTCCCTTTTACATACTTCCATCAAACAAAATATTTTCTAAAAGCAGTTATCAAAATTATGCATAAATAGCTCGATAATTTAACGTCTCCACAGTTTTTATGAAAACAATTCATTTTAGTCTATCTATTTAAAGGGCTTTTAAGATTCTAAGTAACAAAGGTAAATAGATGAATCAATTATTTCCGTAAAATGTGCAAAATTGCCTTTTCTTTGATAAATCACTTTAAAGGAAATTTATAATAAATAAGTATCTTTGCTATTATGCTTTAGATAATGAAAATATATAAATGATAGAGATTTTAAAAGAATAAATTACTGCAAGTAAGTACTTACTGAAACAAATGCAAAGACAACTATGATTATTTGATAACTAACCAGATTTTTGTTAATGTTTTTTTTTTAATTTTCAGTGGTTTCCTTTATTTTGGATTTCTGAGCTATTTACATGTTACAACTAGATGTTCTTAAAATATTTTCAAATGTTAGAAAGGTATGTGAACTTAAACCTTGAAAATATAAATCCCTGGGATACTTTAAAGTAATGAATTTATTTTGTCTTTTGATCATCTTGGGTAGATTGCATAGTAGACTGCCAAAACATTATAGTCCACTGCTATTGCCCTAGGTTGTCTCCTAGAGGTGGAATTAAACCCCCTATTGCTGAATACATCATGCACTTAAGACACAATGTTCAAAGTACACTGAGCTAGAATCCACAGGCCTCTTTCTTGAGGACTAATATTCAGGATACCAGAGACACCATGCAAGGTTCCAAAGGAAAAAAGCGACCAACACACCAACTCAGCTATGACACCAACATATGAATCACAACAAACCAGGATGGCACAATAATCCTAAGAGCTAATGAAGAAGTGTTTCAGAGTAGAATCTACAACTGTCAATTTACTAAACCAGCACAATCCCTGACAACATTTTAAATATTCCTCCATATACCATAGGTAAGTGTAGTCCTCACCACTCATCAAGGAGACCATTTTAGAAAACTCTATTTTATTTTTTTAATTTTATTTAAAATATAGAAACAACCTTATTTTACATCAATCCCAGTTCCCTATCCCTCCCATCCTTACATGCCCTCCATCAACTGCCCATTCTACATCCACTCCCCAGAGACAGTGAGGGCTTCCATGATGGATCATCAAAAACCTAGCCCCTCCCTTGTGTATCTAGGCTAAGAAAGTCTCTCTCCATGGGGAATGGGCTCCAAAAGTCTGTTACTGCACTAGAGATACATCCTGGCTACACTGCCAGAGGCCCCTATACAATGCCCAGTTCTCCTTGCTGACACCCACATTCAGGGGGCATTGTTTGGTCCTATCTTGGTTGCCCAGCTGTCAGACTGGAGTCCATGAGTTTCCACTTGCTCAGGTCAGTTTTTTTTTTCCTGTGGGTTTTCCCAGCATGGTCTTGATGCCTTGTTCATCATTCCTCCCTCTCAGAAACTGGATTCCAGGAGTTTGGCTCAGTGCTTTGCTGTGGATCTCTGCTTCTGCTTCCATCAGCTACTGGATGAAGGCTCTAGGATGGCATTTAATGTAGTAATCATTCTCATAATAAGGGAAGGACATTTAAGGTAGCCTTTCTACTATTACTTAGATTCCTAGTTGGGTTAACCTTGTAAATTTCTGTACAATTCCCTAGTGCCAGATTGCTCTTTAAACTTATAGTGGCTCCCTCTATTGATGTGTCTTTTTTCTTGCTGTCCTCTGTTCATCTCCCTACTCAATCTTCCTTATTCCTCATGTTCTCCTCCTCCCCTCTTCTTTCTCTTATCTCACTCACTCCTCCCCCGATGTTCCCAATTTCTTCAGGGGTTCTTGTCTCTTTCCCCTTCATTGGGGAACCATGTATGTCTCTCTTACAGTCCTCCTTGTTTCCTAGCTTCTCTGGAGGTGTGGATTATAGGCTAGTAAACCTTTGCTCTATGTCTAGTATTCATATGTGAGTGAGTACATACCATGCTTGTCTCTCTGTGAGTGGGTAACCTCACTTAGGATGGTTTTTTCTAGTGCCATCCATTTTCCTGCAAATTTCAAGGTTCCATTGTTTTTTTCCACTGAGTAGTACTCCATTGTGTAAATGTACCACATTATCTTTATCCTTTCTTTGGTTGAGGGGCATTTAGATTGCTTCCAGATTCTGTCTATTACAAATAATGTTGTTATAAACATAGTTGCACAAATGTCCTTGGTGTATGAATGTGCATTCTTTGGGTATATGCCTAAGAGTGGAATTGCTGGATCTTGAGGTAGACTGGTTCTCATTTTCTGGAGAAATCACCATACTGATTTCCAAAGTGGCTATGCCAGTTTGCACTTACACCAGCAATTGAGAAGCATTCCTCTTTCTCCACATCTTCTCCAGAATAAACTGTCATTGGTGTTTTTGATTTTAGCCATTCTGACAGGAGCAATTAGGTACCTCGGAGTTGTTTTGATTTGTATTCCCCTGATGGCTAAGGATGCTGAATAATTTTTTAAGCAATTTTAGATTCCTGGATTGAGAATTCTCTCTTTAGTTCTGTACCCCACTTTTTAATTGCATTATTTGGTGTTTTGGTGACTAGCTCCTTGAGTTCTTCTTGTATTTTAGAAATCAGCTCGCTGCCAGATGTGGGGTTGGTGAAGATCTTTTTCCATAATATGGGCTGTTGTTTTGTCTTCTTGACTCTGTCTTTTGCCTTACAGAAGCTTCTCAGTTTCAGGAGGTCCCATTTATTTATTGTCAATCTCAGTGTCTGTGCTATTGGTGTTATGTTCATGAAGTGGTCTCCTTTGCCAATTCATTCAAGGGTACCTCCCACTTTCAATAAACTGCAGCTTTAGGGAGTACAGTTCAAAGAATATATCCACAAAAAATTTCCCGCATAAATATCAGTGGCCATTGCTGAAGAGTGAGCAAAATAAATTGTAAGAAGCAAAGGATCAGGGAGTTTGCTGTGAGATCTTGCCTCCTAGTAATGTCAGAAGTCATCTCCCAGTCTTACAAATTGATTGCTTACCATGAGAGGAACATGTACAAACATGATGGACATGTTAAAATGGATAGGGAATAGAGGGACAAGGAGGTTTCAACTCTGTATAAAGAACTACATACAGTGAAGGAAAGCTAAACAGAGAGTTTTCCCCAGGGAAGAACATACAATTTTTTTCATCGAACATCAGATGGTCAGCCCTGAAACATATATGCAAGTAACTACAGATCAAGAAGGTTATATTTATGTGTTTAGGGACACACACACACACACACATGAGTGCACACATGCACACACATACACAAAGTTTGTATGTGTATCTGTTCATGTATATGTATGTGTGTATATATGTATGTATGTATGTGTATATGTATGTATCAACAGTTAGTGAATAAAAAGGCCATGAATTTTAAAGAGAGCAAGGAGATATATGTGGGAGAGTTAGGGGAGGAAAGGAAATGGGAAATGATATAACTACAATATAAACTCAAAGCTAAAATAAATAATTTTAAAATGTTTGCATTGTTCAAGTTATATATAGTAATAATATATACAAACATTCTTCTAGATATCCAGATATGTAGTATGAATAGGACAGAATGTTTGATTTTTCAAAATCAAGTTTAATTATAGTAAGTGAAACAAATTATTAAATGATTTTTTTAGACATAAAATTGTATTGTAGTAAAAAAGTAAGCAATGATTTCACAAAATAATGAATAACATGAAAATATTTGCACATAGCAAGTTACAGAAAAAAGACATATTGATCTAACTAGGAATGTGTGTTCCTACTGACTATTGGTAATGAGGACACACAGGTAATTAATACACTGGGAAGTATGAGTGCTTGCACTAGAGTCCATAAAAGACTGAAATGCATTGCTTTGTTGGAAACAGAATAAGGTTATGCAGCTGACTTCAGCATTTGATAAGGTTAGAGATGTAGATAAGTTGATGCCAGATCACAGACACATTTGTGGACTTCATATAATGTGCAACTTTTTCTATGTAGGAACATGGATCAACTGAAAGGAGTTCAACCAAAGATAATAATAATCAGACGTGAATTATGAAACTCTCTGTTCAGAGACACCATATAATCATGCTGAATACCATGGTACTAAAATCATAGATGGCTACAAAATCTATGTGGGATAGAAAGACTGGTAAATATATAGTAGATGTGGGTATGGAATTCAAAATGCAGCAGAATTATGAAGATGTGTGGTATCCAATATTCAGAAGATCAGTGTTTGAGCTCTGGCTTTGATACAGTGTGACATAGAAGAAATCTTTAGAGTACATAGTCCTCGATTGCTAATTGTAAGATTGACTTCTCTCAGCACATATTCACAACTATTTTGTGAAGATTAAATTAAATGATACTTGTAACAAATCAAGGCCAAACTGGTGTTTCAGTAATGTTCATGAACTATTTTTAGGGCTACCTTCAGTGAACAAAGAAGCCAACAAAAACATGACTAGCAAGTAAATGCTTGAAAAATGTTTAACTATGATAATCGATGAAATGAAAAATAAGTCAGCATCAAGAGATAATTTTGACCTATCAGAAAACTCAACATTGAAAGCACAATAAAAGGAGGTAGGGGGAAGTGGGAAGATCAGGAGGAGAGGAGGGAGGGGGAACTGGGATTGGAATGTAAAAATAAATTAATAAAAAAATTTTAAAATGAAAGAACAAAGGCCAGGTGGTGGTGGCACACGCCTTTAATCGCAACACTTGGGGGCAGAGGCAGGCATATCTCTGTGAATTCTAGACCAGCCTGGTCTACAAGAGGTAGTTCCAGGACAGCCTTCAAAGACACAAAGAAACCCTGTCTCAAAAAACCAAAAAGAAGAAAAGGGAAGAGAGAAAGAAAGAAAGAAAGAAAGAAAGAAAGGAAGGAAGGAAGGAAGGAAGGAAGGAAGGAAGGAAGAACAATAGCATATAAAATAAGTCAAGAGGTAAGGCCAAGAGCTGTTGGGCACTGTTTACCACAGGACAGTCATTCTGAAGGGTGTATTTTTCATTAAACATAAACATATCTTTTGACTCAATAATTCCTATATTGGAATTGTATAACTAAAAAATACATGTGAACATGTATAAATTGTAATGCCATTAAGGAATTTCTTTTTGTTAATGGATAGAAAAGGGACATTTTTTAAAATAATGACACAATACTGGATACCACCAAATTATTCAACAATTTTGAAATGTTAAAATCATTATGGTCTAACTTATAGAGTGAGAAGTCATTCACACTTTTAAATGAGGAAATGGATGAATATGTATTGCTCTGTAAATATCTACATGGCATTTATTTTTTTAAAGATCAGGCACTGCATAAGTTAATTTTTGATTGAATTCATAAACATGAAATTATATATGGTAAATTGGATAGATTTGACTGAATTCTTAGTCATATTTAAAGTTGTTAAAGTGAGAGATGAAGGTTGCAAATAGAGAAATATGTGGAAAATGAATGGCAAAATTTCTTCATGAAATGAAAGATTTTTTTCATAGTTTTAGCATTAAGAAAAGGACATATTTTTTTCATAAATTGAAATGTGAGAAGTGATGATTATCATTGTGATCTAACAATTTCCTCTGGGAAAAAAAAAGTGTTTATTGTTTTCCTCATGCATGAGTATTGCGTGGGCTCAAAGATGATTCATAGGGCGTAATGCTAAGATTTCTTTATTCAGATAAACACCAGCCCAAGTGCAAGCCAGAGCATGCCCAGAGGCCACAAGCTAGAGTGGCCAGAGAGAGGGGAGCTCCACATGTTCGCCATCTCTGCATCATCTTTGACCTCCCATGACCACGCCTTCATGGGCGTGGCCAGGCACACCTGTAGGGGCTACTAGGAGGTGGTGCTATAGTATCTCACTACAATTCCCCTTGTAGCCTAAAAGAGGATTAAAACTTAATAGAGTAAAACATCCAAAATTAATAATCATAAAGGCGAAATACAAGAAGATACAATAATCTGCTATTGCACATCCTAACTATGTCTATTCCGGCTAAGCCCTAAAGTCATGTGGAAAGGGTGTCTAACTTGAACACCTCCTTCCAATGCCAACTCTAAATAATAAGAAAGTTATTCCTAACTAGGCTTACAATACCCTAATAAATAATAACGGGTAGTGGGGGCATAGCATCTTCTAAGTTACTTCCTGCTGAAATGGGACGATGGTAGCCTTGAGGGGTCCTGTGGGGAAAAAAATGTTAGTATAGGGAATGTCTAATGGGTTATCTCCAGTCCATGTTAGGTGGAATTTGCTTGATTGAAGATCTAGGTTGAAATCCTCAACTTGATTGGAGTCAGTATTCAAAGCTCTAGCCGGAGTGTCAGTTGAAACGGAGTAAATTGGATCCGGTGCAGTTGAAGAGCCAATTCCTTTTCTGGAGCATCCAGGGATTGTAGTCAGGTGGGTCCTCATTGGCTGCATGGGACTCAAGCATAAGTGTCAGCAGAGAAATGTTTGCTTGCACATGTATGTATACTGGGAAAGGCAACCATGGGAAAATGACAATTATTACAATTATGTCATAATTGAAAAGAAAGAAAACTTGAAAGAAAGAGCCAAGAAAAGACAAAAGATAGTCCTCAAATTCTTCATTTATTCTGTATTACATCAATGGGCTTCTTGATATAATACAGAAACTTTAAAATTTAGTTAAACAACATGCTTGGATTTTAGGGGAGGAAAGCCAAATCCAACTCTAAATCCATCATTGATTTAATTGAATGGGGACTAAGAAATGAAGAGAAATAGAGTTATTTGAGAGACAGCTGTAAAGTTTACCATATGGCACGTTCCTTTTGTTTGATAGTTATAGCTACCTTCTTTCCTTTAAGTATCTACCCATGCAGTTTCCTTTGACTTCTGGAGGTGAGTTTTTCTGTGAAGATAAAAACAAAGCACTTCCCATTCCTTTGGGAGGCTTTCATTTAGTTCACCAGTTATACCTCAGTAAATACCTTGTGAAGAGGTTTGTCTTTTTCAACTCTAATCTTGATCAATTTTGATGGTATCCAAAGTTTTTCTTCTCCTGTAGAAACAAATGCAAAACCCCTACTCCAATGTAACACATGTCCAGGTTTGTACATCTTTGTAGTACACTGGTTGACTCAGTTCAGCAGTTTTTTTCCGTAGTCCGTGTCTTTCTGCAGCTGCTTGTCCACTGTCATTGGCATTAAGAAAGTTTAGTGTCAATAAAGCATTATGCAACCTATGTTTTGACTTACCAGCTTGCCTCTGGAGCATCTTCTTAAGCATCCTATTAGATCTCTAAACAATTGTTTGTCCTGTAGGATTGTGTGGTATACCTGTGACATGCTTTATGTTATAATATTTGAAGAACTGTTCCATTTTTCTGGAGACATATGCTGGGGCATTGTCAGTTTTTATCTGTGCAGGTATGTCCATAACTGCCATCACCTCTAGTAGGTGTGTAATAATGGAAGCAGGTTTTTTAGAGTTGAGAGAAGTAGCCCATTGGAAACCTGAGAATGTGTAAATGGTATGATGCACATATTTCAAATTTCCAAATTTTGTAAAGTGAAAGTCGTCCATTTGCCAGATCTCATTCTTCTGAATGCCTTTAGGTTTACAGCCTGTTGGCAGCAGAGTTTGGTTATAAAAGGAACAAGTAGGACAGTTTGTCACTATCTCCTTAGCTTGTTGCCAAATGATTGAGAAGTCCTTCTTTACACCTTTGCTATTTACATGATGCTTTTTATGAAATTCTGAGGCTTCTAGCATAGTGCCAATTAATAAACAATCAATCTTGTCATTGTCTTGTGCTAGTGGGCATGACAGACCCATATGGGATCTGATATGTGTAATGTACAGAGTATTACTTCTGTTTTTTATTGTTTCCTGTAATTGTAAAAACAATTATCAGGGACGAATTCTGTGGTCCCAATATGCAGAGAGAGTCGTCTTGCACATAGAGAGGGGAGCTCCACGTGTTCGCCGCATCTTAAGAATTCTCTCTGCCTCATCTTCGACCTCTCCTGACCACGGCCTCACAGGCATGGCCAGGCACACCTGTAGGGGCTACTAGGAGGCGGGGCTACAGTATCTTCCTACACATGAGCAGGGCTATTCTTTACTTTTCTAATGCTCACTTGTTCTCATCACTGATACTTCAGAGTCTATAAAAACATAATTTTTTAAATACCATTTTGGGTCAATAGGTGAATAATGCCCTACTTATGGGAAATGATCAATGAGAGGCTTTCAAAGGATAGCATCAAATAGCTTTGTTAGAGGTGTGTTAAGAGTGTGGTAAGAGTTGTAAAACACATGGCAATGACAAAACCTAACTAAAGTCTTTCTTTCAGAAACTTTTATTTATTCATTTATTTTCAGTTCCAAAAATATATAAATCTTCATCTTGCTAGTTACTTTCCATGTCTTTCCCAAAGGTCCAGTAAGAAGCATGGGAAGTATTATCATTCATCCTTTAGAAATTTAATAGATTATTTAATACCGATATTGTTGATGCCATTTATGTTTTGGTCAAGATTGGAAAGACATTGCATGAAAAATGACTCCAATAAGGAAAAGGGATAGAGAAAATGGGGGTGAGTGTTCTGCTATGATATTACTGAGTCCTCATGAAAACATTCAAAGAAAATTTTATTCCTAGATCAGTGATGATTAAAGTGAAGATGCTACCCCATGGGAATTTCTTGCAAAATCAAATTATTAGTCCCGATAGCACATCTATTGCTTAAAAATCTCTGGAATGGAGCCCAACAATTTCCATTTTAATAAGACCTGTGGGAGATCCTCATGGATGCTAAATGTTGAAAATCACTGCCCAGACTCTAAATTTCATGAGTCATTAGATAACCTTATGTCTATACCTTCTGATTTAAAAGCCCTGACTGATAAGTTAGAAGAGCTACTACATGTTGGGCTTGGTGGCAATTACTTTTAATCTCAAAGGCAGATGGATCTTTATGAGCAAAGAGCCATGTTGCTTTGCATAGTCAATTCTGCAACATTCAAGGATATATAAAGATATATATCTTTAAAAGAATAAAAAGCTACAGAGTCATAAGTGAGGTAGTTAGTAACAGTTGATCTGTATCCTGCGACAAAGTCTATTGGTATTATTATTTTTAGTGACACCAGAACACATGATCATTGAATTTACAGACAAAAGCTGTCCAAATATAAGGCCAGAAGTGTTAATTTGTTAAGATTTTAGGGTCATCATTTCAGAAAAACATTAGCAAGCATTAGCACCATAAGTGAATATCCCAAGACAAGCTACAAAAGAAGTGATCAATGGAAATACAAAAACTCAGAAGACAATTTATTGGGATGACTTCAATATATGCTTCTGACAGTAAGGCAATAAAAGAAAGCAGGAAAATGGTCAAACATTTTCAAATACTTATTCAGGTCACACCAGTTAATAAGGAATAATACAGTTCATGATGTCAAAATAGTTCAATGGTTAAGGTTAATTATCACATGTTAGTATTGGGAAAATGATTTTAGGTTCCCTTGGTAGGACACTTGGACACTCAGAAGAATTCAACAAATAACACACCTCCAAAGTACACAAAGGAATATGTATTAGGTAAATAATAGCATCAAGGTATTTTAGAATGTTCCCTTTAAGGGAAATTAGCCTCAGATGTGCAAGTAGTTCTTTATGAGCAGAAGTCAAAAAGTACCATGCACAGTATGGAAACTCTGAACATGGATGCTGGATTATAAACAACCACATTCAAGTAGAAATAAGAGAGGAAATACTTAGGAGATGTCTGGTTTTGAGTTGAGACTACATGTCGACATGCTTACTAAAGACTGATGCATTCATTGCCTGGGATGACAAAGGAGCATATATAAACATCCTCTATTTAGCTTCCATTTTCTTCACTACAGAGGATAATATTCAGAATGGAAGCTAGTTAAAAAGAAAATTGAAGATGAGAATCATTTTATGCTTTGTTATTGTGCATTAGCATTTATCTTAGACAAGCTAAGATTATAGCTGATCTATTTCTACAAAGTATTTATAGAAAGTAGTTATGAAAGCTTCTTCTATTGTGTGTGTGTGTGTGTGTGTGTGTGTGTGTGTGTGTGTGTGTGTGTGTGTGTGTGGCGTATATTTGATTCCCACTCGGACACAGTAGCCTTGCTGTTTTGTTTGTAAGCAATGCAGTCAGCATTTTCTAATCCTTCATAGTCTGCCCTGACTACTGCTCTTCATGGCCCTTTACTAACATAGCAACTTTAATAAATAGTATCAAATTTCCATTTAGGATTGCACTGTCTTTAAACAGTGTGTATTATGATTGACAATAGACTATCACTAAATATCAAGGAATTTGTTTGAGATGGTGAGTAAAAGAAATACAATACATTGATTGGAGAACAAAAATATATAAATATCAGATGGGGAAAACTGTCTCTGGATTACTAGTTAACAAATAATCCATATCCCTTCCTAAAGCAGCAAAATATTCTTTCAAATATCCTGGACAAAAGATATAATATCCTTTGCAAAAAAAGATATTTTATTTTCCTAATCTTAGCAGCAAAAATCCTTATATTTCATGTTGTAGAGAAAGTGATGCAAAAATGTAATATCATTTAAACAGAAAAATAAACATTGTTTAAATTTTTATAATGTCACTTATTCAATGTTTTTGTTTGTTTCATTGTTAATAATAACCGGTAGTTGGATGATTAGTTGTTTGTGTTTTTTTCCTCTTCAAATGAAAAGAGAAAAAACAAAACAACAAAGCACACTGATTGTGGAAAACATTGTGTGGAGTTGACTAATTTCTGCTTTGTATTCATGGAAGTTTGCTTATCAATGAGCTATGCTATTTTCCTTTCCCACTTAGACAAGTGCTACGTAGGTAAATCTAGCTGCAGCACATTAAAAAGCACATTTATTAAGAACGTTAAATACTCCCTATACATCAAAATGCTTCTGAGAGGCTCCCTGCAGAGCTTGTCTAACTCCAACTAATGAGTGCTAATGCATGATTTTCTTGTACCTCACCTCTCTTTACACGTCAATCTGTTCATGGCATCTGTCATGCAAACAGCAACAGAGAAACCGCTGGGGTTGTCAAGGAAATGACACCTTTCTCCTTTACTAGAATCTCAGAATGATGCCTAGATTTCTCTGAAATTCTCCAGGCAAACTATGTTTTCTTTTAAAACCAACACCATCTGCCCAGCAGACATTTCTGAGCCAATTGTCACATAAAAGAATTTTAGCTGATTTTTGATGTTCAAGCTTGTTACATTAGCTTATCAAGCTTTCACTTAGCTAGATGACATACCTTGCATAATTCAAGTTAAAGATGGCTAGTAAGGAATAAATTCATATCAATTAACTTCAGCCACAGTATGGGGTGGTAAGAGAGGCAGCCTCAACACATAGATAACAATAAGGGCACACAACATTTGATGCTCCATGTGTGTATAAATGAACAAGTATAGATGCAGAATCATTCTTACATTTCAATATGTACACAGTTAGCATTTAAAAAATTTCTCAAAAAAACATGAAAACATTTAATTCATATAGCATTAAAATGCAAATTTTTAAAATTCTTACATTTTATTATGCAAATGTAGAGACAAATTTAACATATGTAATTATCTATGATAACCATAAAACTCTCAGATACATCAAAATATGTCTTTAATCATTCCTAATTACATACCTAATCATGTTTAACAGACAATTCATTAACAAGAGTAATATTTTACATGATTCTGTTAGATAATTTGATTATATTTTCATTAATTTACAAACTTTATCAAATAATTATCATCTTAGTGGAAGAACATATAAATATAAAATATTTAATTTCATAATGTGTGAATGACTATGTATATACATTATGTTAGACATTTTAATTTTTATTAAAACATCAATGCCATTGCTGTATATATATAATTATACATATAGAACACAGATTTTAGTTTTAATATCATATATCTGTGTGGCATTTTTGCAAACTTCCTTGTGCAACTGCTAGAAACTTGCCATATATCATTCTTGCCAAAAGTAGCTTGATGAACATAATTATGAACATGTTTCTGTAAGCTTGCACAATTTTGTTCATTTTCATAACTCCCAAGGAGTTTGGATTAATCATCTAAAGGATATTATAGGGATTTTGGTATATATTTCTATGTAGTTCTATAAAAATTATAAAATTAGACTTCTTACAACAGTACTTGAATTTCTCATTCCCCTACAATTTTCAACTTTGGACATTTCAATTGGATACCTCTCACTAACTGAAAAAGGTTCTTTTTATTGTATCAGTAGACGCTAAGGTTTGCCTTTTAAAAATTTACAAGACATCCTATGTATTCATATCGTGACTTGTGGCCCTAAAAGCCTGGTAATATGAAATGAACTTACACTCATTTAAAGATAGAAATTTTTTATATTGTCAATTCCAAAGATATAACAAGATATAACAAGAAAGATAACAAAGACATAACAAGAAAGACCACCAACCCACATCATCAAGGCCAAATTAATTAAAGCAAGCAATTAATTAAAGCAAGATTTGTGTGTGTGTGTGTGTGTGTGTGTGTGTGTGTGTGTGTGTGTGTGTGTGTGTGTGTGTGTGTATGTACCTTGGCTACTTACCTCAAAGGCTGAGTTCAAGAGATCAGAATTGGATGTGAGGAAAATAAGGTTTTTGTAGCTCTGGATAAGGGGTTTCCAAGTGGGGAATTGGTGGGCAAGGAAGATGGGGTTTACAGAAACATAACACAAGTGTAACAAGTTAATAATAATGGCCTCCTGAAACAGACATGATTGAAGGTGTTCATAACAAGTTGTCATAATAACAGGTACTCATAACAAGTAGGTAATAGCAATATTTTGAAACAAAGGTGGGGCAGCAAGTCAGTTACTAAAATGTTTTGAAACAAAGAAATGGTTGCCATCTCCTGAATCAGACAGTGCAAGCTACAGTTGCAGCTTAGATAATTCCTCAAGAAACGAGGTTTAATCATAAAGTGAAATGAGCCCAGTTTCTCTTTACTATCAAATTGGTTTTAAGGCATTACCGTTTGCCACCAGGGGCTTCCAGAGCCTCTAGCCACTTCTTACTACTCGGTATTCTTTTTCCTTTTCTCAGTAAACAACACAAACTTTATCTGCATATAGACCACCTAGCTTTGCTACTTACTGTGGTTATGTTATTTGTCTCAGAGACAGAAGAAAGTGGTGTCATTTATAGTCCTTTCCTTTACACCTATCACTTTTCCTATTTCACTTTTTCATTATAATTAAGAGATATAAACTTTTTCTTTACCCATGAGATTATAGGGTAGGGAGTTTTCTTCTATCTTTTGTACCCCAATTTAGCAATTTTAGAGGATAAAAAATTTGAAATACTAACTTTACATTTTTCTAAAAAAGAAAGAAATTCTGGTAGTAAACATTATTAGAAGCAAATTAACCAGTATGTATGGCTTGATTTGGTCCTATGCTGTTTCCCCAGGTTTATGACTAGGGTCTCCATGCTATCAGTAGGTCAGTTCAACTGTTTCTGCAGGTCTCTCCAGCCCCGTCTTGGCTCCTTTGCTCATCCCTCCTCCCTTTACACACCTAGATTCTAGTAGTATGGTTCAGTGCTTAGCTGTTTGTGCCTGTTTCTGCTTTGAACAGAAACTAGATGACGGCATTCCTAGAGGAATGGTAACCAAGGTAGGCATCAATCTCATTACAGGGGAAGATCATTAATGGCATCTTCTCCACCACTGCCTGGCTTCTTATGTGGGGTCATCCCTGTGAATCCCATAACATTTTCCCTGTGCCAGACCTCTCTCCAAACCTGTACTCTCTACCTTTATCAAGGCATCTCCTTTCTTGGCCTCCTCTATTCAGCCCCCCCACACACACACACACATCCAAGTCCTTTTGTTCTCCTCCCCACTCCCATTTTCCCTTCCTACCTCCTTCCTCTCCCCACTCCCGGAGCTCCCACTTTGGTCAGGGGTTCTTGTCCCCATCCCCTTCTTCAAGGGGATGTAATATTCTCTTTGGTTAGTCCTTGTGTCCTACCTCCTTTGGCAATGTGGATTATAACATCAATTAGATCATTCAAAGTGACTATACACAAAGCTCAGAGTTATGGAAGAGACACAAAGCAGCTCTTCCATCATTCCACGGCATTACATTCTTCACCAAGGGGTACCTTCTAAATAGAAGTAGACCTATCCTGAGCTAAAGATACTCAAAACTTAAATTCTCAATCCTTTTAAAGATTATGAAATAGTAGTATAAATATTTTATGATTATTTCAATGAGAAAAAAGCTTGTTTAACATGTCAGTCCCATTTTCCTCACCCTGTCCTCCTCCCCTGACCCCATACTGACTACCAATCTCATATGCTTTCTGCTCCCAAGGAAGGGTGAGGCCTTCCATGGGGATCTTCAAAGTATGTCATATCATTTGGAACAGGGCCAAGGACATCCCATGTGTGTCTAGGCTGAGAAAGTATCCCTATGTGGAATGGGCTCCCAAAATCTATTTCTATAGTAGGGATAAATACTGATCCACAACCAGAGGCCCCATAGATTGCAGAGTCCTCCTATCTGACACCCATGTTCAGGGGATCTGGGTCAGTCCTGTGCTGATTTTCCAGCTATCAGTCCCCAGCTTCTCAGGGGTCCAAGAACTCCCCCTTGTTCATCTCAGCTGTTTCTGTGGGTTTCTGCAGAATGGTCTTGACCCCTTTGCCCATCACTTCTCCCTCTCTGCAACTTTATTCTACCTTGCTCAGTGTTTATCTGTGGCTGTCTGCTTCTTGTTACATCAACTACTGGATAAAGACTCCAGGGTGGCATATAAGATAGTCATCAATCTCATTAATGCGGAAGGGCATTTAATGTAGCCTCTCCACTATTGCTTAGATTGTTATTTGGGGTCATCATTGTAGATCTCTGTACTTTTTCCTAGTACCAGATTTCTCTTTAAATCTATAATGGCTAACTGTATTATGGTATCTCTTTTCTTGTTCTCCTCTATTCTTCCCCTGACTGAAACTTCCTGCTGCCTCATGTCATCCTCTTACCTCCTCTTTCCCCTTCTCTTTCTCCTGACTCTCTCTCCTCTCCCTACATGCTACCAATTATCTCAGGAGATCTTGTCCTTTTCCCCTTCTCTGGGGGACATGAATGTCTCTCTTAGAGTACTCTTTCTTTCCTACCTTCTCTGGTGATGTAGATTGTAGGTTGGCAATCCTTTGCTCTATGTCCATATATGAGTGCGTACATACCATGGATTGGCTTTTTGTAGCTGGTCTACCTCACTCATGATGGTTTCTTCTAGTTCCATCTATCTGCCTGAGAATTTCAAGATTCCAATGATTTTTCCACTGAGTAGTACTCTACTGTATAAGTGTACCACATTTTCTTTATCTCTTCTTCAGTTGAGGGGCATCAAGGCTGCTTCCAGGTTCTGTCTATTATAAATAATGATGCTATTAAAATATTTGAACAGATGTGCTTGTTGAATAAATGTTCTTATTTTGGGTATATGCAGACAAGTGGAATTGCTGGATCTTGTGGTAGAATGATTTCCATTTTCCTGAGGAACCACCATACTGTTTTACAGAATGGCTGTAGCAGTTGGCACTCCCACCAGCAGTGGAGGAGTGTTCCCCTTCTCCAATCCTCTCAAGCATAAACTGTCATAGGTGTTATTGATTTTAGCCATTCTGACATGAGCAATGGCATAATTCAGAGTTGTTTTGATTTGTATTTCCCTCATGGCTAAGAATGTTGAGCATTTTCTTTAGTGTTTTTCAGCGATTTAGGTTCCACTATTGAGAATTCTCTAGCTCTGCACAACACTTTTTAATTGGATTATTTAATTGGTGTTTTGTTGACTAGCTTCTTGAGTTCTAGGGTATTTTGGAAATCATCCCTCTGTCAGATGTGGGGTTGGTGAATATCTTTTCCCATTCTGTGGGCTGCTGTTTTGTTTTGATGACTGTGTTCTTTGCTTTACAGAAGCTTCTCAACTTTTTAATAGGTCCTATTTATTAATTGTAGATCTCAGTATCTGTGCTATTGGTGTTCAGGAAGTAGTCTCCTGTACCAGTTCATTCGCGGGTACTTCATTCTTTCTATTCTAAGAGGTTCAATGTGGCTGAATTTATGTTGAGGTCTTTGATCCATTTGGATTTAAGTTTTGTGCATGGTGATAGATATGGATCTATTTTCGATCTTCTACATGCAAGCATCTAGTTATTACAGAATCATTTCTTCAAGAAGTTTTCTGTTTTCCAATGCATAATTTTAGCTTCTTTGTAAAAAATCATGTGTTCTTAGTTGTATGGGTCAATAGCAGTATTTTCAATTCGATTCCATTTGTCTACCTCTATATTTTTATGTCAATACCATAATGTTTTCAGGACTATAGCTCTATAATAGTGCTTGAAAGTCAGGGATGGTGATGCCTCCAGAAATTTCTTTATTGTACAGGGTTGTTTTGACTATCCTGGGTCTTTTTCCACATAAATCTGTGTGTTGTTCTTTCAAGGTCTTCAAAGAATTGTGCTAGGAATTTGGTAGGGACTGCATTGAATCTGTATATTGCTTTCAGTCAGATTGCCATTATTTTATCTTGATCCTATCTATCCAAGTTTATTGGAGGTCTTTCCATTTTCTGGTATCTTCTTTAATTTCTTTCTTTAAAGGCTCAAAGTTAGTGTTATACAGGTCATTCACTTGTTTGTTTAGTATTACCCCAAAGTGTTTTATGTTGTTTATGTCAATTGAAAAGGGTGATGGGTTCTCTGATTTCTTTCTCAGCACAATTATCATGTGTATATAGTAGGGCTACTGATTTCTTTGAGTCAATCTTGTATCCAGTCACATTGATGAAATTTTTTATCAGATGTAGGACTTCCCTGATAGAGTTTTTTAGATCCCTTATATAATCCATCATATCATCTGCAAATAGTGAAAGTTTAACTTCTTTTCTAATTTGTATCCCCTCCATCTCATTTTGTTGTCTTCTTGCTCTAGCTAGAACTTCAAGTACAATATTGAAAAGATAGGTAAAGAGTAGACTGCCTTGTCTTCTTCCTGATTTTAGAGGAATTAGGTTGAGTTTCCCTACATTTAGTTTGAATTTGACTATTACTTTTATTATTTTTAGGTATATTCCTGTTATTCCTGATCTCTCCAAGAGGTTTACCATGAAATGGTGTTAGATTTTGTCAAAGGCTTTTTCACCAACTAGTGAGAAAGTCATATGATTTTTCTTTTACTGTTTGTTTAGATGGTGGATAACATTAATGGATTTTAATATGTTGAACCATCCCAGATTCCCTGGGATGAAGCCTACTTGATCATGGTAGATGATTTTTCTGATGTGTTCTTGGATTTGTTTTGCTAGTATTTTAGCATCAATGTTCATGATGGAGACTGGTCTGTAGTTCTCTTTCTTAGTTGTGTCTTTATGTGGCTTGTGTACCAAGGTAATTCAAGCCTTGTAAAAAGAGTTTGTCAATGACACTTCTGCTTCTATTGTGTGGAATACATTGGGGAGAATTAGCTGTTCTTTGAATTTCTGGTAGAATTCTGATCTGAAATCATCTGCCCCTAGGCCTTTGTTGTTGTTTGGAGACTTTTGGTGACTGCTTCTATTTCATTAAGGGTTATATGTCTATTTAAATTGTTTATCTATTCTTGATTTAATATTGGTAAGAGATATCTATCCAGAAAATTGTCCATTTCCTTTAAATTTTTAAATTTTGTGGATGACAGGTTTTCAAAGTATGACCTGGTGATTCTATGAATTTCCTCAGTGTCCATTGTTATGTCCCTCTTTTCATTTCTGATTTTGTTTATTTGCATTTTCTCTCTCTGACTTTTTTGTAAGTTTTGATAAAGGTTTGTCTCTCTTGTTGATTTTCTCAAAGAACCAACTCTTCATTACATTGACTGTATTCTTTTCCTAGTTTATACTTTATTGATTTCAGCCCTCAATTTGATTATTTCCTGCCATGTACACCTCTGGGGTGAGTTTGCTTCTATTGTTCTAGAATTTTCAGTTGTGCTATTAATTCTTTAGTGTTCCTATTCTCTAGTTTCTTCATGTGGGCACTTGTTTCTATGAACTTTCCTCTTAGCACTGCTTTGAAAATGTCCCATTAGTTTTAGTATGTTGTGTCTTCACTCTCATTGAGTTCTAAGAAGTGTTTAAATTTTTTATTTCTTCCTTGACCCAGGAATGGTGTAATTGCACATTTTTCAATTTCCATGATTTTGTAGGGTTTCTGCAATTTGTGTTGTTGTTGAATTCTAACTTTAAAGCATGGTGGTCTGATACGATACAGGGGGTTATTCCAATTATTTCGTACTTGTTGAGGTTTGCTATATTGCTGAATATGTGGTTATTTTTAAAGAAGGTTCCATGTTTTGCTGAGAAGAAGGTATATTCTTTTGTGTTTGGTTGGAATGTTATATAGATGTCTGTTAATCCCAATTGGGTGGTGACTTCCATTAGTTCCTTTGTTTCTTTGTTAAGTTTCTGTCTGGTGGTGACAGTTGGGTGTTGCAGTCTCCCACTGTAAGCTGTGCAGTTTTTAAGTGTTATTAGTATTTTAGTAATGTTTCCTAAATGCTCAATGCTCAGCATTGAGGTTTCTTCTTGATTGATTTCTCTTTGATTAATAAGAAATGAACTCCTTAATCTCTTTTGATTGATTTTGGATTAAAGTCTTATTTGTTAGATATTAGGATTGCTACACCTGCTTGTTTCTGGGTCCATTTGATTGGAAAAACTTATCCTAACCCTTCACTCAGAAGTAATGTCTGTCTTTGAAGTTGAGGAGTGTTTCTTGTATGCAGGAGAAGGATTCTATCTTTGTATCCATTCTGTTAGCCTGTGTCTTTTTGTAGGTGAGTTAAGACCATCAGTATTGAGGGATGTTAATAACCACTGATTTTTCATTCTTGTTTGTTGTGGATTTATTGTTGATGGTGGTATTGTGTGTAGATTTCTGCCCGCCTCATCTTATGGTTCTTGGTAAAATGGGTTTTATCTATTGCCTATGTTTTCTTGGGTGTAGTTAACTTCCTTGGGTTGGAGTTTTCCCTCTAGAAATTTCTGCAGGGATGGATTTGTGGATGTGTATTGTTTAAATATACTTATGTTATGAAATATCTTGATTTCTTCATCTACAGTGATTGAAAGCTTTTCTGGGTAGAGTAGCCTGGCTGTCATCCATGGTCTCTCAGTGTTGGTAGAATGTATCTTTCCAGGACATTCTGGCTTTCAGAATTTTCATGGAAAAGTCAAGTATAATTCTGATATGTCTGCCTTTATATGTTACTTGGCATTTTTCCTTCGCTGCTCTTAATATTCTTTTTTATTCTGTATGTTTGGGGTTTTGATTATTATGTAGTGAGGGGAATTTTTTTGAAGGGTCCACTCTATTTTGTGTTCTGTAAGCTTCTTGTATTTTCATTGTCATGTCTTTCTTTAGGTTGGGAAATTTTCTTCTATGATTTTGTTGAATATGTTTTCTGTGCCTTTGAGTTGGATTTCTTCAGCTTCTTCTATATCTATCGTATTTAGGTTTTGCCTTTTCACGGTGTCCCAATTTCCTGAATATTTTGTGTTAAGTATTTGTTGGACTTAAGAGTTTCTTTGGATGTGAATCCATTTCTCTTAGTGTAACTTTAATGCCTGAGATTCTCTCTTCCATATCTCATATTCTGTTTGTTATGCTTGCATGTGTAGTTCCTGATCATTTACCCAGTTTTTCTAATTCCAACATTCCCTCAGTTTGTGGGTTTTTTTTTTTTTTTGTTTTGTTTTTTTTTTTTTGGTTTTTACATTTCAGGTCTTGAACTTTTTGAATTGTTTCCTTCATCAGTTTAATGGTTTTTTCTTGGCTCTCTTTAAGAGATTTATTAATATCTTGCACTTCTTTTGGTTTGTTTTCTTCTTCCATTTCTTTAAGGGATTTTCTCATACCCTCTTTGAGGCCCTCTATCATTTTCATGAAGTTGTTTTTAAGGTCATTCTCTTCTGTTTCATCCAAATTGGGATGTTCAATTCTTGGTGGTGTAGAGCCCATTTGATTCTGGGGGTGTCATATAAGTCTTTCTATTGTTGGCTGTGTTCTTATACTGTTTTTTTCCCATCTCTTCTTCCAGTGGGTATTGTTGGGGTCTCTCCCTCTTCTGTTGGGTATGGGTTCAAGGCTCTGTCCTCTCCACATTCCTGGATGGTGCAGGGACAACACAGAAATGGTGGCCTATGTTGGATGTGTTGTTCTGCCCTCTCTCTTTTTCTCTCTGTACCTGAGGGTGGGGGGGGCAAGGCAGGAATGATTGCCTATGTCGGGTGCTGTGTTCAGCCCCCAGGTCCCTCTGCTGGATGCAGTGGCAGGAATGGTCTGGGGCCACAAGTGAGTGGACTTGAAGAGGGAAAGGTTGTTGAAGGAGCCCCTGGCATTCATTTCTCTACTGGAAGATGGAGGGGCAAGGCAGGAATGGAGGCTCATGTGGCTACAGGTCAGAGGACTGAATGAGGGAGAGGTTGGCTATAGAATTCCCTGGCACTCACCTCTCTACCAGAGGGTGGAGGGGCAAGGCAGGAATGGCAGCCAATGTCATGTTACTCTTAATACCAATGATGATCATGGTAACTTTCCTCCCAGACTTGACAGTCATTTCTTAGTTAAGATTAGATTGGCCACCATTCACACATTCTTGACAAACTTTTAAACTTTTATTGGCTGGCAGAGATTGGCCATATGGTTCTAGGCGATCTCTAAACATGAATTCAGCAGTGGTAAAAATTAACTAAGCCTGATTTTCTTTCAGTCTTCTGTTAGTGTTAGGAAAACAAAAACATATTAAAAGAAAAATCTAATTTCTAAGTCTCTGCTAGTCATAGAAGGCCCATAACAATAATGTATGTCACTGCATTTATGCGCTTTGCTTGTGTTCTTCTAAGCTGTTGCCATAGTGATTCAGATGAAGGAAGAGTTTGGCATGCTAGATATACATTTCTCATTCAAAACCATTACAGTAATGAGTTCAAATATGTCATCACATTTTGCTATTTAATGATTATTTTCAGTCTTGATACAGTTGCTTGCAAGTAAACAAAAGTCTTGGTCATTTTGTAAAATAGTTCTTTACCTTGTTTTCATGTAGATTTCAAATCTTTTGATATTAAGTGGGCTTCAGAGGCAACTCAGTTGTGCAGTGTTTATCTACCTTGATCCAATCCCCAGGACTCATGACTTTGACTCTTGGAGGACAAGAATTATGAATGAGAAAGAAGGCATTTTGATCCTGTGACACAGCAGAATTCACTTACCTTTGGATCAATTTCTTATTCTCAGATTTGGGCAAATTAATAGATATTTACTATCCCCACACAATTACATATTTAAATGCAGTGTTGTAATAAGATTTCTCCTCTGTAGTGTGTGAGTTTTCCGGGAGTTTCATGTATTTAGATAAACAAGTGACAATATCTACTATTGCACACGTACCATTCTGACTATTGTTTAGATAATTTGATTTTGCTCTTTTAGCATATTGGGTAATTAATTTCTGGAATAGCAAACTGTACTGCAAAGCTGCTCTTCTCATGAGATGGGTATCCTGAATTAGAAAACCACTATTTCAGCAATAGCTGCCTCTGAGATGGCTTATTTCTTCTTTATTGCACTATTATCATAGGATTAAATGGAAAGATGTAATAGTTCAGTGGATGGCTCAAATTCCATTCAGATTTTGTAAATTCTGTTACTCAGTACTCAGCAAAACCAATCCTTAAAAATTCCCTGACTCCCTGAGGTCACTTGGAGGCAGCCATAAAACCTACCACACTTTCAGTATCAGGGAAAAAGGACTGTGGATCAAAACAATCTGTCAGATGGTAAAATTCAAGCAATTGTCTTAAAAAATTCACTATTTTAGCAAGGCAGATGAATATAGGAGGAAATTTAGACTGGGACCCTGCTTGGTTTGGAATATGCAAATCCTATTCCCTGTAATACACTAGACAGCTCAGTCCCTGTATCTGCATATTTCATGTACAAGTGTCCTTTTCCTAACAATGCTCCTGATATCTTCATAACCCTTTCAAGCCTCTACCTACATTGGGTTAAACTTATTCCCTTCTTTGAACAATACTATCAATTTTGCTATCCCCAGAAACAATTCAATTTAGTTTCTATTAAAGTATATTCTCAACACATCTAATATTGAAGACTAGAAGGACCATCTGACATGAAGTGTTTTAAGGTATATGCATAATAATGTAAACCTTGTCCTGTAAGTGAATTTTTAGGATAAATCCCTATTTCCCATCATATACCTATGCACAATGACCTGCAGTTGTAACTTCTGTGTCAAGTAAGTGCTAGTGAACCTAATGACTTTTAGTGGTGTTTGTTTCCGTGTGTGTGTGTGTGTGTGTGTGTGTGTGTGTGTGTGTGTGTGTGTATGCACTCGTGTGTGAATGCTCATGATGTGTGTTTTTTTATGTGTCTTTGGGATGCAAATACATGCTATTGTACACATTTAGAGGTCAGGCTCTAAGTTTATGAAGTCAGTTTTCTCCTCCAACTTTAAGTGGGTTTTGGGTATTTGACATTGTTTCAGGATTGCTGCAATTCCCTTTACCTTTTGAGACATTTGTCCAAGCCACAACTGAGTTTTATTGAAAGATTTAATTATTCTTACTGCCTAAATTAAGAAAACAGTAAAGAAATGATTTCAGGAAACTCCCACATTAGTGTTAATTAAAGGTTGAGTTCCAATGACAGATTGTTCACACTTCCTGGAAAGGTATTGACATGTTCATTGTATTCCTCTGAGTTTGACAATCTGAAGAATGCCCTCAGCTTTATTGTGCTCTTTTCTTTAGTGAAGATCTCATCATTCCCTTCCACTTGCAATGTACCTCAGCTTTTCACTTGTTTTCTGGACCGGTCTAGACTTTGACAATGGGCCTCTATCCTAAAATTTAGTCTACCTCTAAAATCTCTCATTAGACAATTTCAATAAAGCTCTAAATGATGGTAATTTACAAATTTAGTTCTGTGGGGCAGGTTTTATTTGGTGCTTAGGAGTGAATCCAAATTGTACCCTGGATGCTCCCATGCCTTAGACTGTGCCAAACTTCCAAGTGTATTTGGAAGTATTCTTTGTCTTCACTGATATTGGTCTTTCTCAGAAGAGTAAAAATGTATTTCTTATGTAGAAACCTCATGCTTAGACTCTTCTACTGCAAACCACTGTTATGAGGTCCTCTCTACTGACTGTGACAGTTTCTGTAATAGAGACTCCCTGAATAATCACTCAGTTCACTCCATGGTTTCCATCATGCACACTGCATTTAAGCAGTGTGGGCTTAGCTAAACACACAGGGTCACACACTCAAGATCTGCAATTATGTAAGTAATTGTTTAAGAGATGTGAATGTTAAGGTCAATGCAGAGTTTGAATAATGAATGGTTACTAGAAGTCATTGTGTTGAGGGTATCCTTGGGATAAATCTCAGTGTTTGGTGAGGAGTTCTCCAAGGGGATTGTGGACCTTGATCTGACTATGCTTTTCAAACTTTGCTCTGCTGTATGTGTCTGCATCATTGCCTTCTGGCATGGTAATACAGGTTCAAAGAAATCTGCTTGCTTTATTTATACTGCTCTCCACAGCTTGAGAGATAATAAATCTGTTTCTTAATAAGTTAGTTCTTGTAGGCATTTCATAATAGTAACTGAAAGCTAGCTACTATGTCATGCTCTGTTCTTTATTTTACAGTATTTTTTCCAACTTTTTTTTTTAATTAGAAACAGGATTGTTTTACATGACAATCCCAGGTCCCTTCTCCCACCCATCCTCCCCTACCCCCCAACTAAAACCTTATCTGTCACATATCTTTTCTGCTCCCCCTGGATGGTGAGGCCTTCCATAGGTTGTCATCAGTGTCTATTGTATCCTTTGGGATAGGGCCTAGGCCCACACCAGTGTGTATTTGATAAGTGAAGTGATTGGGTGATATCATAATTGACAAAAAAAGAACACTATCGTGCTTATTGGAAAGGCAAAACACAGAGAAACTCTGTGTAATTCAGAGGAAAAGAGCTACTGTGTTTTTTCTTTGTTTTTGACACAATGAGTTACATGCTAATTGGATTAAGTATACCAAATTCTTTTTTAAAAGTTGAAAAGCACACCAAGATCTCAGTGATGAAATTATGACTAGAGATGTATATTTGGTAATCATTTGCATGAAAGAAAAGTGACAGTTGAAATACTAAATGTAGTTGAAATTGGCAAGAAATAAAACAGAAGTGAAGAGTAAACTTCAGATTTAGGAACACTATCTCAGAAGGGTGAAAGTTTGAAGGGAAGCCAGGGAAGTAGAACATGGAAGTGAAGATGGAATTAAATAGGTTTTATTAAGATGTGATTGTTACCTTCAAGGGATATAATTTCCTCATATATCTGTGTTGAGATTGCCAAATCCTGAGTTTTAATATCACTTCTTCTACATGGCAATACAAGCTGGGAGGTTAACTATTCTCATGTGGCAGTTAGTCTTGAACCATTAAACCTCCAGATTTTTTCACATTGATTAGACATAAGTAGCATTGGAGTTATTTTCCCTGGAAACTTTATATTATGTTTGATCATTAGAGAGGTTAGAATTATATAACTTCCATCAAGGACATTTGAGATTTATTTACAGCATTTATATAAATGTAATGGAGTTTTATAAAGCCCTCTATGAAATAAGCCTCACGGAAACTGGCAATTAGAAGTATCTAATATATAATGGGTTGAAGTTAGAAAACAACAGTGCTGGGAAAACAGAAAAATCAGTGTCATAAAGCAGATGTTAACAGCAGTTATCCTACTTAAAAATTAATCTGAAGATCAATAAATATATTCAAGACTTTGTATGACATGAAGATATTACACTCAAAAGGTAGGAATGGATATCTTCAGGAAAGAAGCAAGCAGAGTTCTTACAAGTATTAAATAAACAATACAAGAGCAGATAGGAAGAATGGGTATTTTAAAATCATTGCTCAGTTATAGATACATTTGAACTCATACACACAAAAAAAAAACATGCAAAAATGCCAACTGTGCTTCTTCTATGGGTATGGTAGTCAGTATCCATTTTGTGTCATTTGGTTCTATATTTTCATAATATTATCTTACTCTATTCTTTCTGGAATATTTTTTCAGAACCTCTCTTAGAGTTAACTTCTTGAATTACTTTCCACATACCTATCGTTTTACTAATATCTATCTTATCATTTCTCTGTATATTATCCTATGTGATTTTAGTTCACTAATCTCTCTAGCCATTTATAGTCTACCATGTACCTACAGGGTTAAGACAAGCAACAAACTTAATACAATGACTTGTAACACTTGACATTGCATAAGACTTAACATTACTTTTGCTTAATTTCTTCACTGAATAATTTTTATAATTTAAAATTTACATGTCTGAAGATAATAATACACACAAACTTCCTACTTATTTTTTAACTCAAACATTAGGAAAAAATCACAGATAAAATCGAGGAGAGCAAGTAAAGAGATACCATAATACAGGGAGCCATTGTAAGTTTAAAGAGAAATCTGGTACTAGGAAAAAGTCCAGAGATCTACAAGGATGACCCCAACTAACAATCTAAGAAATAGTGGAGAGGCTACCTTAAATGCCCTTCCCCAATAATGAGATTGATGACTAACTTACATACCATCCTAGAGCCTTCATCCAGTAGCTGATGGAAGCAGAAGCAGAAGTGGACACCCACAGCTAAACACTGAATGGAATTCCTGGAATCCAGTTGCAGAGAGGAAGGAGTAATGAGCAAAGGGGTCAAGACCATTCTGGAGATACCCACAGAAACAGATGACCTGAACAAGGAGAAGCTCATGTACCCCAGACTTATAACTGGGAAGCCAGCATAGGACTGATCCAGACCGTGTAAATGTGGGTGTCAGTTAGCATGCCTGGGCAATCTATGGGGCTTCTAGTAGTGGGTCAGTATTTATCCCTAGTATATGAATGGACTTTGGGAGCCCATTCAACATAGAGGGTTACTCTCTCAGCCTAGACATACTGGGGAGGGTCTAGGCCCTGCTCCAAATGATATGACAGACTTTGAAGATCCCCCATGGAAGGCCTCGACCTCCCTGGGGAGCAGAAAGGGTATGGCATAGGGTGTCAGGGGGGTGGGCAGGGGAGGAGGGGAGGCAGAGGGAACTGATACTGACATGTAAAACAAGCTTGTTTCTAATTTAAATAAAAAATGAAAACAACTTGTTTTTCTCACCTCACATCAAATGTTATTCCTTGATCTTTTCCACTTTCTTAGTTTCCTGGTTTGGTGTTATACAACCTATAGAATAGACTATGTAGCTTCTTTCATATACAAAGAAATACACACATATATGTATTGGGGGGAGTGAATGAGAGAGAGAGAGAGAGAGAGAGAGAGAGAGAGAGAGAGAGAGAGAGAGAAATTGTTCTCTGCTAGCCAATCTACGTTTTTAATCTTTCATTGACAGAGTATAACTCTAAACCAGAGCATAACTATTGAGCCATGGGCAGGATATTTCTGCTTCCCTGTCATTTAGGAGTACCCATAGGTCTGAGTATTTTTCAGTCAATGGGATGCAATAAAGAGTGACATTTATTTTAGCTTTTGTCCTCCTAACCATCTACAAGCTAACCAGCAGTTATTAGCCAGTTTGAGGTTGAATGTATGGCTACCAATACCTTAGGAAACAGTGGGAAAAGGTTTACAGGACCTTGACTCTGAGTTACCATGTAGACACAAAAACAAAAATACATGCTACAAGAAAAAGAAATATACGTTTTTACCATTTATTCCATTATTTCACACCTTTTTATTGTAATGCATTCACTCTTACCACACACACACACACACACACACACACACACACACACACACACACACACACACACACACACACACACAGAGATTTTTTAAAGCCTAAATGTGAGATCCATGATATATCTAAAATATTTAGCAGTGACATAAAGGGCAAATGATAGGTAAAAAGAAAGAAATATTTTACTTGGGGAGCCCGAAATTCTTCTTCTCCTATACAAATAATTCACAGTTCACTGTTGCCTCTAGTAATTTGGAAGGCAGAACAGAATACTTACATGTGTTAGAGAATACCTCATCCAAGTTCTAAAGGGCAAGATATAGAAATAGCTAGATATTTTTTAATTTTATTTTTAAAACAATCTTATTGTATATACCAATCTCACCTTCCTCTCCCTCTTGTCCTCCCACCTCCCCTCATCATCTCCCCATCCCACACCCCATCCACTCCTCAGAGTGGATGAAAACTCCCATGGAGAATCATCAAAGACTGTCACATCATTTGGGGCAGGACCAAGGCTCTCCCCCATGTATCTAGGCTGAGAGAGTAGCACTCCTTAGGGAATGGGCTCCTAAAGCCCATTCATGCACTAGGGATAAATACTGTTTGCACTGCCAGCAGTCCCATATATTGCCCAAGCCCCCCAACTCTCACTCAAGTTCAGGGTGGCTAGCTTGCATCTTATGCAGGTTTACCAGCTGTCAGCCTGGAGTCAGTGAGCTCCTGCTTGCTCAGGTGTGTTGTTTCTGTGGGATTTCCCAACATGGTCTTGACCCCTTTGCTCATAGTATCTCTCCTCCCTATCTGCAAACTGGATTCCAGGAGTTCAGGTCAGTGCTTAACTGTGAGTCTCTGCTTCTGCTTCCCTCAGATGAAGAGGGCTGGGTGAAGGCACTATAATGCCAATTAAGATAGTCATCATTTTAATTACAGGGGAAAGTCATTTAAGGTACCCTCTCCACTATTGCTTAGAGTCTTAGCACTGGTCAGCCTTGTGGATTCCTGGGAATTTCTCTAGTGTCAAATTTCTCACTAACACTATAATGGCTCCCTCTATCAAGATATCCTTCCTTGCTCTCTCTCTCTGTCCAACTTGACCTGCCAGATCCCTCCTGTTCTCTTTCCCCCTTTCCTCATTCCCTTCCCACTTTCCTACCTCCCTTCTCGCCCCCCCCCCAACATGCTCTCAATTTACTCAGAAGATCTTGTCTGTTTCCCCTTCTCAGTGTGGAGGATCCATGTATCTCTCTGTTAGGATCCTCCTTGATTCCTGGCTTATCTGGGGCTGTAGACTTATGAGCTGGTTATCCATTGTTCTATGTCTAATATTCATTTATGAGTGAGTACATACCATTTTTGTCTTTCTATGTCTTGGTTTCCTCACTCAGGATGGCATCTTCTAGTTCTATCTAGTTGCCTCCCAATTTCAAGATGACATTTTTTCCCACAGAGGTAGACCTTTCCAGTGTGTGGCGATTGCACCTTACTGTTCTTACCAGATGTTATACAACATAAATATGTTCATTAAAATTTGAAGGGTTATAAGTAGAAATTGGAAGAAAAAGAACAGAAATCCTTGGAGTCTTTTAGCCTAGAAGGTGTGACTACTTATGAGTTAATATTAGGCACAAAGATAAGTTTAGTACCTTTCTCAAAAGCCCTCTTCAAGGACTTCTAGCCCGAGGAAAGGATTTTCCCTGCTGTAATATCTGGTTCATGGTATTGCTTTCCAAACATTATTTTATAGAACCAGAGGATCAATAATCACCACTGTAAGGATAGAAAAGAGGGCTAAGCTAAGTAAAGGCAGCATGAGGCATAAACATTTGAGAGAGCTAGCAAAGTTGCAAGCTAGAAGGACCAAGGCCACTGGGGATTTCATTTCTGGAGGAAATTACAGTCCCTAGTGTGTGGTTGAGTAGGAAAGTGACTCCTGGAACCAGAATGTGACAGGTAACAGTAATCATTGTCAGCCATAAGTGAGATGGGTGACTGAGATTCTAAGTCAACATATGGCAGAATAGTTTTGCTAGTGTAAACCACTTTGGAATTTCAAGCACTACATTTTTAGATTATCTTTGTGATAGAAACTTAAACTTTAGTTTCACAAGTATACTAAGTTTGAAATTCTATAGCTTGTTAAATCTGGGCACTTCTTTGGCACTTTATTTTCTGAAATGATTTTATCATTTTTCTCTAAACTTTCTATTTCCACAGATTCTTAGGGAAATCTTAAAGAATTTTGGTTTTTGAGAGTGTCCTGCCTTTCAACAATCATGTGTCACACAGATTTCCATTATTATGATCAAAACAAGATAAGCAAAAAGTGGGAAGATTTATGTTGACAACTTGCCTGCTTGGTTTTCAGTTTCTCTGTTTCCTTTTGATCTCTGAAAGAGGGTTTGGTAGACAAGACTATTCACATTATGGTTGGGACAAAATGAAAAGAGAGAACATAAGTTGTTGGTCCTAATATCTTGTTCATGAGCATGGTTGGCTTATTCCTTCTAACTATGCCCCATGTCCAGAACTTTCATTCATCCTGTATTATTATACCATTATCTCTAAGGCTTCAACACATCATCTTTTGTGGAACATTCCAGATCCAGGTCTCAACTCAATCTCTCTCTATCCCTATCTTTGGTCTCCCTCTCACTCTCCATTTCTCTCTCTCTCTCTCTCTCTCTCTCTCTCTCTCTCTCTCTCTCTCTCTCTCACACACACACACACACACACACACACACACACACACACAGAGAGAGAGAGAGAGAGAGAGAGAGAGAGAAACATAGATTTACCAATTTGCACTAAAGCACCCAGCCTTTCACTGACTCCATTTTATTGTAGAGAATCACTTTCATTGCACAACTAATTTTTAATATAATGTGGATATACTAATATCTTCAAAATAGAGGCTAGAACACTTGCCTAGCATGTGTGAAGCCCCATGTTCAACTATCATTTCAGAGAAAATCAAAAGAAAAAAAACCACAAAGATAACTATTGCTTGCAGACAGATTTCTGAGATGAGGAACTGTACCTTTTGTCTGTATATTTATTCTTTGCTTCTGGAACATAGTGAGTTCTCCCCTTGTCATCAAATATTCCATCTAGCCCTTAAAGTATCTGCGGGGGAAATATCTCCATATAGTCAATCCATGTTCCTGTCCAGAGGCTGGTATAGAAACATGGAATAAAAGAGAAAATAATACAGAATTGTTATAGATAACCTAAAACTTTTAAAGAAACCTAAACAACTAGAGAAGGAGGAGATGATGATGATGATAATGCTAAAACATTCTGTCTAATTAAACAAGTACAAAGAAGTCCAGGAGTATAAGTAAGAGATGAGTTCACAAGCAGGGCCAATAGAGTAAAACCCACGTGTTTTCTATAGTGTGGTGAAAACTTAATCTACTAAAGTTAGTTGTAAAATGACAGAAAAGTAAATTACAACAAAAGGATGAGAACAAAATGGTATCATGAATAAAGATGCAATAAACAGCTAGAAAGAATGACTGTCAGAGTATCTTTACCATGAAGTTATTAAGCAACAACTAGATTAAAAGGTAAAGAAAATAAGCCCTGAGACATCAAAATTCTCAGCATTTCTCTACCTTATATTTCAGCAGAAAGAACTACCATAACATATACTTCTTAAAATCACTCTGTAGCCTGGCAGTGGTGGTTCATGCCTTTAATCTCAGAACTCGGGAGGCACAGGCAGGGGATCTCTGTAATTTTGAGGCCACCCTATATACAGAGCTAGTTTTAGGACAGCAAAGGCTTTTACTCAGAGAAACCTGTCTGGAATAAACAAAAATCAAAAGAAAAGAAAACAAAAACAAACAAACAAAAAACTATACTCTCTCACACACAGCCAGATTTTGTATGTATAGCCATTAGCCCCCACAAAACTTTATGACACTATCATCAATAAAATACTATAAGTATGTAAAACCAAAGGTTTGAAGTAATTAAAAACCATTTGTGGATTTTGTCTTATGTCGTGGCCCGGCTTGTCTCAGCTTTAACCCACGATAGCCATGAGGTTCTACCTGAGTGGGGGTGTGTGGACCTGGAAACTTCGTAGAAGGCAACGGCGATTAAAGACCAAACACAGGCATTTTGTCATCTTCAGAGAGCTCTCAGTTCCATGTTTTGGAACTAGAGTCATTTGTTTATTAGCCATCTTTTTTGGTGTCTCTTAACCATCCTGCTAATACTACAATGCAGCCATTTCTCTTTCCTCTCTCGCTGCTCTCTCCCTCTCTGGCAGCTCCTCACCTTTCTGTCCTCATATATTACTCACATATCTCTAACCCTCCGCCCAGGTGAGGGCCTATTCAGATGCTTAGGCACATACAGATGCAAAAAGAGGCATATTACCCTCAGGCCAGGTAAACAATAGTACCCCTGCTGACATTAACAATACAAGAGTGGGCCTGAGTTTCCTAGCACCACCTCTGCTGACAGCCAGAACCTGGGACCCGATATTCCATCCCCCAGTCTTATTTGGGAAAGAACAAGTAATGATTGGTTCATAATTGCAGAAATTAGAAAAATAAATTCTCTATTGCATTACAGACTGACATATAAATAAAATAAGATATAAAAATACAAAGCATTTTTGTATCCACCTCTGATATCTCTTCTGCATCCACCTGGTCTCTCTCCCCTGACATCATTATGGGATGTCTGTTCCTTTGATGTCTCTCTGTCTTGCAAACAGCTTTGCCTATTATTTTAATATCACAGACATACAAAGAAATAGTACCTACTATTTACCATATCGTGGGTATTTTGTGGGTGAAAATGTATAAAAGGAAATCATTGTTACAGTGTTCATAGGCCTTGAGCTACAGTCTGGGTTACTATACTTGACACAAATTGGGTTATTTTATAAGACAGGTATGGATTCCTATCTCTAAATTTTCAAGGCTCTTTAACATCACCAGACAGTTGTCATTGAGAATTCAAATCTTCTTTCATTTTAAAACCTATCACTTAATGAGAACAGAGATTTTGACTTTAAGACCTTAAGGTATAATGCCAAAAGCCTATGATTTGTCTCTGTGAACATACTTGACAGGGAAGTTGTATCCTTTTATTGAAAATGTAGTGTTTTTTTTCTGAATCATGACTTCTGCAATGCGCAACAGTTAATACACTTGGTTTGAGCTAATTCAACATGATGAAATTCCTTTGAGACTGTGATTGTGTCTCTCGGAGCATGGAAAAATCATATTAGGCCATAAAATTTGGTTCCTTCAATATGTATTCAAAGAGAAAAATATGAGTTGCATATCTTATTGTGTTGAAACTTTGAAATTCTAGGGAGTATTATAATTGGCAAGCTTCTGAAAGACATCTCCTAGGAAGTATTAAACAAATATAAAGATGTATGTTAATCAATTCTGAGTAAATGAAATTAATGGAGAAGTAGTTAGATGCCTCACCCCTAACCCAGAAGCTATGTGCAATTGATAACCACTTGTAAATGAAACTTTAGTTTTCTACAAGGAAATCTCACTAAGAAAACACACTACTTTGTGGGCTGCACCTATTTGTATATGGTCAGCAGAACAAACTCAATGGCATCAGTGGAAGTTCCGTATCCCATGATGCTGTGTCAGGGATTTTAACAAATTATTATTTTTATTTATTTTATTTTATTTATATAGTGGATTTTCTCTCTTTTTACCCTGTAGGTTCTTTGTGTATATATTATGGATTCCATTTTAGTGTTTTTATGATTAGGTGAATGAGTGGGTCTCTCTGCATCTCTAGCTGTCTCATGAGATTTTTCTTAGATCTTATCCCTTCTGTTAGTTTTATCTTATGCAGCTATATTAGAATTTGTTTCATATTATTGCACTTTATCTTATTATTGTCCCTTAAAATCCTGTTTGTTTTCTTATAACAGACAAAGGGGTTGGATCTGAATAGGAAGGGCATTGTGGAGAAACAGGAAGAAATAAAAGGAGGGGAAAGCAGAATCAGTATATGTTGAGAGGGAAAATCTATTTCAATAAAAAGGAAAAAATCCAATAGGATTTATAGAGACATACTTTAGCCTTTGAAAAAACAACAATGTAATTTAGAAGAAACAACTAAATTTTCCAAATATGAGTATATTGGGTAGAAAAAAATCCTTATACCATGTCTTATTATATTTCTAGAGGCAATACTGGATTTGGATTCTGATGCCTGGCAAATGAAGAAAATGTGGGATTATGGAAGATCTGTGAAATTTAATCTCACAGACTTCTGAGAAGTAAAAAATGGACAATATTTTGAAGGAAAGAATTTAGGGCTTTTCATTTAGAATCTACTGGCCAGCAACCCAAAAATGCCTCAAGGAAACCATTCACCATTCAGGATAGTCATAAAACATTAGCACTATAGCGTGTTTTCTGTTGTCTAGTTCTGTATTGTCTAGAATTACATTGTCTAGTTCTCCTTAAATTTGAGATGATGTAAATAATAGCAGCCCCAATGACCAATAATACCTCAATATAAACAATTTAATGAAAATACCATTTTAACTATCAGTTATTTTAAATAAAAGGGACTGCCTTCTTACTGTCTATTCAGCTGCATATATAGTCATCCAATGAACTGTCACCTATTAAATCAAGAATATTGAAAATTAAAGAGTACTTGTAAATCTCCATCTCCTAACTACTCAAGTATGTAGGCTGACAAGCATAAAGTCCTGGGTGGATACTGTTAACTGATGGCTTGTTTCCCCCAAGTGATTACTTTTCCTCTCAGCACCTTTGCTTCCACCTGCTTTGACAAGAATTGTGGTATGCCCTTGAAACATTCATGTTGAAACTGAACTCCCAGTACACAGATATTAAGAGGTTTAGGTTTGAGGAAGTGAATAAATTAGGGTGAATACTTGTGAAAACCTGTTAAGCTGATGGGAACTTCATTGGCTCTCTTTCCTTCCTGTCATATCAGACCTCAAGGGCAGAGGCTCTCAGATGGGAAGAGTACACCTCACCAGTCACCAATGCCCCTGGAGCCTTTATTTTAAACCTTGCAGGATTCAGGACCTTGAGATATTAAGTATCAATTGTCAGTCTTACTCAGTCTGTGGAATTTGGTTAGAGGAGCACAAATTAAATAAAAGCTGTTGTAATTGAGCTATGAATTTCTTTCTCTAGCTTTTTCATTAACTGTGCTATTTATTGTTTCTAGAGCAGCATAGAAATTTATAAAAGAAATAAGCAGAAAGTACTTTTAACATAGGCTCTATGGAGTTCCATTTGGCATATGGAGTGAAAAATGAGATATTACAAATAAAAATATTTATTTCTGTGTAGATAAATATTAATAGACAACTTTTTATCATTTTATATCCTGATTTGATTTAAACCACCATTAAAGGTCTTTAAATATATCATAGTCCATATCCATTTGCTAAAATAAAAATGAATTAAATGAATATAAATATCTTATATATTGATTGAAAAGATGGCTCCATGAATAAAGGTGTTTATTAGATGATATGAGTTTGATCCCAAGGTCCCACATTGTGCAAAGAGAGATAGACTACCACACAGTTTTCTCTAACTGCCACATGCATGCCATAGCACACATTCACACATATACACAAATAAATACATATAATTTAAAATATTATACTTCTTTGATGTCACTATTTCATGAATCTATATAATTCTATTAATTCTGAAACACGTATTTTGGGAATACTTTGTACATTGAAAAGCAAATTAAGTTTTTATATAGTTTTTGTGCAGTTACAAAATTGATTATATATATATAATATATATATATATATTATATATGTCTTTTGCAAATGGTAAATATATGTTGTATTTGGAAGAAAATGGCTCCCTAAAAATGCCATCTTCTAATGTCTGATGTCTGCTAATAGAATTAGCTACACAGTAAGAGGCATAGATTCTAAATAAGCTGATATTAAGTGGTGAGAACATTCTGGATTATCTAATTAGATTTGGCCATTTCAGAGTCTTTAAAAGAAAAAGTTTGCAGAAATAGCAAAAATAATGCTGAATGAGAAAATTTTACTCTGCTATTGATGGCTATGACTGGAGGAAGGGACTACAAGCTAAGGCATGTACACATATCCTGGAATTTATGAATGTCAAAGAAAGACACTGTTCATGGAGTTGGAAGAGAGAATTATAGTCATGCTGAGGCCTTCATTTGATTGCAACAAGGCCTTTTTGGTTTTCACAGAAATGTAAGATCTATTTTTAACAGTGAAATCATTGGTGATTTCTTATTGTAGAAGTATAAGGGTAGAATAGTGTGCTTTATACAACATAGCATTGTACCTATATGGAATTTTTATATTTGTCTGCATCAAGAAGCTCTCTATGAATTATAGAACATGCACCTTGCACCAGGAATATGGCATGTACACAAATTGCATAGGCCCTTTCATTTTACACCTAAATTTCACTTTCATCCTTCCTGCCTCAGGTTTTCTTAAAGCACTTGGTCTCCTAGTTGGTCCTCAACTACCACCTGTCAAAAAAAGTAGAAAGCTCAGTGAACAATCTATAACTTGATATAAATTATTACATTTGAATTCAAACACACAAAAGTAGGGTTTTTTAAGAAAAAGGCTTACTGTACACAGTTTATTCTAAAGAGCTATGATTTTAATATCTGCAATGGCCAATGGGGATTTGAGTTTTACAGTTATTTATTGTGATTGATATTTAAACAAAGTAAATGCTGTTTTCAGAGACATACGAAGAAAACAAACAAACTATATAAACATTACAACTCTTAATTCACTGTGGAAAATTTCTGTATGTTAACTGTGACTAGTTTAATCAAAACTCTGCTGCTACTTACCTCTTGGGTATTAAAGCTTGTTCCTGCAGAATTGTTTAAGCTGAAAAGATAATTCAACTCTTTCTGAGTATTTCAAACCTGTCTATAAAATAGAATGATTTAGTATAAACAATATGTCATTATGTAGTAAAAGTATTGAGACTCTAAAGAGACATTTTATCAGCTTGTGCCATTATTAATCTTGAAATTTGCATGATAAAGAAAATTGTAATTAAATGAAAAATGGGTATCAACCACTTGTCTCATGATTACCATAAGAAAACAATCAGGAAAAACTAAGATGATAAACACACAGCATTAATATTAAGGGAACCCAGAGGGTGGGAATAGTTTCCCGTTAACAGATAGATAAATAAAATAAACAAATTAGAAAAAGAAAGACTGTCCAACAGAGTCCTAGGATATGCTCTGCCTCCATCACAATGCATCACCATAGCTCCTCTGAAATCTAAAGGAAGGCTTGGTTTGATCTGCAAAGACTTTTTCCTTTCAAAAAAACCTTGGGAAAAAGATCCACTTTTAAAACCTATCACTCGGAACAAAAAGGAACAAAATGAGCTGACTTTCTTAAGTGTTTTCAAAAATGAACTCAGAAAAATTTACTCTTGGCATGAATCGATATGAATATAGATTTCAATTAGTATTAAAGAGAACAAAGAAATAATAACCTATCACTCTTACAATAGATTAGAATTTATACCTTAAGTGTAATAATTTTACTCAGGAAGAAATAAATTTCAGATATACAAAACCCCAAATCTCTCCTTCAAAGGCCAGTGTTAGTCTTTTATAAATGACAATTCATTTGTGACATCAGGGATTACATTCTATTAAAGGATGTCTTAGTTTCTGTTCTATTACTGTGAAGAGGACACCATGACAATGGCTACTTTTATTTAAAAAAAAAAAAAAAAAAAACATTTAACTGGGAACTTGCTTATCTTCTCAGAGGTTAATCCCTTATAATCAAGGTTGGGAGCATAGCAGCACATATAGCTCTAAAGCAGTTGTCCAGAGCTTTATATCTTGATCCAAATGCAGCAGGTGAAGAGGGAGAGACTTGGCCTGGAATGTACATTTGAAACTTCAAAGCCCACCCATAGTGAAGTACTTCCTCTCAATAAGACCACACCTCCTCAAAGGAGTTCATACCTCATTATTCCCTGATAGTTCTGCTAACTAGGAACCAAGTACTCAAACATATGAGTGTATGGGGGCCATTTTCATTCAAACCTCTGAAAGGGGGATTAATGAATAACTTTCCCCATCTAAGAATGAACAGAATAGAGCATTATTTAGTTTGGGTATTTTTGTGTCTGGAGATTTGAGCTTTTAAGTTTCATCAACTCTGCTGTGATAGTTATACCATCCCCTTCCTTACTTCTGTGACTGCATTCACTATACCCCACCAGCTCTGCATTAATGATGACAACTTCCTGAGTGATTTTCCTGCCTTGTCTGCAGCCCTACATTTCAATTCCCACACTAACTGAAAAATAAATGTTTAACTGATGCCTCGGAATGCTGTTGACATTTCTTCTTTGAGATCCAACTACAACTCCCATTGTTGATATTACTTCCTCTCAGAATGGGTAGTATGAACCACTCACAGCCCTCAGGAACTTCTACTATTTCCTAGGTGATTTCTTCAATATTTTTACTTCAAAGGAAATTTTATTCCCCCTTACCATACGATTTATTGTCTGAATTAATTCAACAGACACTGATTGGATGCCGTGTTTACTAGCTTCATTATTTACTATGGTCTTCATTTTGAAGCATGTGCTGTTTTTAACCTTACTCTTTCAGTCTGAGCTTTTATTTTCTACATAGCAAAGAATTCATAGTCATCCCTTCTTCAAAGCTAAGTTTCCATGTATTTGTGATAACATTTACATTTGGTGGTGAATCTAAAAGAGAAAGCCTTGATTCCAACACTATCCAGCAGAAACACTTTCTAACATCTCCCAAGAACACTCTCTTTGCCAGTTCTGAAAGTCGCATTCCCAGCAAAACTGCTGTAATTTGGGAATAAAACAGGCCCTGTTCCTATGTTCTCAATTCCCGGTAGTTAACTGAATGAGAGCAGGGAAAATCTCTTGTGGAATAACTTTTGTATACTGTGAGGATTTTGTCACTCAGATTGGTTTAATAAAAAGCTGAATATCCAATATCTAAGCAGTATTTTTTGGGGTGGAGAGAATGCTTGGATGGGTAAGAATGGTGAGAAAGAGTGGAACAATTTGGATATATTGGGAAAGAAGTAAAAGCCAAGTAGTAGAATATATATTAATAAAAGTATAATTTATGTTATAACAATAGCTAGTTGAGAACAAGTCTAAGCTATTGGCTGAGCTTTTGAAATTAATAAGTCTCTGCACAGTTATTTGGCATTTGACAGGTGGGGCAGAAAAATCCACCTACAAATGGTGTTCAAACATGGGGCCTGTTTTCTGTCTAGGGCCTGAAAAAGGTACAAAAAAAGAGGACAAGGCATTTGCTTCTTTAAGAGATTCTGTTGTACAGTGAATATTTGAGGCTAGTAGCTAAGTAGAAATAGCAATCTAAAAAAGAATGCCTGCCGCAGGCACCAACATCTCAGACCTGGGGGCATTGAGTGCAGGTCCTAGTTAAAAACATGGCTCTTGACCAGGCCTATGGGTTATAAACCTTGTCTCTCATGGACCTATATATATTTATAATGTCCTAACTTCAAAAATGGAACTCAAAATATGTGTTGCATTGGAGAAGAGGTTATAAGAAAAAATAAGACTGTGAATTCATTCAAGGTTAAAGAGGAACAGGTTTGATCAGGGGAGACACCCTGAAAATACTTGCTGTAGACATAAAAAAATGAATCTAGAAAACCTACAAGACAGGTGACATATATTTTATCTGCTCAAACATTAAACAAAAAAAAATCATATTTGGCTGTGTATAAGGCACTTTCCATGCTGAGTTAATGCACATATGTATGTTACTTTCGAAAGTTTATTTGTTTTCAGAACAGCAGAAGCAGACACTGAAGAAAACAGGTGGCCCAGGTGATCCAGCCTCTCAGAGAGTCTCTGATAAAGTTTTCTCAGAGTCCTTCATCCAGAGCAGCTTCAAGACTTCTGGCTGAGATGGTCGAACATCACAGACTATTTGAGCCACAGCTTAAACATTATTCTAATATTCTCAGGGTATCCCAATGATTCCAGTGTTCCCAGAAAACAAAAAGGAGCTTGTAGAATGCAATCTTCATATTCTTGAAGATGTGGGGTGAGTTGTTTTTGGTCATTCTGTGTGTTACAGACATTTGTCATCATTTGGGGGGATATAGGAATATAGAGTTAAAGGACAATTATTAACATCAAGTACTTTATATTGGTATTGGCTTTGGACTATTAATATAAATTTAAGGTTATTTTTGTTATACTGAAAGTGTGTTTCTACTTTTGTGTGGAGTATTGTGCTTATACAGCTCATTTGAAAATGTAAGGTGTATTTAAGAAATGCATGTTAGTATTTAGTCATCTATAACAATCAAACTTGTACTTACACTAGGTAAGTTTTCAAGATTAAACAGATATATTTTAAGTATTACAAACCCTTCAAAGACCTACAGAATATGGTGTTTAACATTTTTTTTTCTTTTTTGGTTTTTCGAGAGAGGGTTTCTCTGTGTAGCTTTGGAACCTATCCTGGCACTCGCTCTGGAGACCAGGCTGGCCTTGAACTCACAGAGATCTGCCTGCCACTGCCTCCCAAGTGCTGGGATTAAAGGCGTGCACCACCAACACCTGGCTAAAATATTTTTAATGAGGCTTTTTTATGACAAAGAGACAATCTGCTCATGGCAGCACTAATAAAAGATGATGATGGGCATCGAAGAACCTCCACATGGAATGTGCTTTCTTTACACCAAAAACTAGCCACTTGGGTAGGATGCTGCTCTTGCCATGACTGCTGTCAGTTTGCTGTACAAACTGGAAAATCAGGACACAAAAGAAAGTGACTGCTGAACCTTGCCAAACAAGGTGGGACACTTCTTCATTTCCTGCTTCACAAAATATCTGTCACATACTCCAGGTTTGTAGGCTGAAAATAGATACCGCAACATTACAAAGGAACTTTGGGTGACTAGACAGCCAGCTGTTTCAGTCATTTCTATAGTTTTGGAATTTGTTTGCTCTGTACTTCCTGTTTACTCAAGTAATATTATATGCTTCTTAGGTCTTTGATGGAGTTGAAAATTAGATAGTTATACTTATGGTTTTCCTTAATTGTAATAGAATGTAAATTAGGTACAGAGCTTTGAACTCATCAAGGTAAACAACAGATTATTTTCTCCAAATATGCCAAATATAAAATGAATATAGTAAATGTAATTCTTACCTGCCAATTGTTCTTATTGTTTGTAGTTTTATTACATTAGAATTAAAAACTTTCCTTTTTGTTGAGACAAAAAGAGGGAATTATGGAATAATCTTTTTGTATACTGTGAAGATTTGCGAATCAAGTTGGTCAAATAAAATTTAAACAGCTGGCAAAAAAATTAGGCCGGAATTTGGGGGCAGAGAGAATGCTGGGAAGAACGGCAGGGAAGCCAAACAGACCTGGAATGACTCAGACACACAAAATGGGATATAGGTAAAAGCCAAATGGTAGAAGGTATATTAATAAAAATATGGGTTAATTTCAGTTATAAGAGCTAGTTATGAACAAGTCTAATCCATCAGCTGAACTTTCATAATGAATAAGAAGTCTCAGTGTGGTTATTTGGCAACTGACAGGTGGGCCAGAAAATTCCAGCTACAGGAATCTTTATCAGTGACTGGCTAAAGAACAAGTAAAACTGCCTCCCCCCCCAAAAAAAAATATAATTGTACCTTAGGTTATTGTTATAATTTTTAAATCTTTAAAGTGGAAGAATAATAATAAATATAATGATTTATTAGACTTTGTGGGGATTTTATAAATGGAAATTAACTAACAAATTATCTACTTAGTAATTGCTCCTTGACTTATTTCTCATAGTTATATCAACCTCATACATGGTTTCATCAGATGAAGAAAAGTCTAAGATCTTTGCAAATTTTGAGCACTGTACCTTTGGCGATACTTTTTCTGATGTACAAAATTAACTTTCCTAATTAGCATATGTTAATTCTTATCATTAAAGTATACAGTGTTGTGGGACACAGCCCAACAATGATAGGATACAGTCTTAGGTTGTAAATATATATCATTTATATATTCCAATTAAAATATTCAATTTCAAATACTTTCATGGGGGTGAGAAAAAACAAGTGGAAATTTTCTCATATTTCATAGGACAGAAAGATCTTGTTTTTTGTACTATACTTTACAGAACGTTGGTTAAAGAAAGTTTAAAATAATTATCTATAGTCCAGAAATAAATTAACACATTTTTATAGATGCCACTTTATTTTTCAATTCCTTAGTTAATTGATTAGAAAACAAACAAAAGCCAGACTTCCAAAAGGTCCTACCAGGAAAAGAGTCAGTCATTTTCCTCCACCATACTCATCTTGTTGACTTCCTTATTCTTTCTTTATATTCCAGAAACTTTATATTTTTCTCTACCATCAAGAACATAGATTTTAAGATATAGAAGTGGATCCTTCTAAAAATAAAATAAATCAGGTTCAAGGTCTATGAAGAATCTGTATCCTCATAAGAGGAATTAGCTCATAATATATTTGGCTAACAAATGTAAATAAATAGTAGGAATGTGAAATGAATTACTGATACACCTTTAATCCTTGAATTATATCCAGCCTCTTGAGATTCAGTGTGATGAAATGTGACATTTTCTTAGGAGGAACAATTACAGAACACAGAGTTTTAGAAAGCTTCAAAAGCAAATGCCATTGAGTTACCAGGAACTCAAGAAGAGGAATTGGAAATAGCTAGATAAGAATATGATGCTCGAGATTAATAAGAAAGCATCTTTCATTCTAACTTTCAATTATTTTTTAATAAACTGTCATGTCACATGGTTCAAAACTAAGAAAGTGAATATTGGAAATTACCTGACAACCTTCCTAAATCATACAAGTCCCAAAGAAGGAAATATGAAGTAACTAATATCTCGTATTATCTACTGAAGAGTTTGTTGTTTGGATGAGCAATGATTTTCTGTTTTTCTACATAATTAATTCTCTGGGCTTTTATTACCTATCAAGAATAATTTTAAAGTATTCCATAAAGTATTTCAGCTCTTTTGAGAATATGCAGCATATGACATTCATGGATATATCATTTTTTTTCATAGTAGCAAAATACATCTGATTTTTCTTTTTAATGTTTGAGTTCACATCCCTTCAAAAGAGGAAAGGTAACTTTCAAGAATGTGATATCTATGTTCCATACACATTAGGATCACATAGTATCTACAGTTGAAGTTTGGAGGAAAGAAAGGTGGCTCCCCTGCCTATTTCTTCAAATTATTTGGTAACAGGAATGTGATGTCACCAAGCTTGATCCTCATATGACTCGCTATGCTGTCAGATCTGCTCTCCAACTGTGCATGCTTTACATAACACATCCAATCCATTACTCACTGTCTCATCCACTCTCCAGACTTGGACTATGATGATGAAACATGGGTTGAAGTGGGGATGCTTTTTGTGATATCTGTAAGAGATAACCTTGAAATTATGAAGCAGATTCTAAATGAGGCTATTTGCCAACATGTGCTAGGTAGAAGGAAGTTAAGTGTCCTTACAGAAAACAATCATGAAGGGTAATGATTCACCAGGATTATCACATCTAGATTAGACCACTGAGTCTTAACAGTTAAATGAAAAAGAACACTCTTCCCACATACAGTAATTCTCCCCATCTGCAGCACACCTCATGCTCTATAATTGCCTATTTAACTGGACAGTGCTTTCTATCTCTTTCTGAAGATGACACAGACCCCAGCCTTGGTGCACATTCAATAAAGGCTTTCCTGGGTAATATGCAATCCATGCAACTGAACACACTTTCCTTTAATTCACATGAAGTCTAAGTAATACAAGACATGTATCTAGATTAAAGGAATATACTTCTCATCCTCAGTCTGTTCATCTGTGAAAAAAGTGGGCTGAGTTCTTTATGGCCAGTCTCCTTTTAGTTCCAATTTTGGTAAGCTGAAAGGCATCTCAAAACACAGATGGCTTAAATTGAGTGTTGACAGTAGTGTTGCAATCATCCTGGATAATGCCTGCTGAAGAGAATAAAGGAAAAGTCACACATATGCCAGGATGATGTGACATAAATAAAAACAGTTTTTTTTGTGTCATGAATTTATAAGCAATTTCAGAATGTATCTCCACATACTTATATGTATAATATTACATACAATTTCTTGGATTTTCCAATGTCATCAATTAAAAGTATTTTTTTAAGTGAGAGATGCTGAAATAAATGTAATGAAAAGTTAAGAAGTTGTTGGAAGGGCTTTGTCTTTAACAGATGAAACTTAACTCTTTGTGAAACAGAAAAATGGCTTTGGGCATAAATAAAGAAAACAGCATTTCAGAGGATAGACCAAGTCAGGAAGATCAACTTGTATTTTAGTGTAGAGTTAGGCACTGAGGTGGAGGCACTGCACTGAGGACTGCAGGAGAGGAAGCTTTCCAGTAGGGAGAGATCGGAGTCAGGAATCCACATGGGAAGATACGGTAGTGAATTGTCCAGAAGGAAGAGATTGAATTGACTTTGAAAATCAAGCATTTTCAAGATTGAGAGGATGAATAAGGTTTCAACAACAACAAAATCCCTTTTGGTTAGATGGTTGCTCTCTCTAACAATACAACCCCTTCTATTGTATTTACAGTTGATCAAATATTATACCCACCCTGATAATTGACTTAGTAATCTTTCGCACTATTACTAAATAAATGGCTTGTACAGAGTGATTGTTTGTGAATTCCATCTTGGTAGTTCATACTGGTCACCTTGCACTAAGGGCAATGACGATAATGTTGTTTAAATGCTGCATCACACTGTGGAAGTTCTAGGCAGCTACCCACAGGAAATATTACTTGACTTTAGAAAACACATGCCCTGTCATTTCTGTTTTGAAAAATTTTACATTCATTGGTGGTGGCCTCATCTTCTGCAATAATTTAAGTCCGGCACGTCCCATTTCTGTGACATACTCCTACTGTTTTAAGAGAATCACAAGCACAGTTGTGACAGGTGGCAGTGTAATTCAACAAGCTGTGATAGTTTTCAGGTCAAACAATGCAGGTTTAACTTTCTTCGTGTTTCCTTTGACACAGATGTTGCCTTCTTTTTATTGCTTAAGCTTGACCTGTAGAATCTATTTCTATTTATTATGCACAAGTATACCCTGAGGCACTAGCAGTGGGGTGAGTTAAATGTTTGCTTTATATTGACAAAACTTATACCCAATAAAAGATCCACTTTTTTATTAACTGACTGATTTTTTCTTGAAGTGATATTCAAACAAGTCCTTGTCTTTTCTACCATGAGTTTCGAAGTTGACACATTTAACAGATAATTAATATTTGATAAGTCAATCTGTAGTGCAATGCATGTATATACCCAAGTACGTGGAATGGTTAAAATGTACTGTTGACTAACACATGTGTATTAACTACATTTGCAGGGATGGAGAGATGGCTCAGTTGTTAAGAGCACTGGCTGCACTTCCAGGGGATACGGGTTCAATTCCCAGCACCCACTTGGCAGCTCACAACTATCTGCAACTCCAGTTCCAGGGGATCTGGCACTCTCATTCACACATATATGCAAGTTAGACACCGAAGTACATAAAACAAAAATTAAAATCTTAAAAATAAATAAACTTTGGGCTGGAGAGATGGCTCAGAGGTTAAGGACACCAGCTGCTATTCCAGAGGTCCTGAGTTCAATTCCCAGCAACCACATGGTGGCTCACAACCATCCATTATGAGACTTGGTGCCTTCTTCTGGTGTGCAGATATACATGGAAGCAGAATGATGTATACATAATAAATAAATAAAATCTTTAAAAAATAAATAAATAAATAAATAAATAAACTTCAGTTTTGTTGCCATGGCAGTATGCCTGACAGAAACAACTTATAGGAGGAAACACTTTTGGCTCAGACTATCCTGGTGGGAACATATGGCAGCAGTTATTCATATGATGGTAGATGACAAAGGAAAGAGCATGGCTGAAACCAGGGACAGGTATGGCCTTAAGCCTAATTCCTGGTAACCTATGTTGATCATGCAAGCCTTATTTCATAATGGCCCCACTTCCATGTCAACAGAAATAGAGTCACTAGCCAGGGAATACATTTTTTTTAAATGTGGTACTGAAAGTCATGTCAAAGTCAGACGATAACACTGTCTTTTTCATGCTTAGAAATTGTGTGTGTGTGTGTGTGTGTGTGTGTGTGTGTGTGTGTGTGGTCTATGTGTGTGTGATTCATTTACAGATTTATGTGGGTATATCGGGTATGTGCACTGCTGCACACATTTATGCTGGCTAGGAAAGGCATAAGGTGTCTCCACCATTCTCTGTCTTACCCCTTTGAACAAGATCTCTCCTTGAACATGGGATTTTTTTCTAAAGTGGCAGCCAACAAGCCTCAGTAACTCTTGTATCTCCAGCTCCCACAGACTGAGTTTATTATATGGATGCAGAGGTTTGAACTCTGGCCTTTTTGGTAAAGCATCAATCTCCTTTAACAAATAAGCTGCCTGCGTCTCCAACTTTTGATAATATTGTTTTTGGAGACTACGTAGAATTTGAAATGGTTGTAATAACAATATTGGTTAAATAATGTAATTAGTAGAAAGAAAATATTTTACTTACAACATTTTAGTTGCTAAACTTTTCTATAAATGGGTACTAATAGTATAGTAGTTTCCTACTAGTGTGGAAATGGATAATAAGGAAAACTAATTCCAAGGAAAGCCAAAAGGTAAGATACACAACTCATGTTTGCCCAGGACTACCTACAATTTTAGCAATAAAAGCCAATTTGAAAGAACTTTAAGTGTTAGGTAAACAGAAGTGACTGATCACTCTCTCTTTCCTGGTTCTGCTTTTACACAACCCTTAACTATCTTACAAAGGAAACTCTGTTTTAATAGATCAACAGTCATTCAGTCATATTAAATTTTGTTTTGGAAATCTACACTGAGCATGAATTGAGCATATGCTATGATAACCATTTGTGGAGACCCTTTGAAGCAACAGTTCAAAGGAATATTGGCCTTTCTCAAACATAATGTGGAAGCTATTTTTCACCCTGAGAAACTCAAATCTGCAAATGAGTGACCTAGAGGAACAACTAATGAGTCTGAGAGAAGGTAACTGCCAAATTGCTCGACAGCACGCTAGAAGGCTGCTTAACAAGGAAATACTGTGAGTCCTTGCTGAGCCAACTTATCAGGATTTTAAATAATGAAAGTGCCTAAAGACAGCTTTCTGGGGGCTGATACAGCAAAGAATCCTCAGTAGGAGCTGTGTGTGCTATTTTTCAATGCCAGAATTGAGGAAGGGGAGACAATACAAGGAGAGAATCACTGTATGTCAGTGGGCTAAGGTATGAAGCTCCTTAAGTCCTACCTCCAGGTGGGAACCGACAGGAAAATCTGTGAGAAAGTTCCTGTTTGATCCAAGGAGATGCAGCAATTCTGGAGAATGAGATAATTTTTTGCATTGATTTTTAGCGCAGCAGTCATCAGAGGTAGCTAACAGAGTAGGGGGCAGTAAGTTTGGTGATTTTTATTATCTGGGATGCAATAAAACTATGAGGGAGACATGGACATACATTTTTCCTTGGGTGGCTAATTCAGATAACATTTGTTTATGTTTGTGTTTTTTTTTTAATTTTAATTGCCATTGTCAAAAGTGAGTAATACCTTTCTGTGCAGGATAAGAGAAGGTAAAAAACAGTTCCACTCAACAAACTTGAAAGTATCTCTTCCAGACTCTTCTGTCACAGTGCATAGAAGCTTGGCTGCTTTGAAGATTAATAAACTACAAGAATGCAGTAGGAGGGCACTTTGCATGTGTAAAGAAAACTTTCACCATGAAAACAAACACACAGAAGTAAACTTCACTCCAATATACTTAGAGTAAATATTTTTTTTAAAAAAGGGAAAATATAAAAACAGATGGTGTATTTATTTATTCAGGACTCCTCTCCATTGTCTTAGAGGATTTTATTAAAACTTCTGGGCTCCAAAATGAGAATCTATACAAAGTAGGCCAAATGTATGAGAAATATACCCTACGAAGGGGTCAGCAACCCACACCAGTTTTTTTTAAGTCTTACCTCTAAGGGCTTCTGAAAAATTAATTCTCCAGGGAACTGATATTATTGTCACTTGACCATGTCATGATTACAGTAACCTTCCCCAGTAAGATAATGAACTGAACTTTCCCTGCACATGAATATGGCCAGAAGGAATCCATATTGACCACAGTAGTTACTCCCTCCAGGGGTTGTTTTTGCCCTTCTGAATCACACATTTTAGTTTGTTATCTGGAGCTGTGGTTTTGATCATTAGAACTATATTGGAGAAAATTATTAATTTTACCCTGATTCTACAATAAAAAAGATCAAGAAGATTCTAAACTTTTATTATAAAATTACTTAAGAGCAATAGTGAGGGGTATTGTGATTTTGTGTAGGTAAATTTTCCCTTTTACTTTTTTACATTTTTTTATAATGGAATCTCTTTTATTTTTCTTGAATAGGAGCTTATAATTCACAAGAAAAATATGTTATGGTTTGTGACTGTCAGAGTGTACTGCTGTGAACTGCATCAGAAGTCCAAGAAAAAATATTATTTCTTAACAAGAGCTAAAAATATAACAGCTTTACTATAACTTTCATGATTTATAAACACTAGCAGGGACAGTGTCTAGCACAGAAGACATCCAAAGAACACGGGGCATTCACAGTCAAATGTGAGGGTGAATGAAAAGGCAGTGCTCAGCACTTCTAAGCATTCTCCCATAAGAGCTTTGTGACTATTGTAAACTCTCTAACCTTGAGGAGCTGCCTACTTTATAATTTCATATAATGTGAATTCACTATAAATTCATTCACAAATGAATTACAGTTTCATTCTGTAAACTGTGTGACTAAAGCATTAGCCATCCATCTATTAGGGAGATTGTAGAGCTCAGAAGTTTTAGCTTACCTGTCATATGTTTATATACTACTCTGTGTCAGCAAAGTGAGATAACATAGTGCCAAAAAAAACCCACTGAGGATATGACAAGTGGGAAAAAAATAAACTCATATTCTTTCTAGAAATGTTAGTATTATGATCATAATTGTCTTGTTGCTGTATTTCTTGTGGTTGTTTTAAGGCATGTATCCCTAGTATACGAATGGACTTTGTGAGTCCATTCCACATAGAGGGATGCTCTCTCTGTCTAGACACAGAGGATAGGGTCTAGGCTCTGATCCAAACGACATGACAGACTTTGAAGATCCTCCATGGAATGCCTCACCCTCCCTGGGGAAAAGAAAGGGAATAGGATAAGGGGTTGGTTGGGGGCAGGGGAGGAGGGGATTGAGAGCAAACTGGGATTGACATGTAAAGCAAGCTTGTTTCTAATCTAAATTAAAAAATGGGAAAAAGTTTTACTATATTTCCTATAATTAACTTTCAGTTAATTAAAATTTGAAATTAATTTTTGCATACACATTTACATTATTTTCCTTGTAGCTATTCACTGAATTTTAGCTCTCTGATTTTCACAAGATTTCAGAATTTCACAACAGTAAATATTTCTATTATTAGTTTGATTTTCATTTTCTTCTGTGTAGCATGAATTATTTGCTTTTTGTCTTTGTTTCACAAACTAAATATCCTTGTTAGACATTGTTCTCACTTTCCATCTGGGAAATAAATATAAATCCATCTCAACATTGTAGAGTGTTTCATTTCACCCCTTGAAGAAAAATAGGGCTTTAGGGAAACTTTCACTCAAGTGTTGCAGCAGCTAAAGAGCAATGACTGAATATAAATTACATTATAAATTTCCTTCAGATATTTTCTACTTTCTATACTGATATCATAAAAATAATGATTGCTTTTTTGCAACTCAACTTCCTCTTTTGTACAATGAAAATAATGTTCATATTCCTGCTAGGGAGTTTAAGACTGAAAAGGAAATACAGTGACAGCCACAATGTTTCATACTCTGTCTTAAAACAGTCCAGTGTATATATATATGTAAACACATGTGTGTGTTCATTAAAAACATTGATCTCTACTACATGCAATGTTGATAATCCTAAAAAGGAAAAAAGAGAGAAAAAAGAGATATGAAAACTAATGACCACATTGGAAATTTGTTTCATCTGTTCCAGATTGACAGGAAAATAAGAACAATGTTAATGGATATTTAATAATACATTAATGTACTTCTTTCTTTCATGAGAAAATATGTGTGTACCTTTTATAGCTCCCTTGAAGATTGCTGGTTTTGATATCATAGTTCTCAAAGATGGGCAACATGCTCAAACCTAAAGAGAGTATCACACAAGCAACACTGTGGAATGTTGAGTGATCTGGTCTCATAGGTACCTAAGATGTTCTCCCAATAGTGACTAGACCCACTGCTGTGATTTGCATACATCTTCTAACATTCTTTATCCTGGTAACTTATCATGTATAACAACAGTGTTTAGAAATGCATTGTTCAAAGGTGACTAAGTGCTATGCATGGGCACTTCAGTAACATTACTATTATCAGAACTGTAGGAATTGTACAGGGGATAGTTTGAGTCCCTTACAACCTTCTTGCACGTGAAACGTTTTACCATGTGATGAAGCAAGAAATGTGTCACAAGACGTGACCCTTTGATCTTGACCTAGCCAGCCCCCAGATATATGAGCCCTATAAACGTTCATTATTTGTTAGTTACCCATTATGTGATATTGTAATAGCAAAATATAAATTAAATGAACTACCCATTTACTAACAGCTTTTTGTGTAACATCTACAAAAACCGAATAAAACTCAAGTTCCCTCTAGTTAGTAATGGTTTTGAGCAAATCCAGCACAAATGAAGCAGTTACTGTATATGGGGGAGCCATGTGGATGAAGACAAAGGAGGTAGTCTCAGTACAAAGTGTGCAGCTTTTTATCAACATAAATAAGTGAGGTCCAGGTGGTTGTAATATCAGAGTAGGTGACTAGAGTCATGGGAGGGAGGACTATACAGTGTTCAGAAAAAAAGTGACTTTGCACCCTGCTAAGATGGTCCCTCAAGAATGTAGATTCTATGGTATAACTCTGACAGTTCTGGGGTCTGATAATAAAACTTCAAGGAAGCATTTCCTGGTCTCATTTATTTTAAGGGTATTGTAAACCTGTGTAGAGAACAGAGGCCATGGTTGCTCAGTGTGGCAGCCATGGTGGCTATCACTCAAGGTGGATGCAGTAATGTTACACTTTTTTACAGATTTTTATAGATTTTATTTAAATTAGAAACAATCATATTTTGCATAACAATCCCAGTTCCCTCTCCCTCTCATCCTCCCATAAACCCCACCGATTCCACCATCCCCCATTTACTCCCCACAGAGGGGAGGCCTTCGATGAGGGATTATCAAAATCTGTTAAGTCATTTGTGGCAGGGTGTAGGCCCTTCTCTGAGTATCTAGGCTTAAAGAGTATCTCTCTAAGGGAAATGGGCTCCTGAAGTCTGTTCCTGCACTAAGAATCATCCTGGTTCCACTTCCAGAGGCCCCATAGATTGCCCAGTGCTCCTAGCTGGCACCTACATTCAGCCGGCCTTGTTTGGTCCTGTGTAGGTTCCCCAGCAGTTAGACTGGGGCCCATGAGTTCCCACTTGCTCAGGTCAACTGTTTCTCTGGTTTTTACCAGCATAGTCTTTGAGAGGTTCAGGCATTATGCTGGCCTGCCTCTGTTACCTGGCAGAATCCACTCAGGCAGTGCCCTGGTCAGCCCAGGGTTCCATGGGAACTAAGTCTGCACGTAGGTGTAAAGGACCCTTTAAAAGACAGATCCCCGGCCCACTTATGCTCTCTTCTCTCTCTTTGCTTCTCTTCTCTCTCTGCCTCTCTCTTTGCCTCTTCTCCTCTCTTCTATTTCTCTCTCTCACTCTCTGTAATATAATAAACAGGTTAATGTATTCTCTTAGTCTCATGTCTCATTTTGTGCCCCTTCCTTCTTTCCTTCTAATTTAAGCAAAAACCTAATGTTTTGATACTCAACAGGATTTTAGGCCAATGCTCGCTGGTGGGATAGGCTTTCTCTGCAACCTCTCACCCAGGGGGGTGGGAAATTTCAGGGGTCCTAGAATGTGAACTCATGACCTACTTTCCATCTCTTGGTTTTCCTGGCCTTTCCTCCTGCCTGTGGCAGCCTGAGATGCTGGAACTCTGTACACTTCAACCCATCGCTTTTTAAACTAAGGATATTTGAACCCACTCATCTGCCTGTTCACTGCATTCTGGTAAGATACTCCTTAAACTCCCCATGGTTCAGGTTTGAATCCCTCTCCAAGAGTGGTGCTTTTTGGCTTTTCAGTTCAGACCGCTGGTCCTTTTCTGTTTTGGGACAGCTGACTCCCCTCAGGGCCAGGCCCTTGGCAAAACCCCTGGGCCGACAGGCTTCCGAAGAGGGGCTTTTTGTTAGTTTTTTCACTTGCCTCACTCATGGGAAATACATTTATGGGACCTTTTCCAGTTACTGCCAGTTAAGAGGTAAATGGGAGGAGTTCTACCTCTCTGTGGGAACCTCCTTTCACCTGAGAATGTCTTGTTTTCCTAAAACTCTTATGTACTATCCAAGCTTTCTTCTACCTCTCTGTAGGAATTTTCTTTCACCTGAGAATGTCCCTCACTCAGTTTGTTACTCCTGCCAGCAGTCAGAAATGTGCCTATGGTTGCTGCCATCTTGGCCATGTGGGCTAACCAGGGGGCTGCCATCTTGACCATGTCACCTAACTGTAGGCACACCCACTCTAAATGCCTGTGCCAGCAAACCTGGCTGCTGGACTTTTGGCTTTTTATTTTTGTCTCTAATTTCTTCTTTCACTGGTCCTGTTTCGTATGGCTTGTTTATGGAATCCTATGCCTTTCCAGGGTCCCCTGTTTTTTCCTACTGTGGACCTGCCTTGTCACTGGCAGTTTTTACTGTTTCATTAAATCTCCTGATATGTCTGCTTGTCTCTGTATATCTGATTTAAATTCCACTTTATACTTAGCTAACTCTATATGCAACTTAAATTAAACTGTGCTAAGTCTCATATTTTTAAATTGTTATGTATCTTTAAATGATAATTAACAGTTAAAATCATAAAGGTCTATTTCAAGTTAACAAAATATTTATACTACACAGTCAATCCTGTAAGCTGTTTACAAAGGTACAACTTTTTATTACAAAGGGGGATTTTTTCTCTAACTAAAGGCAAATTTTTGACTGCTGAGATACTAAACAGACCGACAGCCTCAAATGCTCAGAGATCTAGAGAACATTTAACATGCTTTGTTAAATAGCTTTTTATAACAGAGAGACAGGCCAGCTGATCGCCCCAACCCATTTCCTCCAAGAAGACTATTGGGCACTGAAGAAACTTCATTTCAAGTCAAGGCAACTGGCAACACTGGCCACTGAGCAACCCTGCCCTTCACCTCAACTGTTACAAACTACTCCAGACCATGAACAAAAAGACAGTGGAATCAACATTCCCCGCAATGCTTAGGTCAACTGTAGGCAAATTCCCAATTCACAGGTCCCATGCTATCATCAAGAAGGCAGGTGTCCTGAAGCCCACAGACAAAGATGAAGGACCTTGGGGGTGGCTGTCCATACATTCTGCTGGCAAGTCTCTGTAATTCTTCAATCATTAATTCAGGTAAAATATTATCCTTCTCAAGAACTCTGATGCTTTAAGCTGGTAGTTTTGCCAGCTTAAAGCAAAATAGATTTCAGGAACAGGTATTTTAAGGTTTACATTCAAAAGAATAAAATATGTTCCGGATTTCTCTATTTTTCATGCTACTGCTTATAGACAGTAATGTTCTATATTATCACTATACAATCATAACTACAAGGTCAAGATTAAGATGCTTTTCATTGTCTTAAAAAATATCTGTCAATTTTAAAATGTTAATGCTTTCAGCCAAGTTGCTTCTAACATGTATATGCTGCTAAATATGTCTAATACTTATGTTTCCACAACCTCTAAGGATTCTTGTAAGTTCCAGGGAGCTGACTTGGATCCAAACAAACAGTTCAGATTCACTCCAGTTATTCTATCTTTCCCTGGTCCCAGGAATCCCTTCCCTAATGTTGGGAGCCCTCAGGAACCCTTGCCTCATCTTACAATTTTCCCCTCAAGGGTCAGGACCAAAGGAAAAAAAATTCTTTTTCTAAACTTAACCTTGTCCTCTACTCTGCCAACATTTTGCTAGGCCAAAGAGGTGCCAGGGAGTTCCATACAGCCTGGCCTTCAATGGAACAACCAGACATCCCATGACTTGGCAGCATCCCAGCTGTCTCAGATGCCCCAAAGATGGTCAATGCCCCCCACATCAGCTGAGAGCAGTCTTGAGAATTCAACACCCTTTTTCCTTAATCTGCCATGTCTAACACCCCACCTTTTTAATAAGTAAAGTTGGGATTGAAAGGTTCAGGCATTATGCTGACCTGCCCCTGTTTCCTGGCAGAATCCACTCAGGTAGTGCCCTGGTCAGCCCAGGGTTCCATGGGAACTAAGTCTGCATTCAGGTATAGAGGATCCTTTAAAAGACAGACCCCTGTCCACTTATGCTCTCTTCTCTTCACTTCTCTTCTCTTTCTGCCTCTCTCTCTGACTCTTCTCCTCATCTCTTCTATTTCTCTCTTACTCATTCTCTGTGATATAATAAACTGGTTAATGTATTCTCTTAGTCTCATGTTTCATCTTGTGCCCCTTCCTTTTTTCTTTCTAATATAAGCAAAAACCTAACAGTCTTGACCCCTTTGTTCATCACTCCCCTCTCTCTGAAACTGGATTCCAGGAGTTTGACCCAGTGTTTGGCTATGGATCTCTGCCTCTCCTTCAATCAGCTACTTGATGAAGGCTCCAGGATGGCATTTAAAGTAATCATCATTCTCATTATAGGGGAAGGGCATTTAAGGTACCTTCTCCAATATTGCTTAGGTTCCTAGTCTGGGTTATCCTTGTGGATCTCTGTGCAATTACCTAGTGCCACATTTCTCTTTAATCCTATAGTGGCTCCCTTTATTGATGTCTCTCTTTTCTTGCTCTCCTCTATTCCTCTCCACACTCAATTTTGCTGATCCCTCATGGGCTCCTCCACTGTCCTTTTCGCCCCTCCTCTTTCTCCTACTTTCCTACCTCTCCACCCATGCTTTCAATTTGTTCTGGGACTCTAGTCCCTGTTCACTTCTCTTGGGTATGGCATATGTCTCCCTTAGGGTCCTCCTTATTTCCTAGCTGCCCTGGAGGTGTGGATTGTAGATGGGTAATCCTTTTCTCTATGTCTAATATCCATATATAAATGAGTACATACTATGCTTGTCTTTCTGTGACTGGGTTACCTCACTTAGTATGGTTTATTCTCCTTCCTTTCATTTGCCTAAATCTTTCTGCCAAAAGCCGCCTGAGCCCCACCACCACGTGTGAGCTTTATGCCAGCCGCCCGCCCAAGTTAGGCCCAAATGAACACACAGAAACTTGTATTAGGTTCAAAGCTGCTTGGCCAATGACTAGGATTTCTCATCTGTTAGCTCAGTCTTAATTATCATAAATCTATATATTGTATAAGACTTATCTTATTGGACGCCTTATTGGCATTCCTCCCTGCCAGTGGATCACATTGTGCTTCTGTAGTAGCAAGGGGAAAAGGGGACCCTTCCTGTTTCTCCTTCGGTTAAATATGAGTCTCCTTGCTATGTCACTTCCTTCCTGGATCACCACTTCTCTACTAAATTTCCCAGAATCCTCTTTGACTCCTAGTTCTGTCTAACTTGCAGTCTCATTGGCCAAACAGTATTTTATTTAACAATCAATAAGATAAACATACACAGTACATTCCCCATCATCTCCTCTTTTCTGTCTAAATAAAAGAAGGATAACTTATCTTTTATAATAACTGAAGAAAACTATAACCATAACTGTTTGTCTTTAATTCTATCCAAGACCACAGAAGGATAATATATAAAATATAGAATTGACAGAGACATTTGCTACCTGGACAGTCACCCAAAGTTCCTCTGTAATGTTGGGGCATCCATCTTCAGCCCAAAGGCCGTAGTGTGTCTGGCACACTTCTCCATTTCAACAGGAAACCTTCAGTATTGTCTTGTTTTGTAAGTTCAGCAGTGACATTCTTATGGGCCCTGTATGTCCAGTTTATACAGCAACAAACAGTACAGGCAAGAGCAGTTTCTTGCCCAAATGGCTAATCTTGCCATGTTGAAAGCAAACTCCATAACGAATTTCTTCAATGCCCATCCTCCTTTCTGATGTACTTGGTGTGCCAGGAGTAGTTGTGTCTTACTGCCAAGAAAAACCCTAAACCACTTAAATGCCATATTTCTGTACGTCTTTGAAAGGTATGAAGAATACCTATCCATCTCAAATAATCTCAAATACATCTCTGTATATCTAGAAAACCTAACTAACCTAATTGTAAGTTCTGACTATTATAGGTAAAAGATCTGTATAAACACAATACCTAAACAAGAGGAGATATATACATATCACAAAATTGACTTTAACGTTGTATCAATAAATGAAAATCTATACCAATGCAAAGTATTTATTCCTCTATCTTATTCCCCTTTGTTTTCTTTAAAAAGAGATTGACTATGCTCATTATCATTTATAACTAGCCCCTTTTAAATGAAAACAAACATTTATAAACAATATTTGGGGATTCGGGTGTCGTTCCTTCTAAACTGCTTCCTGCTGATTGGGGGTGATGTTCATACCATGGGGATCATGATAAAACATAGAAACCTGACTAAGTTCTTGTTTTTGTAGTCTGGAAACCTGTATCGTCTCAGCTTCAGGGGGTCTTGCTTGATCAAACCATATTAGTCTGGAAGGAATCCACAGCTTTCCATTCTCTGTGGAAATACAAGCAAAACCTTTATTGCTAAGTAGCCTGTCCTTAAATGAAAATTTTGAAGTTAGAGCATTTTTAAAATGTATTAGTTGGATTAATTTAGCAGCATTTATAATCAAATGTATTTTATCAGCAGTAATTCCTCCAGAATCAAAAATTTAAAGACAAAAATATGGCATATAGTATCCAGATTCTCTGTGTATTTTTCATCTTTATGTGGCTTTTTTATTACTTTATTTTTACTTTCTTTTGTTTCTTTTTTTTTTTTCCCAAGACCGAGTTCCTCTGTGGAAATCCGCCTGTCTCTGCTTCCTTTAGCAAATCCTACCGGCATAGGCCACCACAACCAGCTACTCTATTTTCTCCTGTTACTTTTTCTCTCACAAGCCTACATATATTTTTAAACGTACTGTAAACTTTTAGAGGTTTTTTTTTTTTTTTCTGGATCTGTCTTTACTGTAAACCTTTACCTTTTTTTGGCCACCAGTCTTTTAACTGTTAAACAACACCGCCAAAATTAATGTAGTGGCTTTCTTAGTGCTGTCTTTGATTTTTTCTGCTTTTGTTGAGTCAGGAATCTCTCTTAAAGTAAGTTTCTGCTTGTCTCTAGCAAAATAGAGATCACCCAAGAAAATGCTGCTAACAAGAAGTCATGCTTGTCTCTCATCTTTTGCTGCTAAAATCCCTTTTTAAGCTTTTGTAAAGTTTACATGGAAGTTCGTAACACTACCTCCAGCTGCCCGGCTTCTGCTGCTGTTTGACTAGTGTGTGGAAGGCAGAAAGTCAGCTTGTGGTAGTGAGAGCTCAGAATCCTAACCCTAGAACCCTCAAGGGCTGTAGGCCATCTCAGGGGTGCCTGAGTCCAAACCCCAAAAGTGCAGGGATTGCGCAAGCATGTGGAAGCTGCTCCGATGCCTCTCAGTGGCCCGACAAGGCAGGCTATGGCAGCAGGTTTCCCTCTTTCTCTGGGAACCTTGGGGCCTGGGGTCATCCTGCTCACTGACACTATTCTGTTACGATAAATCTTTCTGCCAAAAGCCGCCTGAGCCCCAGTGCCACGTGTGAGCTTTATGCCAGCCACCTGCCCGAGTTAGGCCCAAATGAATAAACAGAAACTTGTATTTGGTTCAAAGCTGCTTGGCCAATGACTAGGATTCCTCATCTGTTAGCTCAGTCTTTTTTTTGTTGTTGTTGTTTTGTTTTTGTTTTTTGTCTTTTGTTTTTTCGAGACAGGGTTTCTCTGTGGCTTTGGAGGCTGCCCTGGAACTAGCTCTTGTAGAGCTAGCTGGTCTCGAACTCTCAGAGATCCACCTGCCTCTGCCTCCCTAGTGCTGGGATTAAAGGCATGTGCCACCAACACCCGGCCTTTGTTAGCTCAGTCTCAATTATCATAAACCTATATATTTTATAAGACTTATCTTATCGGACGCCTTATTGGCGTCCCTCCTTGCCAGTGGCTCACATTGTGCTGCTAGAAGAGCAAGGGGAAAAAGGGACCCTTCCTGTTTCTCCTTCGCTTAAATATGAGTCTCCTTGCTCTGTCACTTCCTGCCTGGATCACCACTTCTCTACTACATTTCCCAGAATCCTCTTTGACTCCTAGTCCCATCTAACTTGCAGTCTCATTGGCCAAACAGTATTTTATTTAACAATCAATAAGATAAACATTCACAGTACATTCCCCATCATGCCTCCAAAGTTCAAAGTTCCATTGTTTTTTGTACACTGAGTACTACTCTATGTGTAAATGTATCACATTTTCTGTATCCATTCTTTGGTTGAGGGGTATCTATGTAGCTTCCAGTTTCTGGATATTACAAATAATAGTGCTATGAACATAGTTGAACAGATATCCTTGTTTTATGAATGTGCATCCTTTGGGTATATGCCCAATAGTGGAATTGCTGAATCTTGAGGTAGATTGGTTCACATTTTCCAGAGAAATTGCCATACTGATTTCCAAAGTGGCTGTAAATTTTGTACTCCCACTAGCAATGGATAAGTATTCCCCTTTCTCCCCATCCTCTACAGCATAGACTGTCCTTGGTGTTTTTTTATTTTACCCATTCTGACAGGAGTAAGTTGGTATCTCAGAGTTGTTTTGATTTGTAAGGATGTTGAGCACTTGCTTAACTGTCTTTCAGTCATTTTATATTCCTCTATTGAGAATTCTCTGTTTAGTTCTGTACCCCACTTTTTAGTTTAATTATTTGGTGTTTTGGTGACTAGCTTTTTGAGTTCTTTATATATTTTGGAAATCAGCTCTCTGTCTGATGTGAGGTTGGTGAATATCTTTTCCCATTTTGTGGGCTGCCTTTTTGTCTTCTTGACTGTGTCCTTTGGCTTACAGAAGCCTGTCAGTTTCAGGAGGTCCCATTCATTAATTGTCAATCTCAATGTCTGTGCTACTGAGATTGTGTTCAGAAAGTGTTCTCCTTTGTCAAATCATTCAAGGGTACCTTTCACTTTATCTTCTAAGAAGTTCAGTGTGGCTAGATATATGTTGACATCTTTGAGCCACTTGGACTTAAGTTTTGTGCATGGTGATATGTAGGATCTATCTGCAATCTTCCATGTGTCTGCATCCAGTTATGCCAGCACCATTGGTTGAAGATGCTTTCTTTTTTTCCATTGTATAGTTTTAGCTTCTTTGTCAAAGAACTGGTGTTCATAGGTGTGTTGGTTAATATCAGGGTCTTATATTCTTTTTGTTTGGATGGAATGTTCTATAGATGTCTGTTAAACCCAATTCGGTCATAACTTCTGTTAGTTCTTTTGTTTCTTAGTTAAGTTTCCATCTGCTAGTCCTGTCCAGTGATGAGAGTGGGGTCTTAAAGTCTCCTAGTATAAGTGTGTGGGGTTTAATGTGTGATTTGAGTTTTATTAATGTTTCCTTTATGAATGTGGGTGCCTTTGTATTTAGTGCATAGGTGTTCATAATTGAGACTTCCATCTTGATTGAGTTTTCCTGTGACTGATATGAAATGACCTTCTTCATGTCTTTTGATTAATTTTAGTTTGAAATCTAATTTGTTAGATATTAGGGTAGATACACCAGCTTGCTTCTTATGTCCATTTGATTGGAAAGTTTTTCCAACCCTTAACTCTGAGGTAATGTCTGTGTTTGAAGGTGAGGTGTGTTTCTTGTATGTAGCAGAAAGATGGATTCTGTCTTTCATTCTTTTAGCCTGTTTTTTTAATAGGTGAGCTAAAACCATTGATATTGGGGGATATTAATGAACACCGAATTTTGATTCTTGTTTGCTTTGGATTTGGTTTCAGTGGTGGTATTGTGTGTGAGCTTTCCCCTATTTCTGGCTTTTGGTATAGGGAGATTACCTATTGCTTATGTTTTTTTTTTTTTTTTTTTGAATGTAGCTGACCTCCTTGGGTTGGAGTTTTCATTTCCAGAATTTGTTGTAGGGCTGGATTTGTGGACATGTATTGTGTAATCTAGTTTTGTCATTGACTATCTTGTTTTCCCCATCTATATTGATTGAAAGCTTTGCTGGGTATAGTAGTCTGTACTTTCATCCATGTCTCTTAGTGTTTGTAGAACACCTATCCGTGACTGGCTTTCAGTCTTTCCACAGAGATGTCACAGGTATTTCTGAGAGGTCTGCCATTATTTTTTACTTGGTCTTTTTCCTTTGCTGCTCTGAATATTCTTTCTTTATTCTGTATGTTTGGGGGTTTGATTATTATGCAACGAGGGGATTTTTTGTGGTCAATGCTATTTGGTGTTCTATAAGTTTCTTGTAATTTTAATGGCATGTCTTTCTTTAGATTGGGAAAGTTTTCTTCTATGATTTTGTTGAATATGTTTTCTATATCTTCAAGTTAGGTTTCTTCACCTTTTTCTCTACCTATTATTCTTAGGTTTGGCCTTTTCACCATGTCCCATATTTCCTGGATATTTTGTGTTAGGGATTTGTTTGACTTAACATTTTCTTTGGTCAATGAATCTATTTCTCCTTGTGTATCTTCAACACCTGCAATTCTCTCTTCCATCTTTGTATTCTGTTGGTTATGCTTGCATCTGTAGTTCCTGATCATTTACCTAGCTTTTCTAATTCCAGCATTCTCTCAAACTGCTTTTTTTTTTTGTTTATTTTATGTCTCTATTTCAGCTTTCAAACCTTGCACTGTTTGTTTCTTGAAATCTTTGGTTTGTATTTTCCTCTATTTCTTGATTTTTTTTTTGTTTTTTGTTCCATTTCTTTAAAGTACATTCTCATTTCCTCTTTTAGGTTCTCTATCATCTTCATGATGTTGTTTTTAAGGTTGTTCTCTTCTGCTTCATCTGTGTTGGGATATTCGGGTCTTGCTGGTATAGTCTCTAGACTCTGGTTGCATAATATTGGTTTTTCTGTTGATGAATGTTTTATGTTGTCTTTCCATCCCTTCTTCCAGTGGGTGCAGATGGGGCCTCTTCTCTCCTGGTGCTTCAAGTGGGTGCAAGCAGATCTAATACTCCAATGGGTCTCAGGATGGGTGCAGGTGGGTCTGAGACTCTCCCTTTCCCCTGAGTGGGGGCTGGACTAGCACAGGGATGTCAGCAGAGTCTGGATTGCTTGGTCTTCTGCGGGCTAGCAGTCCCCAGGCCAGGAGATATCTTAGAGTGCAAGTGGATGTTGGCCTGAGACAGGGGCCTTGGCTCACTTCTCCCCTTAGTGTGTGTGGGGGACCTGCACAATGTATGCAGACTCTGAGTTGTTTAGTTTGCCAGGGCTAGTTGACAATCCTGAAGTCCCAATGCCAGGAGATCCCAAAGAGGGCAAGTGGAAGTCCTATACTCAAACTTTTAAGCTTCAAATTTTATAAGTAGATTTGAAACTTTAGATTAATTTAAATAGAATTTTTTCAGTAAACTCCTTTGGTATTTCTGTGTCATATTTGTACAAAACAAAAGTTTTTTGAGAGACTATTTGTTATATAGTCTCCCTGGTAGGCAGACAGATAGGTAGAGGGGTTATGGTTAGCTAATAAAGACAGAACTTTTCCAAGATAGTAGGCTTCTTCTTCACTCTCTTGAGTTCAGGGCAAAGCCCAGAAGTTTAAGCTAAGGCCTTGTAGGTGTTTGTCCTCTAACATTCAAGCTTTCTGCTGATGGATTACATCAAAAGTTCAAGACTAGATTAGGACATGTTACAAAACTATTATAGACTAAATTAAACATCTAATCATTCTGGATTTGAGCTACCTGACTAATACACAAGTGAATATATATATATATATATATATATATATATATATATATAATTTTTTTCAGAATACTAAAAACAGAGCAGCAATGAACATGGTTTAGGAAGAGTCTCTATGGTAATATGAACTTTGGATAAACTGCCCAAGGGTGGTATAGCTGGTATAGTAGATTGAATCTCACCTTCCTAATGACTGCCACACTAATCCCTATCATGGCTTTACAAGTTTGCCCTCTCAACACATCTTTGGCAGCATGAGCTGTTATTTGTTTTATTGATCTTATCCATTTTGACATGAATAAGATGAACTCACAAAGTAGTTTTGATTTGCATTCCCATGACTGTTATGAATGCCACACATTGACATATGGATGTCATGTTTTTCTCAGCTATTTGAATTTCCTCTTTTGAGAATCCTGATTTTTTGTGGCACATTTCTAATTGGATCATTAGTTTTATTGATATATAGTTGTTTTTCTTTTCATTATTTAGATGTGTAGTTGGTAAACACTTTTCCCATTCTGTAGGCTGCCCCTTTGTCCAAATAACAAACCAAGTACATTTAACATTGAAGTGGAGGAAAAATTTAGAATCCAGAGATTGAATAACACCAACTTCTGTTCTTCAGGTTAAAAAATGTATAGGAAGGCAAATATAAGAAAACTGTGATATGTACTCTGTAAAATAACAACCATCAATGAAGAAGTCTCTTAAATGTGATATTTGATTAAGCAATTAATATTTTCAAAGTGTCTGCAATAAATACAGTAAGGAATAAAGAGAATTATGTCCCAATTATGTATTAAAATGTAATTACTACAATAATTGTGGGATTTTAATAAAGAAATAGAAATTATAATCAGAAATCTAATGCATATTCAAGAACTGAAAACAAAACTAAGTAAAAATACATCACATGTGCTCAATGGAAATTAAGTTGCATCTTTTAACTGTGGTTTGATCATTTACTTTTGATTTTACAATTCTTTGATCAGTTCATGTATTTTAAGGATTGAAATTTTATTGTTGCTTTACATTTTAAGTTATATGCTAATTTAAAAAAATTAAAAGGACACTAATTTGTTTTCACATCATATCGGTCAGCTGAATTGCTTTTGGGTCTAACATAGGATTTTAACAATCTTGTTTTTCACAAGTCTTGACATTTCTTGCTATCATCTGAGGAATTTCATCATTACTAACCAATAACAGCAAGATTAAAATCATCACAAAATTGAATACCAATCTTATATTTGCATCTATTTAGTCACCTTGACCTGTGTGCCCCGTGACTTGAGAATTCTCCTTTCTAAACCTAACACTTTGGAATGGGTCCTCCCCAACTCTATCATTGTTCACAAATAACTCCATGATTAATCTAGTTGCTCTGTTCAGACCTTGTGTGACCTCACAGGATTGTGTCGCACATTCACTCTGCTGTGTCCAACCTATCACTGTGTCCTGTAAAATGTACCTTTCACCTGGCAGTCCTACATGCTCCCATTGTTAACTTTCTTTGTTCAGTTCCCCATCATCTTGTATCTGGATTAAAGTGGCAGCCTCAAAACAAGGTCTCACTCAATTTATTTTCCAGGATGTACTGGATTTATTCATTACTTATTTATTATTCAATGTGTGTGCTCTATGCTTATTTGTATATTGTGTGTGTGTGTGTGTGTGTGTGTGTGTGTGTGTGTGTTTGTTTGGGGGGGATGGGGGTGTGCACGTGCATGCACTTTTTCAGGTGTGCATAACTGCCTTCAGTGAGCAATGGAGAATTTTTTATGCCCATCTATAACTCTCCTCTTTTCAGAGTCTCTCTAACTAGAGCTAGGTTGGCATCCTGCAATCTCTTGTGATTCTCTTGTCTCTCCCCATGCCACTCAGAATTGAAGTTAAAGGAGTATTTTAAACAAGATCCTGATACCTGCTCAGCATTTACTCTTACCCACTGTGACATCTCTCCAACCCTATTGCCACCATTAAAAAAAAATGGAGATGGTTCTTTTCCCTCTACTAACATGAACCAAGTCCTTCAACTAAGTTTTCAATAAAATACAAAATTATAGAAATACCTTGAGTTAATCTGATGAGATCATTGGGATTCCCTCTCCTTTGTGACCACTAATTGCTTGACTCTGTGCCTCCATCATTGCCCTTTCTGCCCCTTCTGTAGTAGGAGGTTCCAGCCCCTCTTTGATCATACCACCTTCCTCCAGCTGTCCTTCAGCTCTCAGGTGAGGTGTTACTTTCTTAGTGACATTTTCCAGGCTAATCTCTTGTCTCTGCTATGTGATCTCTTATTACCACTTGTCTTTCCTCTGGAGTGCTTTTTCAAGTGTGCTTAAATAATTAATTGAATAATTTATTGTCTAATGTCTGTTTCTCCTACTAAAATGTGCGCTTCAGGGATCTTAAGAACAACTTCCATGTTTCCTTTCCTGTGTAATTTAGAGGCACTATTGGCTGGAGAGAAGTTGATGAGAGGATTTCCTTTAAAGTAGAGATTAGTTAGAAAGCATTTTGTCCTCAAGTGTTTGAGTTCAGGGTTATCTTTCTTGTGTGGAGTTTCTGTTTAAATGTAGGGTCGTGGCACCTGTGCTATGAGTGCGTTTCCTTTTTTTAAGTTTTTCATTCATTTTACACACCAACCACAGTTCCCCATCCCCCTCAAGCCACCCTCCCTCATGCACTCCTCAAAAAGAGTTAGGCCTGCCATGGAGATTCAACCAAGCCTGGCACATTAAGTTGAGGAAGGACCAAGCCCCTTCCCTGAATCAAGGCTGAGTAAGACATCTGATCATAATAAATGGATTCTAAAAAGCCACCTCATGCCCAAGGGATCATGGTTCCACAAGCAGACCAGGCTACCCAACTCTTACCCACATGCAGAGTCCTCATTCAGTTTGGTCCCAAGAAGACTCTCCAGCTGTAGGTCTAAGGTCCATGAGCTACCAGCAAAGGCCTGAGGAAGGGGAAATAGATGAGATCTCCTGGGTAAATTAGGGGTATGGTGGGGGAGGTAAAGTGGGGAGGATGGTGATATACATGGGAGGTCTGTCCTTTGCTGAAGGAAAGGAGGAGGAAGATATGGGGGGAGAGGAGAGAGGTGGGGGAGGTAGAGGGAGGAACTGAGAGAAGAGGGAGGAGAAACTGTGATTAGGCTGTGAAAATATAATTAATTAATTAAAATAACAGAAAATACAGTTAAAATAGACACAAAAATTTTCAAAATATTCAACAATGATTATAGATGAAAATTATTACTATTATTATTATTATTATTATTATTATTATTATTATTAGTGTTGTTTTTAAATCATGGGTTTGGACATGAAATTTGGCAGCTTAATGCAATCTTCCATCTGTATCATATCATGTTTTGGTTATTGTGGGTTAATAAATAGGAATTAAATTGAATGATACATTTATATTTTCTTAATAAATGCATGTTCATCAGTTATTTGTGAATCAGAGAAAGAGAGAGAAATTGATTCTAATTTAGGTCTTCAGTGTACTTAGATTTGGAACATAGTTCATAAACTGTCTACATCTTCTAGGGAGTGCTGTTAACATAAGAACCAAAGACAAATTTCAAATGATTCATAATATATTAAATGAAAAATTGAAAATATACATTATTAGACTTAGAAAAAATAATTTATATTTCCTAGTCCCATGTGTATACAAGAAGTGTGCTTGACTTTCCATTTTATACATCTCCATCAATACAAAGTTAAATATTTTAATTTCAAAATGTAAATGAAGTTTGTATATGACACACTAAAATATATGCGTACATTCATAGCTGACTCTGCTTCTCAGCTTATATTCATTTAGATATATCTGATAAGAACTGAAGTAATATGTTTTTACTTCAAGCCACAGATAGAGTGCTTATTGGCATAACTACAAACTTTAGATTTCAATTCCCCATGTGATATTTAAACTCCCTGGTTAATGAAGGAATAACACCTATTAGCACACAGCCTAATGCTTCTAACTAATAATATTGACTGCTGCTTTGAATTGGAGGATATAAAAACAGTTAAATTAATCACCTACACCATTTCCACAGAGAAGCAAGAAACATGCTTACCAGACTATCCCAGCAGTATATTCTAGGGTTGTGAGCAGAAGCATAAATTCAGAAGTATTATATCTTCCTCCTGGTAAAATGCCTGAGCTACATAATTTTTATCTGGGCAATGGTGCAAACCTAAGGGCATTGGTCAGCTCCAAAGCTTAGAGAGCTACTTCAGAAGAAATCTTTATTTCATATACCTGGAACTGGCTTCAGATTCTTCATTTCTGAGGCCCCAGAAATTCTGTATAAATGTTGATGATAAGCTAAGCTTCAGCAGTTATTTTGGGTAAAGAAGATGAAGGTTTGGAATAGGCCAGATGAATTTAATGAATATCTAAACTTCTAGTAGGAATATGGGAGCTGACAGCAGCAAAATTACAGAATCAGAGACGACAGGAACGTGAACATGTCCCTGGATGACATCCTTAGGGTCAAGATCTGAAAGGGTGGCATGGAATCTTCCAAATATCCAATCAGTCATCAAGCCAAATTGCAAGTAAATTTACCTCCCAGGTAAAACTTTGGAATTCCCACAGAGAGGACTTGGAAGGCAAGCATGTCCCTAGGTGAGCAGTCAGAGCACCTGATTCCCGTATAATTACATGGAATGAGAATTTGATACATGACAGTAATTACCTAGCTGAAGGTGCAATTAGCCATTTGTGACCTCATTCTGAGTGGCAACTAATTAACCCTTAATGTCAAAAATGTCAACCTTCATCAATACACCAAAGAAAAGTACTACATGATCAGCTAATACTTGTTCCAACCTATTAATGGTTGAATCTGTCATTAGAAAGGTGACTGTTTCATTTTTACTGCAGTCTTTATGTTAAGATGTGAATTATGCTCCATTTTCTTTTCTTTTAAGACCTATCTCTGCTTTATCTTTGTGTACATAAAAAGTATTCACTAAAATAGAATTAAATTTCCATACACACTAGAATAATCATCTTAGCAACATAAAATACAATCAAGGAGATATATAAAGAACTGAATGAATTGGTGGTATATTCATTTCTTGATTTTAGAAAAGTTATCAAATTAGAAACAACACAGAGACACAGTATAACTATTGTCATCAGCAACTTCAATTTCTAGCCAAAATGGAAATCTGTACTAGTACCTGTTTTCACAAATGTGAAGAAATAAGAAATTTTACATTTATTTTTTCTAAAAACACAAAATTGCCATAATTGTCCCACATACTGGCTTCAGTTGGATTCCTGTATATTGTTGTTATTTTCTAGCTTTAAATGAAAACATTTGGTAGTCTACCCTGACCTATGCAAATTTTATCCAAATAAGGCACCACTCTGTGTTCAAAAGCCTAGGGTTTATCAATATCATCAAATTATAGCATTAAAAATAACTAACATGGACCCACAGTCATTTGTTCTGAAGTAAATCCAATTATTATGTAAGACCACCATGGCACATATTTGCTTTAGAAACTGAAAATACAGACTCTAAGTCATTCCATTGGATTTGCCATTGAAAAAGTGTGAAATCTGCTACTGAAATTTCCTCAGCTACTTGCTTTATCTCACCTTTCTGCAAGGTTGTTTCAATGGTCTAAGCTTAATGTTGGTTATTTCATTTTTTTTTATGGGGGCCAGACAATTTTCTCAATTACTTCACAATCTCATCTTTGTGGAATAGCAGGTGCAAAAACAAAGAAAAGGTGCATAACAAATGTAACAAACTCACCATGGTTTTTAAAATTTATGCATGGTATCTCAAATTCCTGTTTTTTTAAAAGTAGAAGTTTAGAAAAGACAGATTTATAAATTAACAAAATCATCAATGTCTTTTATTATTTACAAATAATTATAAAGCATAATTTTGCTTTGCATAGAAAAGCAAATATATATGATCTTTAATCCATTTGAATTGATCTATATCTATCCTAGAGTTTTCATTCTTAGAACTTTTAAATATTATTTTAGGATTGAGAAATTTGAGGTCTCTGTCTTTATTCATTTTTCTCCCCCTCAAAACTGACATGGTAGTTCACTGACTTTGGGACACCACAAAATCATGTTATTCTTTCTTATTTTTTTTTTTAATTTCTTTTCTTCAAAAATAATTCTCTGTATGTGCTGTCCTCAGTAGCTGCAATTTAAACTTCTACAAGCAGGCTATTCAGACCATAGCCCGGGGGAATTTTGTTCCTTCAGACAATGGCTCTGTTGCTGCATCTAAGTTAGCTTTAACTAAATCTCTATCTTTTTAACAAAACTCAAGATTCAAAGACTAGGGTGGAATCCTGCAACCTCAGAGAGTTGGAGTAGCAACTGGCTAACTTTCTCTCCTTGCTAATGTCTGGAAGCCTCTTTCCTTCCACACAGTCCTACTCATAAAGCCACCTATGCTCCTCCTTGCTACTTCCCATCAACTAGTTGCTAATCACCACCTCTCAGAGCAGAGCTCAGGTTAATTTTATGTAATTAATGTAAATGCAATACATCTTTACATAGTTACACAAATGAAGCACAAGCAAATGTCTTTGCTTAGTTAAACAAATATTCCACAATCTGTAGGTGTGTGTGTCTGCATGCAAGACACATAAAACTGATGCAAAGTGCCTAAAGAGGCCAAAGGCTTTGAATTCCCTGGAGGTGGAATTACAGATGTTGTGAACTATCTGATGTGGGTGCTAGGAGCAGATCTTATGCCCTTAATTGTTGAGGCATTGCTCTGGCACCTATTAAAATTTCTGCAGTTTATTTATTTATTTATTTATTTTTACATATTTTAAAATTATGGGACATGAAAGTACATGTCTAGGCACGTTTGTGGATAGCAGAGGACAACTGTCAGGTGTTTTCTTCCACCAAATGGTTACAGGTGTGAGCCCTGGTCATCAGGTTTGACAGCATCCCCACTGATTTGTCTTGCTAGTTTCTTTTAGCTTTTGTAGTTTATTTTTTGCTTTATTATATGTGATTCAATGAGAAGGTTCAGTGAGTAAAGCTGCTTGTTGCACAGGCCCAAAGACCTGAATTTGGTTCTTAGACTCATGTAAAGTTGGGAGGAGACAAGCAACTCCTTACAAATTTATATTCTTATCACATACAAATTTGGAATATATGCCCACATATGCAACATGTTCACACACACACACACACACACACACACACACACACACACACACACACACACACACACAATGCACAAATGCACACACACATACAGGAATAAATAGCAAATGATATTTTAAACTTAAACCGCCTCAAACATTCCAATCATTTATTTGTAGCAATATTTGTAATGCCCAGGTGACAGGAAAAAAAGAATGGCCAAGCATTGGTGGCACATACCTTTAATCCAAGCCCTCCTGAGGCAGAGGAGGGCAGATCTCTGTGAGTTCCAAGACAGCCTCCAAAACAATACAGAGAAACCCTGTCTTGAAAAACCAAAAACCAAACAAACAACTCCCCCCCCCCAAAAAAAACCATGTGAATGTATATTCTGTATTCTGCCATCTGTGTTATATAAATGTAGTGGAGTACTCTGCAACAACAAAGAAATTATGAAAGAATAAGGATAAAACTTTAAGTTAATAGTTTAAAAAATAAGCTAGTCCCATAAAGACAATACCATGTGAGTCTGCTTATAGGAGGTATTAACAAGAGCCAAATTCACAAAGCAGGATGTAGCTTGCCTGCCACTGATGAATGCACTGTGTGTGTGTGTGTGTGTGTGTGTGTGTGTGTGTGTGTGTGTGTTTCAGAAATTAGCAGTTACTAAACAATAGCTACATATTATCAGTGACGCAGCATGAGTTAAAGATTTGCTACACAATAGTATACTTACACTGCCTGCTTAATTTTGTCATGATCCAGGCTAAGTCATCTGACCACAAGAAATTCCGTTATTGTTTTTAAAGCTTTGTGTACAGGTAATGAAATCGTGAAAACCAAAAGTTTAAATAGAAAATGACTGCAACTTGACTGACTGAAAGCAAGTATAAAAAGTCACTTGACAAGGAAATACAACTTTAGGTGACAGAAATAGATGCTGTCCTTCCAAGGGGTTAGAGCTTTGCTTCTGCCTCCTATTTGTTCAGATTGGAATGGAAAATTACAGAACACAGATGGGAAGCTTAGCAGCCACACTAGTGATGGCTTTGGCTATATCCAATGGCAGCTTTTGTTTCCATTTCTACATTTCCAAGGGCCGCACAATGCAGACTGTTGCCCAGGCACTCAGTCTCTAAGCTGCTTTTGTGGTGAAGGGCTTGGGCCTCTGACTACCACTTAATGGGGTGTGGCTGGCCTTTTTTTTTCCAAATTATAGTTGTTGACTCAAACACTCTTGTTTTCGAATACCAGTGTGCTGGCTGTGGGAGAAATTCATGCATCAAGCTTGTATCCAAGTGGCTGATTTGGCTTTCTAATTGAATTACACAGGAAAAAAAATGTGTAAAATCTGTCCACAGTCACACATTTCATATGTGTGAATAAAAGTCATTATTCATTCACCAAGGTTTTCAATATTGGTACATTAGATTTGGGAGCTTCCTATAATTGTTTTCTGGGTAAATATTTTAACACATAGGTTATAACATCTGGCTCTAAATTCCAAAATATAAGCTGGGACTTATTATGATAGCTGGAAATATTACTGGAAAAGGTAAAACTTTGTCACTAAAGAAAATTACAAATTATTTTTAAATATCAGAATTAAACCGCTTACTTAAGTTTGGTGGATATTATGAGTTCATATGTGAATTTTGCATTATTCTAGCTTTCTGAATATTTATCAAATTTTATTTTCTAGTTGAAAAACCTTTCCATTTAAAATTGCATGTTCACTCTTCTTCATGTACTGAATTTTGAAATTCCAGAAATATGGTCTATACCATCAGAGATCATACTGTTTTCGGGAGGAGTGGGATTTTTAAATAGAGATACTTAAAGCTATTTTTATAAGTATTAGCTTAATTTTTAAAAGTTCTATTGCAAATGGGAGGACAAGTGTCACCTGAAAGATTGAAATGTAGGTTTTTGTCATTTCCTTTTCTTTTTATTATTTGGAATATCACTGACTTTTGCTCTTGCCTTTACTTAACAGGTGAAATATAGAACCATAAAGCTATGGATGTGAAAAAAAATCATAGAGATGTTCATAGGCATTGTTATCCAGGACCATTGTAGTGAAATCTTTAATGGCCTTGAGAAAACTACAGAGAGGGTCTAAACTTGAACTTGAATAAAGGCTCTTTGTTTTTGCATACAAAAAGGAAATTAGTCAAATGAAAAACCTATAATGACCAGTTTGGTGAACTCTATTGCATACATGTTAAAATTTTGAGACAAAGTATCCATACTGGAAAACTAAACATCAAACATAGAAACATATATATGACAGAAACTCCACACTAAGATCCATACTGTGGTGATTTGAATGGGAACCCCACCCCCAACCCTATAGGTTCATGTATTTGAATGCTTGATTCCTAGTTAGTGGAACTGTTTGGGAAGGATTAGGAGTCATGGCCTTGTGGGAGGAAGTATGTACAGGTTGTGAGCTTTGAGATTTCAAATGGTCCAATCTCTCTCTCTCTCTCTCTCTCTCTCTCTCTCTCTCTCTCTCTCTGTGTGTGTGTGTGTGTGTGTGTGTGTGTGTGTGTGTGTGTGTGTGTGTGTCTGTGTCTGTGTCTGTGTCTATGTCTGTGTGTTTTGTGTTTGCCTTGCCTATGGATCAGATTTAAGCTCTCAGATACTGCTCCAGAACCTTGCCTGCCTACTTTATGCTACAATCCCTACAATTATGTTAATGCACACACCCCATGAAACTGTAAGAAAGGCCCTCTTAAGGGCTTTCTTCTATACATTGCCTCAGTCATGGTGTCTCTTACAGCAATAGAAAAATAACTGTGATATATACCAAAGAAAATGGAGTTGTATACCCAAACAAAAGATATACACAAATGACATACATGAAACAGTATTGTTTCCTTAATGCTAGAATTTGAACTCAGGGCTTTGTGCAGCCTGTGTAATCATGTTGCTGAGCTGTGCACAGCTTTGCACTAACATCATTCACAATTTGCCCCAAATGAAGGCAAGCTGACAGATGAAGCACCAGTAAAATTTAATGTACAGAGAAATCATGAAAGGTCATCGGACAAAGGAACACAGGCCTGGTGGCTCTTTCTATGCACAAAGTCCTGAATTGACATATATAAAATTACAATGCTAAATAAGTATTTTCTCACTCATTTAAAGAATGCTTAGTATTCAATGAAGGAGAAATCAATATGGACTCTCCTATAATAAGAAACTAAAAGCCATGAACAAATGTTCATTAAATCTTCTACTGAATTTCACATATTATATAAACAGCAATAATGTAGCATGATAAAAAGAAATTCACTAGAGCTGGGATTACATATAAACTCTCAGCTTTACTTTCAATACATATTCAAAGATGATATTTTTTAGGGTGATAGTAAATATATGTTACCCAGCTCTTTCTCAACTCTAGACCCTCCTGAAAACTCCTTAATTAAGGATGTGACTTCCTGCTCGATAGCAAAGGCCCATTCTAGCCTTTTCACTCCCACACTCTCCAAGATAAATTTCTTCTTCCTTCTCTTTTATTGCTCTTGTTGAGAATCTTCATTTAATGTCCACAAACTTCCTCCCTAAATTTTCTTCTCTGGCACACAGCATCACCAAAAATCCTACAAAGTAAGATTTCAGATCTCTTGTAATCTATTCAAGAAGCTGAATTTTATGATAATTATATTTAGTAACTGCTTTGGTCTCCATGCTCAAGCATTTATCTTTAACATGTATCATCATCTAGAGTTTAATGCCACAGAATTAGCTATGATTAGTTTGGCATCTCTCTGATTGTCTTGTTACACAAATATCTGATGACCCCATCATCAAGCTTCATGAGGGCAACAATATGGCTATTCTTTTGAATCATGATGTTTCCTTGGTCATTAGTACCTTAATTTGGGGGTGACAAATAAGGTAGAGAATTTTTGTTACACAAGGTGATTTTGTTATTTGTAAATTAACCAATTTATGAGAAAGCTGTTTACTCATGAAGACAAATTATATAGAATTATTCCATTCTTTTAATTGTCTAATGTCTAGTGCACATTTGTTAAACATCTTTTACCAATGCAATTTGAAAACTAAAGCATCTGAAAGGATAAAGAATTTCAAGGTATTTCTTTTACATGGAGGAACTTTAATAGAATAAAAAAAATGGTCTTTGAAACCCAACAAAACTGGTGCATATCTGAACTCACAGAAACTGTGTCAGTATTTAGAGGGCCTGCACAATGCCAACCCAGACAGGATCCCAGAACTAGAGAAGGGTGTGGACACAGTACCCATCTCTAACCCAGAAGCTATTTCCAATCAATGACTATTTGCAAAAGAAATTTTATTTTTCTCCAGTGAATTCTCAGTCAGTACATTAACCATACTTAAGGGCATGCCCTATTCCCAGTAGTAAAGGATCAACATGAAATGAACTCAATGTTAATTGTGTAGATTTTTTTGTCTCATATTGTTTTGTGGGCTTTTTTTTTTTAATCTTCCTGGTCTTTTGATTGTATATTATGGTTTCTGATGTTGTGGGTTTTGTTTGTATGTGTGTTTCTGTGTATACAGGTTCCTTGTGTTTTTTCTTTGTTGTCTTTTTTCTTCTTCATTTTTTACTAAAGAAAGAAGGGCTGGAATTGGATGGTGGGGAGTTAGGGAGTATCTCAGAGTAGATGAGGGCGGGGAAACTGTGATCAGAATATATTGCATGATAAGATTATAGGAAAAAATACAGAAAAAAGAAAATCTAAGTTACTGTAAGATATATATGAGATATTATATCTATAAGTAATCTTAAAGATACAGACATTATAGAGAAATACAGACAGATACTGATATAGGTATATATATAATTTTATTAGTACCAATAAAATATTGTACATAATAGCAATATTTGTACATAACAGAAATTAATTGAAATTAAATATACATAAAAAAGCATTTCAACTTTAAAAAGGACTGTTAGATGACCTTTAAGGTTTGAAATGTCTGACTGAGACTTTATTTGAAATCAGAAATATCTTGTTTTACTGTCACTAATTGAATATATATATATAATATATATATATATATATATATATATATGATTTCCTTGAGAAAGGGTTTCTCTGTGTAGCTTCGGAGCCTGTCCTAGGACTCACTCTGTAGACCAGGCTGGCCTCGAACTCACCGAGATCCTCCTGCCTGTGTCTTTTGAGTGCTGGGATTATAGGCATGTGCCACCACTGCTCAGCAAAACTAATTAACTGTATTTTGTGAAGGTGAGATTCTGCAATATAATTTGCACAGTTTAATCTCAATCATAACTAGTTTTTGTAATGATTTTTCTTTTTTCTTTAAAGTAGAAACAATATTGTTTTACAGGTCAATCCCAGTTCTCTCTCCTTCCCCTCCTCCCCTGTATCCCACTGACTCCCTATCTCATCCTTTTTCTTCTTCCTAGGGAGCATGAGGCCTTCCATGAAGGATCTTCAAAGTCTGTCATATCATTTGGAGCAGGGCTTAGGCCCTCCTCTGTGTGTCTAGGCTGAGAGAGTATTTATCAGTTCCAGAATAATCTTTAGAATTCTGTAATCCATGGAAGAATGTTCATTGAGTATTTAAAACTATAATGAAGTTGCCATACACTTCTTTTAAAAATTAGACTTTCAAAATAAAAAACATATACAACACGTTTCTTAAGATTACAGGAAAACTTTTCTGTCCACTAATTGAAGCAATCAGAACTTTTAGGAAAAGAGATTCGGGGTGATTTCCCCCTGTTATAGAATGCACTACACCTTCATGACAGTCAACACTGTGTGGTAATTAGAATCGCTGATACTGAGACTACCTGGAGTGACCCTGGCACTATTAGAGCTGGCAGTGGGATGATTTCTTCACCTGTAAAATGTGATAAACACTCCTTTACAGGAGATATTTTTTCCTTGTTCCTTTTAGTACTATGACCTGTGAATTCTAATGGGACCCATGGATTTTCCTTTAGAATTTAATTCCTAATCATAATAACCAGGTATTACGTGGGGGAATTCATTTCAACAGCATTTAAGACGTATACTTGCACTGTTTCTAAGTCTCCAGTGAAATATAGGTGGCTGGACTGTTCATCATTTACCAATCAACGCTCACCATCAGAAAACACTGACGCAGCTCCCTGGGATGCAGTGGTAGAAACTGGCAGCTGAGGGTGATGGAGCCCATGCGTGTCTGGGACCTAGATGGTTAACACAGACCAGAGATCATATCCCTGTATGAACTGCCCCAACACTAGGAAAATAAATATCTATGTTCTCTAAGGCATTATAATTTTGCTCTTTCTTTTAGTCTTTAGTATAGGTTTGTACCACAAAAGCATACCACTTCATAGCATTATGACAATAGTAAATGCCCTACTATGTGCAAAACATAACAAGCAACATTGGTGGAATACTGAATTATATGAAATAGTTTGGCATTACTTTTACAACCATTGTTATCAATTTTTAAAACATTATGCAATCAGAAAAACCCCACTAGGCAAAAAGCAGAATAATTTATCATTAAAAATGAATTATAGCACACATGATTAAGAACTGAACACTCTACTCACATAATATTGACCCAGATATAATTTTACTTTTCAAAGTAGCACAAAAATACAGGGAAAATTAAAATGAGATAATTTAAAAAAAACTACATTATATTTAATGTATCCTATTTATTTTCTAATGAATGAAGTTAGAGAAAAGTAAATTAAAAATGAGTTGATTAATAGTGTAGTCTTTAGAGTTGGCTTTATGTTCCAATCCTGAAACTTAATGCCCAGAAATCTACTAGAATTTTCTGAGTTTGAGATCTTTACCAGTAAGAAGCTATCCATTCTTCACCCAAGGTCAGAAGCCATACTTTCTCTGGGGCCCAGAGAAAAGGGGCTCAAAACACTACTCTAAACTAAAACTGGTGATCACTACACTTTGGCCACAGTGACTGGTACTATAACATAAGTCAACACACATATGACATATCTGACTACTGCAAATATATATTTAGGGAGAGTAGTATCTTCATGAAGCCAATCATTGTATCTCGATGTACCCGATCTCACTGTCTATTTGTCCCCAGGTGGCTAAGAAAGTGAGAGTCTATAGCTGTTGCTTGAAGACATTACAAAGAGCCTGTGCAAAGATGAAGAATTCACTGAAGAAAAAAAAGTCTAGAGAATTCAAGGTGAGAGCTCTCATAAACCCAAGGAACTCATAGACTTTTCAGTCCTACATAAACCATAATTGAAGTATTAGCTAGTTTGATCTGGTCATTATTATTACAAGGCAAAACCACAAGTGTCTTTGCTACCATACTACATTTTTGTGTAAATAGAATAGCATGGGAAATACACTGATTTGAATTTTATAATGGAAGACTAGGAGTAGTAACACTGAAATGTCCTAAAAACTTTTAGAATATTTTTCAAAGGATTTTCATGTTTTATATATAATTAACTTGTTCTATTTTCCTTTTAAAATTAGTATTTTTGGTTCATAAGACAATATATTATGTTGGAAAACTTCTAGAGGCTGTGAACATAGGATTGGCTCACTTGAACAGTATTTTTAAAATATATTCTGTAGATAAAATACCTGCACATTATAAATCAAACTAAATCTAACTATACTTAGCCCATTTTAGCTGTTTTGGGCACTTCGGAAATCTCCTGCCTGAATGTGAAAGAATTGAAAATGTCTGGTTATGAACTTTGCCTCTGAAATCATTCAAAAAGAACTCAAACTGGGTAAGCAAAGCACAGAATACAATTAAATGGGTTCCATAAAATGGTGAATTCAAGATGAAGAGCAGAGGAGTACTGGGAGAAAGGAAGTTTAGCTTTAATTAAAATGGAGCCTTGGGAGTTAAAATGTAGCCGTTCCTGAAAAGCCAAATCCATAGGGTGAGATTTCAATGAGGTCTAATCACAACCTTTGACTGAACAGCACACTAGGAGAATGCTTGAGTAGACATGGCCTCCGGCCAACAGATGCCTTTCACACACAAAGGATGTCATATCATGTGCTTTTTTATACAGGCATCTCTTAAATAGTCACAGTGGAAAAATGCATGGACTGATTTTGCTTTTGTTAAGCATTCTCATTTGATGAACTAGCTGGCAGTTTGGCCACCATAGACTTCTCTGTAAAAGTAGCACTGCCCTCAGATAGGATCACGGGGAGGTGTGGTGTGGTGGGAGGGACTACAAATGGCTCTGGTTACCAATTTGCTTAATTATTTAAAATTTACATGTCATCTTAATAGAAACTAGGAAAGTGAAAAGTACAGAAAAAAAAAAGGTCATTAGTAAAAGTAAGAGGCATATTACCATGGAATATGATGGTTGTCTACATTGATATTTTTGCAAGAAAAGTAACAAGAAGTATTATCACATTCTGTTTGATTCCCTCCACCCGAATCCAACCCACAAGCATTCAGATATAACACTATGTCTTCTGAGCTCTGAATTTACTTCTGTGCCTTCCATATTGTGCTTCTGCAGTAAAAGCTCTTTCAGTCTCAGTGTATTCGTGGTATAAATAGATATCTTTATCTCTTAGGCTTGCTGTGAGGATTAGGAAAATGTGAGTAAAGTGTTTTCAGTATAAAGAAAAAAGTAACTTAATGTCTGTGGAAATCATTCAGTGAGTAGAAATAAAAGTCATTATTGGTAGGATGGTTAACAAGAACTGCTGAAGAATGTACAGTCTAAATATTGTAGTTTCACATATCAATTCTTTGCTTAGTTCTATAGCTGGCAACAGTAGGGGTTGAGGTGAGTGCTGGGAAATACACTCATGACAGCTCTATAGTATTCAACTCCTGTTTAATCAGCAAACTTAGGCATCAATATGGAACACAATCAAAACAGACAAAAAGCAGATTGATAGTCATTGTAAGGGTATCTTTGGGGTGTAGGTAATTCTTTTCCACTGTAAAATTCAACACATTACACACACACCAATGTGTCTACACATGTCTAAGGAATGTTAGATCTCTCGATTTTCTATGATCCTTGCAATGGCAATCCTTCCAGTCCACACATCCTATGTACAACTCTTCTCCTATAAAAAATATTTGACTTATGAGTGAGTACATACCATGTTTGCCTTTCTGTGTCTTGCTTACCTCACTCAAGATGGTTTCTTCAAGGAGATATTAGACATACAATCCCAGAGACACTAGGAAATGAGGAGGACCCAAAGAGAGGCATACATGGTCCCCTGGAGAAGGGAAAAGGAACAAGATATCCTGAGCATATTGGGAGCATGGGGGGTTATGAAAGAGGAGGGGAGAAGGGGAAGGGAGAGGGGAATATGAAGGATCAGGAAGATTGAGTCAGGGGAAGAATAGAAAAGGAGAGCAAGAAAAGAGAAACCATAATAGAGTGAGTCACTATAGGTTTAAAGAGAAATCTGTCACTAGGGAAATGTCCAGGGATCCAACTAAAGATAAATCCAACTAAGAATCTACGCAATAGTGGAGGGGCTACCTTCAATGCCATCCTAGAGACTTTACCCAGTAGCTGATGGAACCAGAAACAGAGATCCTCAGCTAAGCACTGAAATCCATTTGTAATGAGAGAGGAGCTGACTTGAGAAAGTGGGAGATCGTGGAACCCCAGTCTGACAGCTGGGGAACCAGCATAGGACTGACAGAACCAAGCCCCCTGAATATGGTTGTCAGTTGTGAGGTCTGGGCAGTCTATGGGGTCTCTGGCAGTGGAACCAGTATTTATCCCTAGTGCATGAATGGATTTTGGGAGCACATTCCCTATGGAGGGAAACATTCAACCTAGATACATGGGGGAGGGCCTAGTCCCTGCCCCAAATGATGTGACAGACTTTGATTATTCCCCATGGAAGGCCTCACCCTCCCTTCCTGGGGAGTAGATGGAGGATGGGATGGGGGTGGTTGGCGGGTGTCATGGGAGGATGGGAGGGACAGGGAATTAAGATTGATATGTAAAACAATGTTGTTTCTAATTTAAATAAAATTTTATGAAAAAAGAGAAAACACTTAGCATGTCTTTTTCCAAAGAGACAAATACAATCCATGTAAGAGCTGAGAGACTCTGGATGACTTCATATCCTCCCCCATTATATCTGCTCATGGTCTTGCAAATTCCAACCCCTCAAAAGCTGTAGGTCTCTTGTTCCTTCAAAGTTCAACACATATTACTCAAAAGGAGGAAGCATAGAGTTGTTAACATTGTCATTTAAAAAAAGGAAATAAGAGCACTTGATGATTGGCAGTAGTACAGTTTGACTCCTGAGGTATTCAAGATAATGACCCTGTACTGGCAACCAGAAAAATTCCTTGAATTCATCCTACTTTATTTCACATTACATTGTTCTCCCTCATTCTGTTTCACTTGTTCTTATCACAGCTAACTTGAGATAGCCTGAATTTGGGCATGAAACAAATCTTCATCTTCACTTCTGCCTACACACACACACACACACACACACACACACACACACACACACACACACACACAACTTATTTACAGCCCACTATATGACCACTATTCCAAGGCAATTAATATTTTCACATTTTAAAAATCACTAAATCATATTCTCAGTATAATTCCAATATCTAAGGCTTGCAAGTTCAGGTTTCTTTAATTCCTAAATATCAGTGTCTTATGCATAGGAAAACTCTTTCTCACTCAACAATCCAGGGAAGCACTGAGAGTGACTCATATCCATTTGCAGCAAGAGACACTGAACTCTTGTGAAAGGAGCAATATTCTGATCCTGTGGTGATAAGCAGTTCAAAGGCTATTTTGGCTTCCAAGGATGAGTAAAGTTTCCCTTATATTTATGACAAGAAGTAGGCTTACAACTTGGAGCCAGGTACCCAGGGAATTTGTTTGAAAAGTTAGACTTAAGACATCAACCATCCTAAAGAAACTGGGGTCATCCAGCCTTGTTGTTCTGGCCTCGATCTGAGCTATTCTTTTAATACAGAGCTGGTAATAAGATTCTGAAAAGATTGACATCCCAAAGGGGCAGTAAAATAATTCATAATTATAGTTTTCTAAAGTAAACACTGTATTAGAAAGGAGGTCAGGGGCTTAAAGCCAAGAAGAGTTCTGGCTAAAGTTTAATCAAATTAAGGAGAAAAGGCCTCAGTCAAGAGTCATCTAGGGAAAACATTTAATGATCATTTGACCAATTTTAGTAAGAGGTGTTCAAGGTCACCTTTCAAGGTCAACAGAAAAGACAAAAAGCATGGGAAGCTCACCTTAAATATTTGTTTTAAACAATTGCTCTCTTTCATATGCTATTCAATGTACTTAATACATATTTAATTCAAATTTAACATCTTCTCAGTCCACCTGAAGCAAAGGCTGGGCAGTTGAGCCATTTTCATAAAAGTGAAGGAGGTTCTGATAATTCACTTTCAATTGCATCACAAGGAAAATAACAAAACATGTGAGTACATACATCAACTCTAAACTAGGCTGAGGAAATAAAGAAAGCTTAGGTAAGTGAGGATTACAAGTAGAAAAGTAAATATAACTCTCACTAGTAGGGAATGTCCAAATAGCACAAAACATTTAGGAGATGCTGCACAACATCATTTATATGTTAGATTAAGTATTTTGTTTTCCAGCAACATAAACCAAGTGTAGGTATTTATACAGAAAAGGATGCCTTAAATTGTTGCAAGGTATTTGATTATACTGTTTAAGGAAATGTCACTGTGATTAGTTTAATAAAAAAGTGAAAGGCCAATAGACACACAGGAGGCATAGCAGGGTCTTCTGGACAAAGAATGCTCTGGGAAGAAGAAAGACAGAATTGCCAACCAGATGCTGAGGGAACAGGACATGCAGGAAGAGAGGTTAAAATCTTCAAGCTACAAAGCAACACATAGATGAATAGGAATCGGTTAATTTATGATACTGGAACAAGCCTAAACTGTAGATAGAGCTTTTCTAAATAATAATAAAAATCAGTGTCATGTTTTTTTGAGCTGGTGGCCCAAAGGAAAATCTTACTGCATTAAATAAAATAAGAAACTCTTTCAATTTGCAAAATATCTTGGAGAAAAAGAAAACATTTTTAGAACAGTCAGCTAAATCAAAACTGAAATTGTTTTGGGAAGAAAACTCTATGTAAGCTAGTGGGCAAGAACCATAAATATCTGTTAATTCTACCAGTACCTACATAGGAAAACATTATCAGAGCTAATGGCAATGGTAGATATAGTTGTTCTGTGTCTTTTCTGTTACTTCATCCAAAAAGGACTTATTGTTTACTGATTTGTGTGGCTAGCTATCAAATAAAAATCTGCAATGCAGGAACTAAGTCAATGGAGAGTGGATCAAATTTTCATGTTGTTACAAGGGAATTTGAGGTAAACTATGCAATTTGCCTTCCATGTCTATTAGCTCTATGCCTATGGATTCAGGCAACAACAGACAGAATTGACTTGGAGAAAATGACATTATAATACATATGGTTGACTTTTTTACTTATAATTCCTGAATAAATAATAAATAGATGGTTTAACATATGAATATCTATCAATGAAATCCACCATATGAACAAACTTCAAAAGAAAAACCACATGATCATCTCACTAGATGCTGAAAAATCTTTTGACAAAATCCAACACCCCTTCATGATAAAGGTCCTGGAGAGGTCAGGAATAACAGGAATATACCTGAACATACTAAAAACAATGTACAGTAAACCAACAGCCAACATCAAACTAAATGGAGAGAAACTCAATGCCATTCCTCTAACATCAGGAACAAGACAAGGCTGTCCACTCTCCATATCGCCTCAATATTGTACGTGGAGGTCTAGCTAGAGCTATTGTTAAAGGAGATCAAGGGGATACAAATTGGAAAGGAAGCAGTCAAACTTTCACTGTTTGCTGATGATATGATAGTTTACATAAGTAACCTGAAAAACTCTACCAGGGAACTCCTACAGCTGATAAATACCTTCAGCAAAGTGGCAGGATACAAGATTAACTAAAAAAACAAACAAAAAAATCAGTAACCCTACTTTATAAAGACGATAAATGGGCTGAGAAAGAAATCAGAGAAACATGACCCTTTATAATAGCCACAAACAACATAAAATATTTGGGGTAACACTAACCAAACAAATGAAAGAGCTGTACAGCAGAACTTTGAGTCTTTAAAGAAAGAAATTAAAGAAGATACCAGAAAATGGAAAGATCTCCCATGCTCTTGGATAGGTAGGATCAACATAGTAAAAATGGAAATCTTGCAAAAAGCAATCTGTAGATTCAATGCAATCCCCATCAAAATCCCAACACAATTCTTCACAGACCTTGAAAGAACAAAGTAATGATAAGTCTTTCCGCCAAGCCGCCTGAGCCTCGCCACCAAGTGGGTGACCAAAATAACATACACAGACTTTTATTACATACAATTCTGCTGGCCAATGACTAGGATTTCTTAACTTCAAGGTCAGTCTTAATTAACAACCCTAATCATTAATCTATATATTTTATAAGACTTATCTTATTGATGATGCCAGCTGTATGTGTCCCCTCTTGCCAGTGGATCACATGGCAGCTCCATGGAGAAGAGAGGAGAAGGGATAGGTAGGGTGTTACTGGGAGGCAGGGGAGGAAGAGAGGGGGAGGGAACTGGTATTGACATGTAAAACAATCCTGTTTAAAAAAAAAGTCATTTTCTTTACTAGGGATAAATACTGTTTCCACTGCCAGTGGCCCCACAAACTACCCAAGCCACTGAACTGTAACCTACATGCAGAGGGCCTAGTTTGGTTTTATGCAAGTTCCCCAGCTGTCAGTACATAGTCAGTGAGCTCCCACTTCTTTGGGTCAGCTGTTTCTGTGGGTTTCCCCATTGTGGTCATGACCATTTTGCTCATATTATTTCTCTTCCCTCCCTACAGCTGGACTCCAGGATTTCAGCCAGTGCTTAGCTGTGGGTCTCTGCATAAAAAAAAAAAAAAATCCCTAGTTAGGTAACCTGATCTCAGAAAGATAAGCATGATTTTATTCATAATGCAAATGATAACCAGCCTACAGGCTACAACCCCAGAGAAGCCAGAAAACAAGTAGTACATGAAGAGGAACATACATGGACCTCCTCAAATAGGAAGATCCCTTGAATAAATTGGGAGATTATGGGGGAAGGGAAGGGTGAGAGGGGAGAGAGGAAGCGAGATGGGGGAAGGAGAACATGAGGGAACAGGATGGTCGAGTTGGCGGAAGGACAGAGAGGGAGAGCAAGGAAAGAGTTACTTTGATAGAGAGAGTCATTATGGGGTTATCGAGAAACCAGGCACTATGGAAATTCTCAAGAACCCACAAGGAACACCCCAGCTAAGAATCAAAGCAATAGTGGAGAGGGTGCCTTAACTACCCTCCCCCTGTAATCATATTTATGACTACCTTAACTGTCATCATATAGCCTTCAAAAACAGATGCAGACATCCTTGTATCCTCCCTTAAACCCTCCTCATTACTTAGCTTCTCTGGTTGGGTGGACCATAGCATGATTATCTTTTACGTTAAGCAAATATCTATTTATAAAGTGAGTACATCCCATATTTGTCTTTCTGGATCTGGGTTATCCCAATCAGGATAGTTATTTTCAAGTTTCATGTATTTGCCTTCAAATTTCATGATGTCATTGTTTTTATCAGCTCAGTAATACTCCATTGTGTAAATGTAACACATTTTAAATGGGAGAACCTGTAATTTACTGCAAGATATTAATAATATTTGTTTTTCTTTTCTGAACAATGTAAGTATAAATGAGTACAAGAAAGAAAGGATAGCCTTCCAAGTAGTAAGGAAGTCTTTACAACCAAATTAAAGAAGGGTTAGTTTGTAGCCACATTAAGGAGAAATGAGTAAGCTTTAATGGTAAGGTACACTGGGGTGTGTAGACCATGAAGAAATAGGGAAACTGGGCTTTAATAGTTTTTACTGTATTTGTTATTCTTCCTGCTTTTTTGCTTAAAATAGCTTCAACACAGTGTCAGCACTTGACAGGCAGCCATGCTGGTACTGGGGAATGCAATAAAGCAGTCCAGTCCAATGAGTCTGGTCATATATCACATTAATTCCCTTGGCATGTTGAGTTGGTCACAGCTTGTGCCATTGCTACTCCCTGTAAAATTATGGCAGTGATATATGTAGATGTATTTTCAAGTGTGCCCAAGGGTAAAATTCTTATTGTTCTACAAGACAGATAGCTTATCATATAATCAGTGAATTGAAAGGGACATTAGAGGTTATCTGTTCCTAGCCTTTGTTTGATCATGGAATTTCTTGTATAATGACTCTGTTTAATGGACAATGTCTCCATATCACATAAACATTTCTTTTCAGTGACTGTGTAGGGTCATCCTAGACCAAGTTGCTCGATGTTGAAGGTGTTGTAAATGTGCTGATTGCTTACTCATAAGCACTACAATGACACATTTTAAAAGGTTGTTTGGTGTTGAGTATGAATGGAAAGACACAAAAGCATGCCCAGATGTCCAAAAAATAGAACTGTAGACATTTTGATATTCGGGTGCTCTAACACTTATCCAAAGAAAGTGTTGGCCAAGTAGCTTGCTGAGCCGTCTGAGGGTTTCAGGGTTTTAAGTTTGAGAATGGTAACAATATGAATTGTAGTTTGATTGTCTGTGGTTTCTCAAATAGTTCTTCAAGCTGGTTCAAATAAATACTTGGACTCCAGTAATAAATTTCTAGAAGCTAAGAGAATAGCCTACAGTAGAACAGTGGGGTAGCATGTAGAGTTACTTGAGGGGCAGGAGGAATATCTAAAAGCAACTTGTTTGTTTTTTGATTTGGGTGATAGTTAAGTAAGCTTGCCTTTTGGACTTAGGGGATGATTTTGAAAAGAATATAAATTTGGTATTGATATACTTTGAGAAGAACATATGGGCACTAGAGGGAAAACTGGGAGTATGATTCTATTTCATTTTATATGTGTATAAAATTCTCAATAACAAAGAAAAAGTGAAAGAAGTGAAGGAAAATTTAGGATAAATAAATTAATTAAAATAAAAATTCTAGAAAACCAATGATATTCCACTAGCTATGCATGCTTTGCAACAGGTATTAAATAAATTATGAATTGCTACAAAAAAAGTAAGCTTTCGTTTATGCTGTTCCTGTTCATTGTGGTAGTACTGGCATATGCAGCCTTTTGGACACCAGGCAGTGTGTGTGGGGATTGAGGATTTTTTTAATGACTATATTTCTTTTATTACAAGTACAAAGTGTGCCTGTATCATCTTGGCCAATAATTTATTTCTCTTTTTTTAAATAGTGATTTTAATTAATTCAATGTGAATTATTTAAAATTTGTTTTTCCCATATTTTTACCACTCTTCCCAAACTTGACCAGATCCTCTCCCACGACAATAACACCCACCACTGTGACATTTTACCTAGGCTCTTTGACATTACTTTACCTTGATTTCCCCAATTATTGAATCAAAACTCAGTCGAAACATTTCTGTAAGCTGTAAACTGATTCTATCATGGAAAATACATTCATTTTGCATTAAACTTTCATTAACATTTTGCGCAGAAGCTAAATTACATAGAGCAAAGCAATCCCCACCGTATCTTTCTAGTGCCAGGTGGCATTCAAAACTCATGCATCTTTTGCATCCCCATCTTCAGGTGTTCCTATCAGCCTTTCTGTAAATTAACTGGTTTCTGCCTGCCATGGGAACTTCAAATACCTGAGCTCTCATTGTTGGATAATATTTACTTTTATAGAAATATCTTTATTGTAATATTTGAATTTTAACTCTATGTAGTATCTTCTTGTATGGTATGAACTTGTGAGATAAAAAATTATTAATCTTACATTGCTAATACCTTTTTAAACAATTATTTGTTGAGAAGATAAGTGTTTTATTAATTTAAATTACAGTTTCACATTATGAAACAATTCTTTTAGTAAATAAAATAAGCCGATATTGAGGGCTATATTTTTAACATTAAAGATTTTTCCATGTAAACCTTTGTCCTTTTACACTACTAATTTTAGATGTTTACATGTAACCCTTTTGTTATTGTGTTCATGATGCAACAGTTCTTGCTTCTTATTGTAGACTTGGGAGATGAGTGATATTCTCCAGAATTTTTGTAATATTTGCACTTTACATATTGAAGTTTTTTTTGGTTTCCACCAGAAGTGTTAGTATTCTGGGCAGATGTGACCTTTTAGGTTATAACATTTGATTCAAGTGTTCTGTTATCATGAAACTTGTAACTGTTAAATGAATGATATACTTTGTACCATTTAATACAGTGAAACAAATTTATAGCATATTTATTAGTTTATTTTACAAGGCATTTAACAATGCATACAAAATAATATAAACTGAAATCACTTGTCAGTGTTTAAGTAGTTGCTTTAACGAATAAATGCTATGGAAGCATATGGCAAAGCCTTGTTTATGTGTAGCCCTTTTCTTGTCCGTCCGTCCATCCGTCCATCCATCCATCATCCATCCATTCACACATACACATCTATCAATCTTATCATTCATCCATCCATTCTACTTTCCTTTTCCATCTTCTCTCTCTTCATTTTCTCCTTCCTTCTATCCAATCATCTAGTAGTTAGGTTTGTGTGATTTATTGAAACATTCACAGGGAATACTGCTTCCCTTCATGTCAGATACATACTTCCCTTCATGTTGGAAGGGAGTAACTTTACACTTTTTTCCTTGGTGCATGGTACAAATTACTAAGATTGGCTTGTACTATTTATATGGAAAGTATTTTAGAAGCTCTATGAAAAAATACTGTAAAGCAAATCATAGGCACAATATTTTCTTTTTAAAAATTGAACATAGGAGTGATGAGCAAAGGGGTCAAGACCATGCTGGAGAAACCCACAGAAAGAGCTGACCTGAGTAAGTGGGAGCACAGAGACAGACCCCAGGATGGTGGCTGGGGAACCAGGATAGGACCAAACTAGGCCCTTTAATTATGGGTGTCAGTTGGGAGGCTAGGGCAATCTGTGGCAGTAGAACCAGTATTTATCCTAGTGCATGGAATTTGAGAGCCCATTCCCTACGGAGGGTCACATTCTCAGCCTAGATAATGGAGGAGTGCGTAGGTCATGCTCCAAATGTAGTGACAGACATTGATGATCCCCCATGGGATGTCTCACCATCCCTGGGGAGCAGATGAGGCCATGGGAAAGGGGATTGGTGGGGAGCTTGGGACGATTGGAGGGAGAGGGTACAGGGATTGGTATGTTAAACAAGATTGTTTTAAATTTATTTAATAAAAATAGTGTAATAAAAAACAAAAGAAAATTTAAAAATTTAACATTATAAACAATAATTATAGGGCAAATTTTATTTTTAAACAACTTTTACTTTAGACCCTCTCTATTGATTCACATTTTCTATTTATTTGTCTATTCTGATAGTTCTTTTTCCTTTTTTAATTTAATTTAGAAACAAGCTTGTTTTGCATGTCAACCCCAGTTCTCTCCCTCCCCTCCTCCTCTGCCACCCCACTCCCTATCCCATCCCCTTTCTACTCCCCAGGGAGGGTGAGGTCTTCCATGGGGATCATTAGAATCTTTCATATCATTTGGAGCACCCTAGCCCCCCCCCAATGTATCTAGGCTGAAAGGGTATCCCTCTATGTGGAATGGGCTCCCAAAGATAATTTTTAATTTTTAAATTTTATAAGGCAATGTTCTGACCATGTGATTCCTTGACTCAATCAGATTAAAAAGTTTTATAATACAAAATCAAAGCTCTTTTTCAGTTTCTCAAAGGCACCCTTTGTGCTGTGTCATTGGTGATTGTTTGCATTGTTTCTGCTCTGCTCTAGCTGTGTGTGCTCAATCTCCCTGCAACATCTGATCTCCTGTGAAGATTGTTTCATTGTGGGTTTTAGCTCTTATTCTTTCACTTTCTATACTATTTGTTTTTATTTAGACTTTTTTTAAGTTTTTGCTTCTTTTTTTAATGATTCGGTTATTTTATTTTATGTGAATTGGTATTTTGCTTGCACATAAGTCTGTGTGAGGACATCAGATCCCTTGGATCTAGTTCAAACAATTGTGAATGGAATTGAGTTCAGGTCCCTCAGAAAGAGCATTCAAAACACTAAATGGCTGGCGAAGCCATCTCTTCAGTCCTGTGTTTAAATTTTTTAATGACTATTCATTCTATATAACACCCCCACTACATTCCTACAATGATGTCCTAAGTAATTCTATTAACTGTAAAAAGAAATGTCTCTACTTCAGAGTACTTGCTCTTTTTCACACACCCACACACACACACACACACACACACACACACACACACACACACACACACAGAGGCACACACACAAGCACAGAAGAAATTACTTTTGTTCCTTCTTTATGTATATCCATTGATGCATACATGTAATTACATACGAATGGAGAGTAGAGAACATTTTGCAGCATTGGGCTCTTTACCACCACATGAATTTTACAGATCTTGCAGGTGCTCAGGTTCAGAGGTAAGGCCTTTGCTCACTCAGCCATTTTGCCAGACCATACATAAAATATTTCTAAAATTCTGTATAAATTTTACATTCCATTCAGCACTTATATTTACAGATCTATCATCTATCCATCTATCTATCTATAGTTATCTATCAACTATAATTTATCTATATCAATTTATCTATGTGTGTGTATGAATCTATCTACCTACCTGTTTTTGTCTATATCTATATATCTATATATCTATATATATATTATAAAATTCTTTCTTACTGATAAGATTGAACCCAAGATTTACATATATGCTTGGCATGTGCTTCTCCAATGAGCCACATCTCCAGACACGTAACATCTCTTTGTCTCTCTCTTCTTCCCTCTCTCTTTCTCTGTAGTCTTAAAGATTATCTTTCCTAAGAATTGATATATTTGCTTAGTAGCTACCTCCTTTTAGGTAGGTAAATGCATGGACTTCCCATACATTTACTTAATCCTGTTTTTCCTGCAGTGAGCAATTGTAGCTTAGGCAGACTCTATCCCTTTTGTGTTCATAGTACAAAACATGAAAGATTGTAACTCCCAGAACTCAGTGTACATAGTGTTCTTTGTATTTCTTTCATTTCATAAGTAGCATTTTCCTCAAGTTATTCTCAAAGGCAAAAAAAGCCTTATTATTCTCTACTGTGAGCTGACCATTACTTACACTCTTAGCGCTCATTATGACATTTATGCTATGCAAGTTGTTATGTAGATTCTGTTTGGCCTTAGTTTTGCAACAATGTATGATCAATGGAGAAAAAATATTTTTAACACGCATAACATGAATAGATAATTCAGTTCATTACATTGTATGTACCCTACAGAAATATCACGCAATCATTACACCTTGTCATTGTGTTTTGCCGTTTTTCTGAAATATATTTGTCAGAATGAAAGACCAATGGTATTAGTAAGCAAAATATAATAGAGAAATTACAAATAAAGAAAACAACAATAAAATGTCTTTCTAGTTTTTTTGTGGACATTCTTTGCAGTTCCTACAGCTGTATAAAGGTCCATTGTGTATATAATATTTGGTTTGATGATTAACGCTGTTGTGGTTGGTTTTTATCATTGCTATGATTAAAAACACTGAGAAAAGCAATCAGAGGGAGAAAAGATTTATTTTGGTGTACAACTTGAGGCTACAGTCCATTGTGGTAGGAGGTAAGACCCAAGAGCAGGAGTGTGGGGTAGTGAACACATTGCCTCTATAGCCACAAACGAGGAAAATGAAAAAAACTCTTTGTCTTTCATTTACATTTTCTTTTTTATTCAGTGCACTATGGGACCCTATGGAATTAGTTAGGCTGCCTACTTTTTTTTTTAAATGGGTTTTTCCATCTCAACTAATGTAATCAACATAATCTTCTGTAAGCATTCCAGCTGTCACCTGTCTTCCCAGTTATTTTAGATAACATTAAGTTGGCTATTTCTTTTCTTTCCTTTTATAAATCTGTTTTTTTTTTTCATCCTGGCTACAGTTTCCTCTGCCTGCCCTCTGTTCCACTCACCTAAACCCACTCCTCCTCCATTTCTATATAGGAGAGGGCACGTTTCCGATGAGTATTAACAAAACATGGCATATTCAATTTGACTGTGTCTTTAATGCTGCAATCACCTAGGTGGATTCCACAATTGGGCTTTCTTTTGATTTTTAAAAATGCATTTTTTTCAGATAACATGTTCTAATTACTGTTTCCCTTCCCAGATATTCTTAGACTCCTCACTCACCCAAATACACACCCTCTATTCCTCGTTTCATTAGAGCAACAAAATAAGATAAAACAAAAACTAGAAAACTAGAATGGAATGAGGCAAGAAAAGTATTTTGAATGGTATCTCTGTGGTGTGATTACATCATACATTCCGTAGTTATATATCCACAAGTAGTTTAGCTGTATCAGATGGCAGTTCTATTTTTAATTTAATTTATAGTGTATGCAAGTAGCTTGGCAAATAGCTGAAGCAACTTTGAGTCTGGGGTTATTTGTTCAAGCAGGGTGAAAGTATTTTTATTGAGTATAATGTTCTGTATGATTAAAAGTAACCTTAAACAGTTTGAGGTAAATTAAGAAATATGATTTCCAAATTACTGAGAAACCAGCACTTATATTTAAATTGAAATACCTTGTTTCTCTTTTACTGACATGTGGTTGTTCTCTTAAAGAATAGCATGTATCACAAATACTATATTACCTTTTACAAAGATATTTTATATTTACTTTCTAGGAGCAAAAGTCACCATGTTTTTGAGTTTTTAGATAAAAACTAATAATAAAATTAAAAAGCTTAGTAATTGTCAGCTTATTCATCTGGACATATGTGGTTCTAAACATACTGTTTCCTTCTATCTTTGAGGTTGCAGTGATGACTGTGTGATGTTTTCAATGTATTTATATGCAATGGCACTGACAGACAACACAGCTCAATTATATATAAGTACCAGATTTTAGCATTTAGTTTGTGAGTCTGATAAAGCCTTACCTCTCAGATCACAGTACTAGGGTGGTGACAGCTGGGCCATTTCTTTCGTATAACTCCTGATATATTTTCTAGGCTTCAGAGTCAGAGGTGAACAGTGGAGTGGAACTGATAGTTTTAATGCTACTACATTTTATTTTTGTCTTCTAGCATATAAAGGTGTGGTTTCCTAAAATAAAATTTTAAGAGATAGTTTTGAAAACTATCACAAATAAAATTTATTACCAAATTTTGAATAGAAACAATTCAACACTGCTGAAAGTTTGACTTTGTCTTCTATGTGAAAACTGTGATTTATGAGTACTTAGAGAATATCTCCCCACCCCCTATATCTCTCATACATACACTACCAATCGGACACATATTTTGATCCCTTCCCATTTCTTTTATTGATTGTGGGGTTATGGCCTTTCCAGAGAGAATGCTGAGTTTCTGCCTTTGAGAATAAAGAGAGGCATCAGGCAAAGATTCTTATAGGATGGCAATTCCCCTTGGGCCTTATGCCTTTGAATTTCTTGTGAGTTATGCATACTTTTGCTCTGAAACCATCTCTGAATAACTATGTAGACAAAAATTAGCCTTGATAGGTGTGAAGTATTCTTCAGAATCAGGAGTTGGGGTAGTTCTTCATGTCAAGTGCAATAAAAAGAACGTCTCTAGCCATAGAAAAGAACATGTACACATTAAAAAATTTTGTTCTCTAGGTTAATGTTTTTACTTTCCTAGTGATCCCATCAACAGATTTGTGTCTTGACTTCCATTCTTTGTGTTTTTCATGTTGGGAAATATGCTTGGTGACGTTGACACTCTAGCTATTTTTGCTTCTCTAACAATCTTCTTTATCTCTGATGCTGATACTCACATCTTCCACAAGCATCTTTGACTCCTGTGACTAAGTTCTCAGCTAATAACTAAAGTAAACTATTACATGTTTTAGACTTATTGATACTTTATTTCTTTAAGAAGGTATAACAGTTATGTATATGAAGACAAAGGGAAAGAGGAATGAGAAATGTTAATGTCTATTGACTGAATAGACCTATCAATGTGTGTGAAAAGTGTTATTTTAGAATATAGAAGCACCTATGTCCAGTGTGTGTGTGTGTGTGTGTGTGTGTGTGTGTGTGTGTTTTAACTATAGCATCATTCTAGTAGCAATTGGCTTATGGCTTCATAAGCTTTACACAGGTAGCTTCATTGACTTTAATGGAAAGTTGAAAGAAATTAAGATCTTGTTAGTCTGTTGCCTTATTAAAGTAAAGATTCCATGGTTCTATTTAACAAATTCAATTATATTTCCAGGAACTCACATTCTGTCTTTTGATTCATTCTGTATTGTAGGTTTTTTATTTAAAAAATAAAGAACAAAGGAAAATAGAATACAAAGCTTTCTGCTACTTCTTTGCATTTTATCTTCCTTACCCCACTTTTTCTCTCTTCTCAACTACATACAAATATGCATGGGGCTCAGGGAGGACTAGCCATGTAAAACGTGCTCATGAAGGATCACTAATATATGGAATGTAATCAGTCACTTGCAGGAATACAATAGATAAATACCCACACATTTTCTACAATTACTCTTTAAAATTTTTGGGATGGAATTAACATTTGAAGGATATATAAACACATCAAACACCAGAGGATTCTGAAATCACATGAATGTCTTGGAGATATTAGAGAAGAGAATGTCCATGAGTGAGTAACCAACCACCAGTTCTACCATTTTTAATGAGAGAAGACTTCTTATATATAGAAGACAAAGTATTTATTCCTGAGAAACTGAACCAGGTCAGAGATTTAAATGTTGTGAATGGAATTTAATGAGTTTCCTTTTAATCTTCTTCATCTAAAATACTTTTTCATTGACTGGAACAGTTTCTTTACTTTAGTCAGTCATTTCTTAGCTCTAACTGTCCACTTTAAAGATTTCAAGCAATAATTACCTCCTTAGGTAGGCTACATGAATTTTCTCTCACAATCCAGTCTGTCTGCTCCCACAATAACATTTATTACATGTTACTATAATGATTACCTTTTACTGCTTATTTAATTTTAAAACTATTTCTTTTTAACTGTTTGTGGGGGTGTACATATATGGGAATGTGGGTTTCCTGGAACTAGAGTTATAAATTGCTTCACATGGTTGATGGGAACCAAACTTAGATCTTCTGTAAGAGCAGTACCCACTCCTAATAGCCAAATATTGCTCCAACCCTGCAAACTATTGTCTATTTTCTCACAATATCTTTGGAGTTAGAGAATATGTCTTCCTCATTTTTTAAGTTCAGGATATGAAATTAATACATGATTCTGTAATGTAAAGATTGAATATAGAATGACAAAAGGGATTCAAGGAAAACTGATTATATCTGAGTGGTCTGAATTGTGCTTGGTATTTATGTATCTATGTTAGTGTCATTATTTTAACAACCATAGATGTACGATTTTTCCATTCCAAATGCATGTTAGGGTCAAGGTGTACAGGAACTCTGTACTGCCACTGAGCAGTTCTGTCTATATAGAATTACTAAGAAATAAAATGCCCATTTAAAACTCATTTTATTGCTATTATACTGACAGATAATATGGGCAAGCATGACATCAGAGTGCTCACATGTACCAGTGCTGCTGAAAGCACAGACACAGGCTTTGCAGAACTGAAAAAATGCTCTCCTTGTCCACTTCCCCCTCTTCCTCCCTCCCACCTCTTGCTTTCTCCTCTCATCTCCTGATGTTGTCATACTACCATAAAATTGTTCTATCAACTTGAACTTCTGTCCTTTCTTCTCCATAGGATGTGATACCTTTCCCTCTAGTATAACAAGTGACCTCCTACTATTCTCTTCTCTTATTTCAATTCTGGGTACTCGACCTTTACACACACATACACACAATAGCCTTTAGCATGTCTGGGAGTTGCTGTGGTTTTTATTTTGTCCACTCAGCTGGAGCACTCTAGTGTGGGTTAACTTACAGACCTGAAGTTAATAGGGAAGTCATAAGGAATGCTAAATTTAGACTTGATGGTGACCTGGACTTCAGTATGGGCCAGCCACTTGGTCATCCTGACTGGGAAAATTAATGGCAGTGGCAACTATGTAATGCAGAAGCTATCTGCTTGTCCATATTATCAGAGGGGAAGCAACCTACTATACATCTTAGGAATTCTATTCTAAAAGAATTTTTGTTGAGAAGATGTTGTTTACAGTTACTCCAGACATTTAAAAGAGTTCATAAAGACCAGTTTCTTCTGTCATTGAAACAGGAATCAACAGATGTGTTTGGGGATGTATACTCAGAGAGCTTGAAATAGCTCTGAGGTGAGTATGGGTCATTTTCCACTTTCATGCATTTAAGTTGTCATATCACAATGCTGTCAGAGTTTCTGCCGAACACTGGGAGCCTTTCAGTTCTCTCCATCAACTCCTGTGCATTAGGTGCTGGCCCTGCTGGTGGTGCCTAGGAGACTGGTTCCTTTACAGAGCAAATGATGTTGGTGAAGGTGGGTATCTCAGTGGACACGCCACTGGGTTATACAAATAAATGTCCATCTAAGCCTTTTTATTCATGTAGTCATGCTTCAGAAGTTACCTTTTCCATTGAACTCATCTTGCTTTCCCTCATTCTTGGATAACTATCATATTGATTTATCCTAACAGATGTAACCATTTGGAATAACTCCAAGGTGATTAATGAATAGAGTTTAGTCCCCAGTCCTCTTCCAATTGTTCTTCCAATTGTTTCTCTCATGCACCCAGAACAGAGGAAATTCTCCTATTCTACCTTTATATATTTTAACTGGAACCATTTTCTTTGTGACAAATTTGAATATAAAGCCTGAAGTCACAAATGGAAACAGAAAGACTAGGGAGACTTTCACCTAAGCAAGGAGGACCTGGAGATTGGCGCACCCAGGAAAGGAAAGGAGAATACAATGCCTGCAGAGAAATTAACATAGTATGTTAACACCTAATTCATTGTTTGTGCTTAATAAATATCAAGCAATAGTTCATAACAAAGTGACAGTTTAATAAACTGGCACCTTTACAGGGCAGAAAGGAAAAAAAAGGAAGAAAGATCACCTCCAGCAATGCTGCAGAACCTTGAATAAAATATCTGAGCCTGTTTACTGAGCAAGTAGTTAAGACTACAAAAAGAAATGGAGGGAATAATAGATTCTCTTCCAAAATAAAACATTAAAAAATAATTTAAGTTAAATTAAATTAGAACTCTGTGTTAAGAAAAATCTATTTATTTTCACTCATAATTGTGTTCTTATCTTGAGGCTTTACATATTCCCACAGCTTTGTGGTAATTTTCATCATTCAGCATGGTTTCCCAAAAAGAGTTCCTCTAACATTTTGTGATGTGTTGCCAAAGGCAGAGGCTTTTTCATTGTATTTTGCATACCTGGCTGAATATCAGAATCATTGGGAGATTTTGCTATTTTGTTTTGTTTTAATGCAAATTTCTATACCTTCACAATTATGTCTAAATTATATCTGATACAAAGACACAGGGTCCTCCATTTTTCACACTATTTCTGCACATCTATGATTCATCAATAGTCCCTTTGAAAAATCATTATCCTTCGTGGATATGTAAAAAAAATGTGTTCATGAATGAAGTCCCCATAGTTTTATTTACACATGGAGACTGTCCTCCTGTCTATTGATTCCACTATTTTTTCTAATGTCTTTCAAATTAATCATTTCCTTTTAGCTTTGCCCTACCACTGCCCCTAACTCAGATGATCATTATGGTCTTGCTTGCTTTAAATCCTTAGTTGATTTCCGATTTTAGATGAGAAAATCCATATACCTTAGTTTGCTAAATTGTCCTTAGTAATTTGGCCACAGTGTTTCTTATTAGTTCCAATAATCATGTCAACTCAACTTGCTTCCTTTATTTCCTTGTGTTTTAACATTTGTTTTGTTTGCTTGCTTATTTTTTGAATAGTTTGTGCATGAAGTTAGTACCAAATACATTCCTGAAAATCATTTTGAAGCATATAATTAAAGAATTATTTCAACTGAATATTATGGAAAAGCAGAATTTTCCTCTAGTAAAGGAAGAGAAGCAAACCAAAGTATTTCTGAAATCTTTCTTCTCTCCTCTTTCATCTAAGGCCCTCCCCAAATGAGCATAGTGTTCAACAATAATATTTTCTACTATGTAGTCTACCTAATGGCATTGGCTATATGAAATTCCTGAGTTAATGCCAACAACAAAACAAATGATATTTTACACAAACATTTCCAGAAATCTGTGGAGGTTCATCATTGGCTTTGTCATTAGATATGGAATCTTCTCCTATACAGCAGCATTTGTTATATATCTACCTCTACCTCATTTGTTATATATCAGCATTTGTTATATATCAAATATATATATATATATATATATATATATATATATATGTCTTAGTTATCAGGTCATGGAATATGTGGCTTATTTCCGTATCCTGACAATATCATCTCATATTTCTAAATACTGTTCTGATTTCTACATAGTGTCAGAAATCTAATTTTCTTCTTAGAAAAAAATTAGACTATGTCAAGCCATGTATTCAATTCACAGTAGCTACTGAACAAAAAAAATCTGTCATCTTAAAACCTTTCATTATAGACAAGGAGTGCAGGGATGTGACTGAGTTGTGACTGGTAATGTTTTTCTTCACTTATATTTCAGATGTTCTCTTCTTTGCTTGAGGGAATGCATAACTTCAATCCCCTCAGGTTTGGTCTATAGTCAGCCGAACTTTTTCCTATTATACACCTGGCCCTCTTTTTGTTTTTACAGCATTCTTTCAGATTCCCAACTGTGATGCTTTCAGAAAGATATTGACAGTGCTCTCATATTTCATCATGGAAGTAAAGCATAGATATTTATCTGGATGATGCTTGCTGTGACTCTCATCCTGACTGTTTCACCTTGTAAGAAGTGTAGCCATTCCATTTGTCCAGGAATGAGGGGTTTCCTATAGTCAACCTCAGAAAACCAGAAATGGCATGCTTTTTCTTCAGTCTCAGTAGTACTGATGATATCTGGTCAATTCTTGAGAAAGGAGGTGATTTTCTTGACTGTCGTTGGCCTTTCCCTCCCATGCTTTTTCACAACTCAGCTTATATCAAGCCTCTAAGACCTTGTTTCTCAGCTCCCAAATCACTTAGTAAAATACATCTTCTCCATGCACTCTGAAGACATGGGAGTATGCTTCAGTTTTCTGTCAGATTGCATGGCCATTTTACCCCCAAACATCTCAGGATTTCAAGAAATGCAATTTGGCAGAATAAAGGAAATGTTCATATGTGGTGGAAAAGTAGTAGTCCTGGTTCCATAGTTTCTAACATCCAGAAAATGGACTCATCCACATGATGGAGATGCACAGTGTTTCAGTGTTATCATACAATGGGGATACAGAGTGTTTCAAGCTTATCACATGACAGGGATACATGGTGTTTCAGGGTTATCACATGATGGAGATACATGGTGTTTCAGGGTTCTCACATGATGGAGATACATGGTGTTTCAGGGTTCTCACATGATGGAGATACATGGTGTTTCCGGCACTGTTTGACTTGAACTTAAGAACTCCCATGACATCTGAATAGCATCATTATACCATGATGGTGACACTGGTAACATAAGGACTGAATATCCAAGATAATTGTGTCCCCAATAAAAGCACACAGAGAAAAGACAGCCTCAAAGGATTTCATCACAGACCTTATCTATCATTGTGTTTCACAGATGGCAATGGCTCAACTTTAAGAAAGCCAATAGAGTTTATAGTTTTATGATATAAAATACCTCCAATATATTCTGGTTATGCCTGCAATTAAACACACCAGTAAAGGAGTATTGGCATGAAATAGATTACAGATAGCTATAAACACATTAAGATTAGACGAGATTTTGTCACCAAATATGTTTTGAGATAAAAAAATGTATGCAATTATTTATGTATAGACACACATATATGTTTTAGACATATTTATGTATTTTACATAATTATTATCTGTAAGTATATATGAAAATTTCAGGCTATAATTGCAGTATCAGTGCTCAAGGCTTCTATCAGGTATTTCCTGCTGGTTCACTCTGTCCAACTTTGATGTCCATTGGACCTTTTATGTCCTGGTATTTTAGAACTCTCAGGGCCTGTGTCTCCTGAATTAAGAAAAGAGCCAAATGTAGTAAGAAATTTTTTACATATACAATACACTTTTTCTATAAATATTAAATGAAATAGAACATAACATTTTTGATTTGGTAGATGCACCCAAGAGGTTTTATACATTTCAACATCATCTTCATCAATAATTATTTAGGCTGACAGCTGTGACATACCCAGTTCTGTGCCAAGTAATAAAATGTGTACTCTACCACTAACGCTTTCTTTGTTTTATGATTTCATATTATTTTGACATATGTATTTATTAACATTAGCTCTATCTTAAGAATGCTTGGAGAGTTTCATTGCATTCCTTGGGAAAACTTAGTGCTCCCTGGAGTCATGGTGAGCGGCCTCATAAACACAGTGGTGACTATTATACAGTTCAGCATGTGTGTGTGGTTTGCGCTTTGAAAGCCCTAAGTGCATATTTTGTTTAAATTGTTCTCATACCCAGCTCTACCTCAACTACTGCGGAGTCTGTCATTCCATCAATCATATTTATTAAGATTTCCTACCCTTAAAATATTCTCCAGTTGCTCTAAAATTGCTTTAATTTCAATCTTGACTTTTTGTACCATTTCAGGGAGAAATTAATACATCTTGATTAAGTAGTCATTAAAGTAAAATGAGAAAACAATCCTTGAGAGAACAAGGCAGGATTACTTTCTGATGGCTGGTTATTTCCCTTGTTTATTCCTCTCTATCCTTGTGCCCCAGTCCTTAAACAGGGGTCTTCATTTTTGCTGATACAAATTATATTATAGACAAAGGACTTCGGAGTTAGAATTAGCAATTTGTTACTAATTATAATTTTGCTTAATAAGTACATGTGGGCTTTTACATAGTAAATATTCTGGCTGATGTTATTTATTGGGTCTTCAATATATGATCTTTTACATTGCTGTCATCTAGAATATTATGCTTGCAACTCAGTTCATTTTGGCAGTATTTTTCTTGTTATAATTCTATGTATATAAAATACATACATATATATTTGTCACTGTAAACTCCCTTTTCATATTTTAAGAAAACATAAAAAAAGCATTTAGTCATCCAGTTAGTTAAAAATGTCCTGATGTTTGGCCCCTTGCAGGAAAGCAGCCTAATTAAATTTCTTCTTCACTGGGATGTTTGTCATTGTTTTGACAAAATGTGGTAGAAAGAAACTGTTGGCAATGTCATGAGTTTTGCAAATCCTTGTTAACTACAGAACAAACTGCCTGACTCTGGGCCCATGGAATGGAATCAGGAGTTATTAAGAGGATTGTGGAAAAGACATGGGCCAATGAGGGAAACATAACAGATCTGAAGAACTTCCTTTAGATGTGCTGCATCTGTTAAACAGGTATAATAATGTGTGACTGCAAAACTATTTTGGCAGTTGAAACTTATCATATATGTAAAAATTCTCAGTGCAAAGTATGTAATGACATCCCAAAAGCTGTGTAATGAACAGAAGTTAGGGTTTAACTTAATCTGCTATAAAGTTAGGCTAATCACTCACTAATAGTACTCACACACACTCTGTTTTTCTATTTCTTTCCCAGCACTTCTTTGGAAACACATTAAGTGGACATCATTTACAAATGTATCAAGTGGAAACGTAAGATTCTATCTAACTGAAAAGACAGTGTTTTATTGTTTAAAAACAGTTTTAATTGCCAGGCGGTGGTTTTGCACACCTTTAATCCCACCACTCGGGAGGCAGAGGCAGGGTGATCTCTGTGAGTTCAAGACCAGGCTGGTCTACAAGAGCAAGTTCCAGGACAGCCTCCAAAGCCACAGAGAAACCTTGTCTCAAAAAAAAAAAAAGAAAGAAAACAAATATTTTAACCAATTCCTTTCATTCTCTTTGCTTTCAAAGTCTAAATGTTTTATACAGAGCTAGTTGAATACTAGTATATGAAATTTTTGATACCAGGTACCTCATTTTCAGCAAAAATAATTTCCATGATGTTTAATTAAAAAAGCAATAAAACATGAAGATACAAATGTTTAGAATTTGAATAAGAAAATATTAAACTTTTGAATTTATACTCATGTTCTCATTGATAAAACTTTAAGAACATTGGGTCTTTTCTAGATTTTAGATCCTTCTAGGAACATTATTACTCTTTGAAAAATAAAATTCATGCAATAACTTTTAATTATGTATTTCCCCTCCTTAAATTCCTCCCAAACACTCCCCACCTACCTACCTACTCAACTTTGTTTTCCCTCAACAAAAAATAAAACAAAAAACAAGTTGGGCATGGTGGCATACACCTTTAATCCCAGCAATGGGGAGACAGAGGCAGGCAGATCTCTGTGAGTCTGATGACAGGATGGTCGAAAAACTGGGTTCCAGGACAGCCAGGGCTGTTACACAGAGAAACCTCCTCTCAAAAAATGAAAACAGCCAGGCGTTGGTGGCGGCACATGCCTTTATTCCCAGCACTCAGGAGGCAGAGGCAGGCAGATCTCTGTGAGTTTGAGGCCAGCCCGGTCTTCAGAGAGAGTGAAAGGATAATAGGCTCCAAAGCTACATACAGAAACCTTGTCTCGAAGAACAAAAAAGAAAACAAACAAACAATCAAACAAAAATCAAGAAACACACACACAAAAAATCACAACAGAACAACAGAAACCAAAAATATACAAGAAAAAGACCAATATGACCATAAGTTTTTCAAATCCCAAGCAAAGAGAGACAATAAAATGTATACAAAAATATCATTGATATTAAATACAAGACCCAAACATAAATCCACACACCTATGGACACTTGAATTTGATAAAGAACAAAGAAATATTCATCTTCAACTAATGGTTATCAGTATGTAGGAGAATGCAAATAGATTCACATCTTTCACCCTTCGTATAACTCAAGTCCTAGTGGATCAGAGACCTCAACATAAAACCAGATACACTGAACCTGACAGAAGAAAAGGTGGGGAATAGTCTTGTATGCATTGACACAGAAGAAAGCTTTCTGAACAGACAAACAATAGTGCAGACCCTGAGATCAACAATTAATAAATGGACCTTATGAAAACTGAAAAGCTTCTGGAAGGCTAAGGACACTGTCAATAATACAAAAAAGCAGCCCACAGAATAGGAAAATGTTTTCACCAACTCCAAATCTGACAGAGCACTAATATTCAAAATACATAAAGAACTCAAGAAACTAGACATAAACAAGTAAATAATCCAATTAAAATGAGATACACAGCTATAAACAGAGAATTCTAAACAGAGGAAATTCAAATGGCCAAGAAATACTTAAAGAAATGTTAAGCAACATTAGCCTTAAGCAAAATGAAAATCAAAACTACTTTGAGATTCTATCATAGATCTGTCAGAATGGCTAAGATCAAACACACAAATGACAGCTCTTACTGGATAGGATGAAGAACACGTATAACACTCCTCCACTGCTGGTCAGAGTGCAAACTAGTACAGCCACTTTGAAAACCAATATGATGGTTTCTCAGATAAGTGGGAATATATCTACTTCAAGACCCAGCTAAACCACTCCTAGGAATATACCCAAAGGACATGCCATCTTTTCACCAGGATACTTGCTCAACTATGTTCATAGCAGAAAACAGGAAACAACATAGATGTCTGTCAACTGAAGAATAGTATTCATTTCCTTGAGAGGAAGATTCTTCAGATAAGGACTTTATGTTTCTAACATAACACAATTGTTGGGGTGTTTCTTGGTTTTTTTTTAAGTAGTATTTTTTGGCTTTGTACTCTCTAAATCGTGGGTTACGACCTTTTTTCTAACTCTTCTTCCTCAAATACAGATCCCTTTACCTTATCCATTAATGGAGTTATGTTTGTGTTTGGAACTTCAGTTTCAATATGTGTGGTTGCTCTGTTCTTAAAATGTCTTGCTTTTCTTGGCATATGAATTTTTTCATTATTACACAGAATGTTTTTTCTATAGCACAGATTCCAATAAATATGTTTATGTTTGTTTCAATATATACATTAATTGCACCATATGCTTTCATGATTGGTTTCTAAATAATTCTCCTATCAATGCTCTAGAGGTACTCCATATTTTATATAACACTTATGCTTCAGATATTTCTCCTATCCTGCATTCTACACTGTAAACAAGCTTGCTTCCCAAAGCCCCATTTCTAGTCCCCATCCAACTTATCCATAAATTATCTTCACTTATAGTATCCAAAATTATATTGTTGTCAAATTCTCCCTCCTTTCTGTTATCTATATTTATATCTACATCACACCCACACCCACACACCCACACCCACACCCACACATACATACATACATATATATATATATATATATTTCAATGTATATGCATGCAAAGAGTGATACAATACCTATAATGTAGAAATTTCAAGGGGTTTTATGCATTTACTTTCAGTTAAACAACTTCAGCAAGTACAGAGATCCCCTACCTCACGCAATACAGCCGTATCTATGCTGAGACCTGGATTGGGTGTCTTTCAACAATACCAACATAACTATAACAAAGTTCAACTTGTTATTTCCTAATTTTGAATAAATATGTTACTTATGCAAGCAACAGAAAATAATTTGCTTTAGTCTCTATAATAATTAAGGACCTAATTTAGAAAAAAGAAGTGGAAAAATTCATAAAATAAAATAATGGCTTATTTTTATTTTAACTTATTTTATTTATTATTATTTTAAATGCCTATATTTGCTAATGAGAGAAAAAATATAAATTTGGGTAATTTGAGGAGGTAGAGAGGATCTTGGGGGAGTTCAGGGAGAAGAAATAATAATGAGAATATATTCTTTTAAAAAATCTATTTTTATCAAAAACATAAGGAAATATGCAATGCCAAAAATATAAAAAATGTAGTCTAAAGTAAAGCTATAGCCAGCATCAAATTAAATGAAGAAAATCTCACAGTATTTCCAAATCAGAAGGAGATAAGATTCTCCTCTCTATACACCTATCCAATTGCACTCTTAGCTGGAGCAATAAGACAACTGAAGGAGTTCAAGGTCATACAAGTTGGAAAGGAAGAAGTCAAAGTATCTTTGTTTGTAGATGATATGATAGTATACATAAGTGACCCCAAAGATTCAACCAGGGAACTTCTACAGTTGATAAACACTTTCATTAAAGTAGTGTGATACAACATTAACTTACAAAAGCCAGTAGCCCTCCTATATACAAATGACAAAAGAACCAAGAAAGAAATCTGGGAAACAGTACCTTTCACAAAAAGCCTTAGTTTAAAACATGTTGAGGTGAGTCTAACCAAGCAAGAAAAAGACTTGTATGATTGAAAAGAAAAATGAATAAAACTTGAAGGCATGGGAGGAAGAACATGAAGAAGATATCAGAAGATGGAAAGATCTCCCATGCTCATGCGTCTGTAGGATTAATGCTTTTAAAAAATGGTCATCCTACCAAAAAAACTACATACAGATTCACTGAAATCCCTATCAAAATTCCAACACAGTTTTAGATAACAAAAGATTTTTTGGAGACCTCATTACAATTTCAAGTTGTGCTAGTAAGCTATAGTAGTAAACACAGCATGGTATTGAGCAAAAACAAATATGCTGACCAATGGAGTCAAGTTGAAAACTCAGAAATAAATCCATATACCTATGGAACTCCTGTTTTTTTTTGATTTTTATTTTTGTAAAAAAAAACATGAAATATAGACTGAAAGAAAGAGCATCTTTAACAGTAGTGCTGGTTGAACTGGTGACTGCATGTAGAAGAATTTGAATAGATTTACATTTCTAACCCTGCACAAAATAAAACTTGAAATTCATCAAAGACTTCAACACAAAACTAGGTATGTGGAACCTGATAGAAGAGACAGTGGGGAATATTCTTGAAGACACCAGCACAACAAATGACCTCCAGAACAGAACAATGTTAGCACAGACATTAATATCAACAATTAATAAATGTATCTCACAAAACTGAAAAGCTTCCGTATGGCAAAGGACATGGTAATTCAATCAAAATGGTAGCCTACAGAATGGGAAGAGATTTTTATGAACTACATGTATCATGGAGGGAAAATTCCAAAATACAAAGAATGCAAAAAACAAAAACTCTAGAGGAAATGAAAACAACTAATCCTATTCAAAAATGGAGTACAGATAGATCTAAACAGAAAATTTTCAAAAGAGGAAACTCAAGCCTGATTGGGGTGGCATATGACTTTAATCTAATCCCAGCACTCAAGAGGCAGAGGCAAGCAGATCTCTTTGAGTTCGAGGTCAGCTTAGTCTATAAAGCTACATAGAAAAACCCTGTCTCAAAAAGCAAAAAACAGGGGAAGTACTCAGATATCTGAGAAATGTTTAGAGATATGTTCAACATCCTTAGTTATTAGATAGATGCAAATCAATACTATTTTGAGATTTCTTTTATACCCATCAGAATGGCTAAGATCAATAAAACAAGTAACAGCTTATGATGGAGAGAATGAGGAGCATGCTGATGGGAATGCAAACTAGTATAGTCACTATGGAAATGAATGTGACAGTTCTTCAGGAAGATGGGAATCTATCTTCCTCAAGATTCAGTTACATCATTCATGGGCATATACCTAAATATCACTTCTTTCTATAGATATACTTGCTGAAGCATGTTCTTTATTGATCCTTTCAAAACAGCTAGAAATTGGAAACAATCTGGATGTCTTTAACAGAAGAATTGATGAAGAAAATGTGTTACATTTACACTATGTAATATTCCTTAGTTGTTAATCATCCTCAATGAGGTAACCCAGGTCAAGAAAGACAAATATGGTATATATTTGCTTCTATGTAGATACTAGCTGTTGAGTCAATAATAACTAAACTAAATTCTTTAGAACAACAATGGATAGGTATAGAGTAAGAGACTCAGAAGGAACAGATAGATGTCCCTAGGAAAATAGAATAGATAGATACAAATGGATGAGGGGTTGACTGGAATGGAAGGATAAAGTAGAGAAATGGAGAGAAGAGTAGGGTGAGGGAGGAGATATGGGGAGAAGCTAAAATAAAGGGCCATTTGAGACATAGTATGGAAAGCTAATACAGTAGAAGTTTCATCAAATGTATTCATATATCAAGGCATTCTAAATTAAATTTCCAAAAAATGGGTTTAGACAGAGCCCCTATCGTCCATGTTTGTTGTTGTTGTTGTTGTTGTTGTTGTTGTTGTTGTTGTTATTGTTGTTTGGTTTGGTTTGGTTTGGTTTGATTTTTTTGTCACCAAATGAAGCTTCTGGTGCTGGGGTCCAGCTTTGGTGTCTGTTTCTTTCACCTTATCTTGGCTTCTGTTCCCTATGTTTTTGTTTTGTACAACTCTCATGAGTTAGCTTTGTTTTCATCTTAGTATATTTATTTTATTATCTTATACTTTACTATTAGCTCATAAAATACTGTTTCTTATAAGAGACAGAAAAGGGGTAGATAAAGATGGGAGGGGAAGAAGGGAGGAGTAAATGGTGAGACAATTGTAATAAGGACATGTATGAGGGAAATATTTTTTAATGAAAGGGAGAATTAAAAATAGGTCATGAGAAAATAATTTAGTAGGTGTGATGTTTTGTATGAGATTGTGATGGGGAATGTACTGTGTATGTTTATCTTATTGATTGTTAAATAAAGTAGTTTGGCCAATGAGACAGCAAGTAGATGGGACTAGGAGTCAAAGAGGATTCTGGGAAATGTAGTAGAGAAGTGCTGATCCAGGCAAGAAGTGACATAGCAAGGAGACTCATATTTAAGTGAAGGAGAAACAGGAAGGGTCCTTTTTTCCCCTTTCTCCTCCAGTGGCAGTATGTGATCCACCAGCAAGGAGGGATGCCAATAAGGCGTCCGATAAGTCTTATAAAATATATAGGTTAATGATAATTAAGACTGAACTAACAAATGAGGAATCCTAGTCATTGGCCAAGCAGCTTTGAACCTAATACAAGTTTCTATATATTCATTTGGTCACTAACTCGGGCGGGCAGCTTGTGTAAAGCATACACATGGCAGTGGTGCTCAGGTGGCTTTGGCCGAAAGATTTATCGTAACAAGATTGGCCCACCTAGATGCATTTATTTGCATGGTTCATCCTCAGTTTATCTCCTGTCAGGAAGGATTAAGAAGTGTAGCATTGTTAGAGTTTGTATGTTGTCACTAGGGGTGGACTTTGAGGTTGTAAAAGCCAATGCCAGACAATCTCACTGTTGTCTCTGTCTGTCTGCCTGCCTGCCTGTCTCCCTCCATGTCTCTGTTTCTCTCTGTGTCTCTGCCACCACCTCTCTCTCTCCTTGCCGGTTGCCTGTGGATCAGTACGTAAAGTTCTCAGTTCCTTCTATAGCACTAAGCCTGCCTACCTGCCTAGGGCTGTGCTCTCCATCATGATGAAATTGGACTCACTTCTGAAACTGTAAGCAAGCTCCCAATTAAATGATTTTAATAAGAGTATCCTCAATGATGATGTCTCTTCACAGCAATAGATGGCTGACTAAGATAGTAGGTAAAGCGACTTGTAAGCAAACTCAAGGACCTGAGCTTGGTGAGTAATATATCAAAATATTTGTTAAACTAATGATATATTTAATATCACTATTAACAGCACACATATTAATAATTTGTATTAAATAACTTATGTGAGAACTACATTGTCAGTTTTGTCTTGTTCTTTTACAATATTTAAGAGGCATTTAAGGTAGTTGAAGCTGTAAAACTATTAGCTGTGGGATCTAAAGCAAATTATATTACGCAGCTGTCCATCTCACTTTGTTCATCTGTAAATTGGGGTTGGTAACTTCCCTCTCCAGTGCTGTCAAGTGTAAGAAGTTAATCTTCCATGAGCGGCATTTACCAGACATGTAGAAAGCACAGCTGTTTCCTAAACTCCTGGCAAACAAATAGGTGTTCTGAAAGGGAAGTGTTGTTTTATACTTATGGAAGGAGCTGGAACTCACAGAGTCCACACCATCCCGGCTCTCACTATTCCCAGAGAGAGATGCCAGAAATGTTCTAAAAGTATCAGAAAAGCAGAGTAAGAAATGTCTTTGAGACAGAATCACTTTCTCCTGATCATCCTCGAAAAAATCAGGGAGGATGGTGTTTAAGGTTTGAGAGACTCCCAGTCTTTCTGTTTCAAAAGACATTGTGAATACTACATTCCTCTAGAGGATATTCTTCAAATATTATCTGGAAGCCCCCTTTCATTTTTTAGAAGATATGAGATATGGAAACAACAAAAATGACTATTTATAGATGAACAGATAAAGCAAGACAATACAGACATATAAGGGGATAGTTTTTGGCTATAGAAAAGAAAAATCCATTGATGTGTGAAAATATTGATGAAGATTAAGGAAGCTAAGGTAAATAGAACAAGTCGGTCAAGGATGTCATTAGTATATGACTCCATTTTAACAGGAATCTGGAACAGTGAAATGCATAGGATCACACACATTCACAGAGTGATACAAAGCTTTTCATAGCTGGTAGGAAAGGCAAATCGAAAGTATTCTTCCAAGAGTATGAAGCTTCAGTTAAACAAATGAACATGCTCTGGGGATGCTGTACAATATTAGAAGGATGTGGTAGAAGTCTGCTGTGTACTAATATTTGTGGAGTTAGAACTCATCATGCTAAGTTTCCTACAAAATCATAGTATAAAATATATAGATAAATACTTACGGGTTCCTAAAATTGAAATATTATTTTTATCATACCTAGAGGTTCTGAAACATATATCACATCACTGTGAGTCCATGTATGATCTACTCCCATCATCTCTCTAAGTTCATTGGTCTTGTGTTGTTCATCTTTTAATATACAAATCTCTCCTGATTCTGAAGTCTCTTGATATGCCGCCTTTAACACAATTGTACACATGCAGTTTCCTCAAACTTGAATATCACCTCTATTGTGCTGCCAAAATTTTTGTCAATATGATACAAGCTAAAGTCATTTGGGTAGACAGAACCACAACAGAAAAAAAATGTGTCTCCTAGAATGGTCTATTGGCAAGGCTATGATGCACGTCTCTGATTAATAATTGATGTGGGAGGGCACAGATCGCTGTGGGAGTACCACCATGAGCTGTGGTCCTGGGTCATGTGGGAAATTACCAATACAGAGCCAACTAAAAATACAAGGGGATTTAATAGGGAAAACCCTTACTTACACAGCGACCTAGCCAGCTGGCAGGGCAGCAGTAAGTACAGCAAGCCAAATATGAAAACAAAAGCAGGGCCTGCCACCCCAGTGTCCCTCACTCTGAAACCTTCCCTACGTTACCCTGACCATGTCCTTGCAGGCATCGTCAGGCACACCTGTAGCCCAGCCCCTAAGCAAGTGTGGCTACATTATAGCCTACAATTCCCCTTTTAGTCTAAAAGAGGATTAAAACTTAACAGTGTAAAGTATCCAAAATTAACAATCATAAAGGTGAAATATAAGAAGATACAACAATCTGCTTATGTCACATCCTAACTATCTATTTTAACTAAACCTTAAAGTCATCTGAAAAGAGGTGCCCAAGCCTGAACACCTCCTTCCAATCCCAATCATCAACAATAGGAAACTATCCCTAATTAGGTATATACTCCATCCTAAGTGACAACAATGGGGGAAAGGGGACATAGCATCCTCCAAGTTACTTCCTGCTGAAATGGGACTGTGATAGCCTTGTGGCGTCCTGTATGAAGAAAATGTTAGTATAGTGAAAGTCTTGAATAGATTGTATCCAGTCCATGTTATATGGGATTCATTTGATTGAAGATCTAGCTTGAAATCTTCAACTTGATTGAAGTCAGTACCTGAAACTCTGGCTGGAGTGTCCGTTGAAATGGAGCAAGTTGGGTCCAGCGCAGTTGAGGACTGTGGCCCATTTTGTTTCCAGGGCATCCAGGGATTGCTGTCAGGCAGGTCTTCATTGGCTGTGTATTACTCAAACATAAATGTTAGCAAAGAAATGTTTGCTTGTGTAAGTATACGTACTAGAAAAGGCAAAAATGGGAGCATAACAATTATGAAAGGGTGTACACCTTGAAATAAAGAACCAAGAAAAGACAAAGACAGTCCCCAAATTCTTCTTTTATTCAGTATCACATCAAATGGCTTCTTGATACAATACAGAAACTCTAAAGTTTAATTAAACAACGTGCTTGGATTTTAGAGGAGGAAAGCCAAGTATACCTCTAAGTCCAGGATTGGTTTAACTGAATAGGGAATAGGAAATAAAGAGAAATAGAGTTATCTGAGAGACAGCTGTGAAGTTTACTGTATGGCACCTTCCTTTTGTTTGATGGTTATAACTACCTTCTCTTCTTAAGTATCTACCCAAGCAGTGTCCTTTGACTTCTGGAGATGAGTTTTCCTGTGAAGATAAAGGCAAAACAATTTCCTTTCTCTTGTGAGGTTTCTATTTAGTTTATTAGATATACCTTAATAGAATACCTGTCATTTCTCCTCGTCGAGAGGTTTTTCCTTTTCAAATTGAAACTTGATCAACTTTGATGGTATGCAAAGTTTTTCTTTTCCTGTGGAAACCAATGCAAAATCCCCTACCCCATCGTAACACTCGTACTGTTTTCCATACAGAGGTTAGTACATCTTTGAAGTATACCAGCTGAGTCAGTGTGGCAGTTTTTTCCATAGTCCAGTGTCTTTCCACAGGTGTTTGTCCTTTTTCATTGGCATTAAGAAAGTTTAGTGTTAATAAAGCATTATGCAACCTATGTTACGGGGGTTAGTCTTTCAAGCCTGTCTATTGAGGATCTCCTTTAGTGTCCTGCTTATCCCATAGGATTGTGTGTTATACCGGTGACATGCATTATGTTATAATATTTGAAAAATTGTACCAATTTAGTGGAGACATATGCTGGAACATTGTCAGTTTTTATTTGTGCAGGTAAACACATAACTGCCATCACCTCTAGCAGGTGTATAATAACAGAATCAGCTTTTTCAGAGTTAATAACAGTAGCCAATTGGAATCCTGAGAATGTGTCTATAGTATGATGCACATATTTCAAATTTCCAAATTCTGCAAAGTGAAAGACATCCATCTTCCAAACCTCATTTCTCCAAATGCCCTTAGGATTACACCCTGCTGGCAATGGAGTTTGGTTATAAAAGGAGCAAGTAGGAGAGTTTCTCACTATCTCCTTGGCTTGTTGCCAAGTGATGGAGAAGTCCTTTTTCAAACCTTTGCTATTTACATAATGTTCTTATGAAATTCTGAGGCTTCTAGAACACTTCCAATTAATAAACAATCAATATAAACATTGCCTTGTGCTAGTGGGTCTGGCAGATCCATATGGGATCTGAGATGTGTAATGTATATAGGATTACTTCTGTTTCTGATTGTTTCCTGTAATTGTATAAACAGTGAAGTTAATTCTGTATTACCAGGAACGACTTCTGCAGTCAAAATGTGTAACATGAATCTCTCTGCATATTGAGAATCAGTAACAATATTAAGTGTTTCTGTAAAAGCCATAAGTACCATGAGAATTGCATATAATTCTACCTTCTGCACAGATGTATATGGACTTTGAATTACTTTACTTACCTCACCTGCTTTATAACCTGCCTTACCTGATTTGTTGGCATCAGTGTAGAAGGTAAGAACTCCAGAAATGGGAGTCTGTCTTACAATAAGTGGAAGAATCCAGACTGATTTTTATTAATTTAATTCTGTTAGTTTTGGGATAGTTGTGGCTAATCATTCCCAAAAAGTCAGTAAGAACCATTGGCCAATATTCAGTATCATTCCATAAGGAGGAAATATCTTCATTAGTTAAAGGTACTCAAATTTCTGTTGGATCTTTTCCAGGCAGTTGACAAAGTCTTAATTTGACCTTTAAAATCAAATCAGAAATCATTTCTATATATGTCTTTAGCTTTTTATTCTGTTTATGTGGCAGAAATATCCACTCCAATATAGTGTCTTCCCTCTGCATCAGAATTCCTGAAGGATATTCTCTGGATGGCAAGATAACCAGAATACAGTCTAAATCAAGGTTTATCCTATCTACATGTGCATCCAATATTCTGTTTTCTACCCATTGTAACTCTTTTTCTACCTCAGGAGATAATATTCTCATACTGTTTAGGTCCTTATCACATTTATGGGCCATTTTTAAATGCTTAAAGTCATGTCCTTCTACACCAATAATCATCTGTAATTGAGAAATTTCCCTTAACAGCTTCTGAAGATTATTAAGAGTTTGATAAAGATCCCTTCTAATTTGTACCTTTTGAGGTCTGATTCTTTGTAAGTCTACTTGTAACCTAAATAGTTAATAGAACCTCCTCTTTGTGTCTTTTCTGGGACAATCTGTAACTCCCATCAAGGCAGAACTTCCTTCACCAAGTCAAACATTCATTTCCAAAGTATCCTTATTAGACTCTGATAAAGGAATGTCATCCATGTAATGATAAACAAGAGATTGTAAAAATTTTGTGAATTATTTCCAAAGGTTGCTGTACAAAGTGCTGACACAAAGCAAGACTATTTAGCATTCCTTATGGCAAAACCCTCCACTGATATCTCCTAACTGGCTGTGAATTATTAAGAGTTGGTACAGTAAATGCAAATTTTTCTCTATCATTTTCCTGTAATGGTATTGTGAAAAAAAGAACAGCCTTTCAGATTGATTACTATGATCAGTCATCCCTTAGAAATCAAGGAAGGCAATGACATTCCAGGTTGCAGAGAGCCCATTGCTTGAATTACCTTATTTATGGCTCTCAGGTCTGTCAGCATTCTCCACTTTCCTGACTTCTTTTTGATAACAAATACAGGAGAATTCCAAGGACTGGTAGATTCCTCTATGTGTCCAGCCTCTAACTGTTCCTGTACTAACTTTTCTAAAGCCTCTAGCTTCTCAGAGGTCATAGGCCAATGTCCTACCCAAACAGGTTCATCTGTAAGTCATTTCAATGGCGGGCTTTGGCTCCTCTGAAGGTCCATCATTTGTACCTACTTTCTGTACAGCCTGAATGGTTGTTAACAATTTTCCATAGCATCTTACCCAATATTTTCTACTATCTAATGATTGTACATAATTTGTATCCGACACTGGAAGAATATTAATCTGAGTATTCCATTGCTGTAAGAGATCACCACACCAGAGATATATAGCTATATCTGCCACGTACAGTTTCAGTCTCCCTTTATGTCCTTCCCATCCAAAGCAGACCATGGAGTGAACACTCTGTCAAACTCTAGGTAGAGTTCCAATTCCTAAAAATTGTACAACTATCTAAGAGGCCATCTCTGAGGCCTGTACTTTTGGGTAATAAGAGTCACATCCACCGCAGTGCTTACTAAGTCAGTAATAATTTTATTTTTAATTCTCACTTTCAACTGAGGCCTTTTATCATTAATAGAAGTTTGCCAAAATATTCGTTTCTCATTTTGTCCATTCACATTTGATTCTTCATCACTATCCAAACTACCATCTAGAGCAGTATTATTTTTTCACAATAGGCAAAGAATTATCTATTCTTCCTGTGAGAGATTGTCTTCTACTGCTACTGGGAACAACCAGAACCTTCTCAATATGGGGGCATTCTTGAGGCCCCCCCAGGGGTTTCCCAGCCTTAATGGGTTTCCTTGCATTCATTGGTCCAGTGTCTGCCCTTACATCTTCTACACAATCCAGAAGGCAGTGGCCTTCTGTATGAGGAATTTTTGGAATTCGTTTGTCTACAATTTCTCTTAATATGTCCCATTCTACCACAGCTGAAACATTTAGGTTCCTCGTGCCTTCATGGTCTCCTGGGAAAGGCTCTTCCTACCCAAGGTTCTAGTCATAGTAGTAATAACCTCTGGCCTCTTGGTACCTATGTTGATCTCTGTAAGTTGGTTCTCCTTCCCAAGCACTTGCGTCCTCACCTCTAGAACTTTTAATCTCCTGTTGCCCTTTAAAGCCTTTTGAGATGGCTTCTCCTACCCAAGCTCCAGTATCTTGCACATTATAGTCAATGTTGGCTGCATGCAAAACCCATTCTCGTAGGAGAGCTGGTCTGGTCTTTAAAGGCAAAAGTATTCATTTGCATATTGTTTGCATTTTTATAAGCTATTGTATATATAATTGATTGTCTTGTTTCTGGATCTGTTACCTATAATTCTACTGCCCTAGTTAAGCTTTGTAAGAAGTCCTGAAACTGTTCTTTAAGTCCCTGTTCTATTCTGGTATGAGCTTCTAGGCGTTCTTCTGGCTCACGATCCTTATCCCAGGTGTTTAATGCTGCTTTTCTGCATAGGGACAGTATATGGTGGTCATATTCAGCCTGAGCCTGTGGGTTAACATAAATACCCTCACCAAGAATTTTATCTATGGGGGCTTCATAACCTTCCTTTATGCCTTGATGCTCAAGGAGCTTTGCTTCCTCCCTTACCAACACCCTCCATTGGATTTGGCATGAATTCTCAAGTACAGCTGCCACCAATCGTTCCCAATCTGTGGGTATACCCCTGTTAAAGGTTGCCCATGAATGTAATAGCTGTAATTTACGTATGGGCAATACTTACAGAGTGACCTAGCCAGCCAGTGGGGCAGCTGTAAGTACAGCAAGCCGAAGATGAAAACAAAAGCAGAGCGCACCACCCGACCGTCCCTCACTCTTAAACCTCCCCTACATCACACTGACCACACCATCACAGGTGTGTTCAGGAACACCTGTAGCCCTTCCCTAAGCAGGTGTGGCTATGGCATCCCGCACACTTGGGTGCTATAAGAATCCAGGACAAGGAAGCCATGAACAACAAGCCAATATACCTGTACATTAATCTGCATTCTATGTCCTTAATAGTTTAATTAATGATCTGCCTTTTCTGCCAACTTATAATAATTATGAATTGACTGTCATAACCACCTGACAGGTTTCTCCTTTGTAATTCTACCCATGAGCCAATTGTTTAATATTGTGTCCTACCGCTGAGTACATGTCCATGTGTATTTGCAGATGAATGACTAATTCCATACTGAAAACACCTAGCTCAAGGCTTATCCCCATTTAGTCTCAAAGCACCATATTCATATTTGAAGCCAATCAATATGGTGATTTGAAAATGAAACTCACCATAGCTTCAACAAAATCCTCCCCATTCATTTTCAGCCTTTTCTATATAGTCTCCTGGGAAATACACATGCTGTGATCTAGGTTTATATCTCCCCCTTCACTTAATGTCTTGGTTTACAGGAAGAGAAAGAACATTTCTTGTTATTAGAGAAGTCAAGATGTTCTTCTAGCTGAGAGTATTTCTATCTGTTCTTTAAGATTCTTGAGGTAAAGAAGAATAAGTAAAAAAGAAAATACACTTTTACAGAAAGGGGACTGAGGAGAACTCTGTACTCTGTAAAACTTCTTCAAAGTTCCAAGGATCTCTTATCTAACAAATGCCCACCTGTCCAGTGATCCCCTATTCTGAATGCAAATCTGAACACACACAGTGTAAGATTGTTCCTTAATAGTGTTGAAAAAAGAAGTCATCCCCACTCGGCTCTCACACTTAAGCAATTGTCACATCCTACATTCTTGTAATCAAGCAGATGGACCTCTAGGGTTTATTTTAGACATTATTTAAAAAGGCAGACTTAGCAAAAATTTAAAAGTTAATACTTAATCAACACAGCACTTGTCAAAATGAGACTAGTATTTTTATCTGACAAACCAAATAGGAACCATAGAACTGTCTCTGTAAAACATAGTTGATTGTATAATTTCCAGTACACTCCAAGAATATCTTAGTATTAAAGTCTAATTATCTTACCTGGAAATTAGTATATTATTAAAATCCAGGACAGGGTCAATTTTCTGATGATTAATACACTTACCTTACCTTTAATTTAAGGGAATTTTATGTTCATTTCTAGGGAATATCTTTGAGACTGGAAAAGACTTTTGGCCTCACCATAAACCGCAATATTGGTCTTCCTGACTATTATTTTCCATCTACATTTTCTTCTCTCTCCCTCTCCCTCTCTCCCTCTCTTTCTGTCTTTCTTTCATAACCTCTATGCTGTCAAATCTTAACAACATCCAAATTCCCTCCTCTTCGCTCTCTCTCTCTCTTCACTTGTACTCCTGTGTGCTTTCGAATACCTGTCAATCAATAGCTTCTCTCTTAATACATTCTGAAAGCATATTTGCTGCTCCCTGAGAGAGTGTTTCCCTGTCTGCCACCAAGGAAAAGGAATAAACATTAGTAAAAGTCAATCCTCGTGAGGTTTATATGGTTCATTTAGACAAAAGCAGAAACTATTTTCTCAATTGTATTTAAATCTCTTGGGTCCAAAAAGCTGATCAGAAGTCTTCTTTTCCAATGCTTTGTTAGTATCTACAGGTGATGGGCAGTTTGCTGTAGGAATTTGGCATTTGGATCTTACCTAAATTCAAACAATTCAGAAATATGAACTAAATTTAAAAGATTAAACACTAATCTTAGTAATTATAGAATAGATTGTTCAAGTTTATTTTTCTTGCTTATCATCCAGCATTTATGGAGAATAGGCAATATAAAAGATAATGAGGCTGACAATTCTACTGCCTAGAGAGCAAAAAATAAGTAAATAAGATTATATATTTAATAAACACTTCTTGGAATCCCAGATGTGCACCTCATGGGGACAATAGGATGAGATGGTACATTTGCAAGGAATGGCTGTTATCTCTGCATTATTAGGTAGACAATTTTATTTTTTATGTCAGAATTGGACTAACCACCTTTAACTCACCTATAGGAAAGACCAGGATAAAGCAAAACTATTAAGAATGCTGATGATTCCACATAAAACCTTTTGAAATGCATATGACTGGCAAAATAGTGGGACAAGACTTTGCATTTCTAGCACATAACAAATAACAGGCATTGAGATAATTTAAAAAAAAAAAAAAAGAAAAAAGAAGAAACATATCATGAAGTTTGAAATGGTTTATTTGTCCAAAACTCAGCGATCATATAAAATATTTTCAAAACATTTTAAAAAGGTTTTATTTTTTTATTTTAAAACAATCTTTTCTCCTTTTACATATTAACTCCAGTTCCCAATTCCTCCCCTCCTCCTGCCACTCCCCACCTTCTCCTTACCCCACCCCTATCAACTCCTCAGAGAGAGTAAGGCTTCCTGTGGGGAGTCAACAAAGTCAGCTGCAGCATGTTGAGGCAGGACAAAGGCCCCCCCTCCCCAAATCTTGGCTGAGCAAGATACCCCTCTAAAGAGAATGCACTCCAAAAAGCCATGCACTAATGATAAATCCTGGTCCCTCTGCTAGTGGCCCCACAGACTGCCTAAGCCACAAAAGTGTCACTCACATTTCAGAGGGCCCAGTTTGTCATTATGCAGGTTCCCTGCTCTCAGTGCAGAGTCTGTGAGCTCCCACTAGCTCAGGTCAGCTGTTTCTGTGGGTGTGCCCAAAATGATCTTGACCACATTACTCATATTATTGGTCCTCTCTCTCTTTGACTAGACTCTGAGAGCTCAGCCTGGTGCTTAGCTGTGGATCTGCCTCCATCAGTTACTAGATGAAGGCTCTATGATGATAATTAAGGCAGCTAAGACCCTAAGCATTAGCTGAGAGAGTGCCTGAACTGGCCTTCCCCTGTAATGAGATTGATGTTTCAAATGTTTTCATTGTAAATGAGTTCTTAATTGGTCTAGATAATACAAAGCCAGAGTCAGAGAGAGAGGGAAATGCTGAGAGATCAGAGAGAAGGAGCAAGCCACTGCCACACCTGACCTCCTTAGCCTCTCAACAGAAAGAGAGCCAGTTCCTGTTTCTCCTGCCTTATATCCTGTTTCTGAGCAACTACCTCACTTCCTGTCTGTCTGCACAGACCTCCAGACCTCTTATGGTTAGCTAATGGCAAGCTCCATTCTCTGACCCTCAGAAGGCTTTATTTATATGAGCAAGAAAATACCACATTTATTGTCTGATATGACCAAAGATTTTTTAAAATATGGTATTATTTTGCATCAATAAATGTATTTTTTAATGATTTGAAATTAGAAATGCTTAATGTTACTCAGCTAATGTAAAAAGAACTGTAAACCATGCCAGCAACAGTAATGCATGGTCTAACAAGACATGCTGCTAATTCCATAACAGATTTCAATGTAAATGGTAGTAATAAATCAAAAGGGTTAACACAAGATCTAACAAGTGACAGTTAAGAATATTTATAAAGAAAGATGGGAAGGAGAGCATGTGGCAAACACAGTCCCTCTCTGAATAGAAGTCCATGTATTCTGAATATACTGTTAAAATTATCCATCATTATTTAAAACTGGTCATCTTTGCCCTTCAAATTTTCATGACTTCAGCACCTTCTGCAAGATAAAATGAGGATGGGGAGAACTTTTGCTGAAAAGTCAGGTACATATACCTTAAAGGTGCTTTTGGAGGGAGGCTCATTTGAACAGGCAGAGAGCAAGTGAGTGACATTGTGCATGAGGGCTTTGAAAGTCAAGGTTTTCCCCTGCCGTTTGTTAGAAACCCTATTATAATAACTGACAGTCATAGCTAGCAGATGCACCATAGAGATGTTGTGCCAATTTCTTTCCTAAAGAAACATTAAATATTGTGAATCTTAATATGAAATATTCGGCAGCAAAAATCTGTGCTGCTGTCTCTTGTTGACAAGGTAAGAACTCGGCATCAACACACATTTTAAAACTCATAAAGGTTACAAGTGATGAAAAACATATCAGAGTCACAAGCCAGATCATTTGAAAACTGGACAGAAATGAAATACTTAAAAGTCCATGGGTTCCTTTTAATGTATAAGAATTTCTATGTGAAGGGCATATTTTGAAATCAGAATTTATCTTTTACATAAAACTACTTGAGAATGAAAACATTGTTTGTTTTTTTAACAAAGGATCAGATGCCTAAAGAACACAATTATTTCAAATCCACTGCTTTATAAGAAGTATTTATTTAGTATTCAAACACAGGAAGGTTGTAGCAAGGAAAAGGTATTTAATACCTCCCTTACTCCCTAGAGAGAGAAAAAAAAAACCTACATGGGAAGGGAGGAAACAGCAGATTGAATTTGGGGCAAATAATTCAGGCATCCTCTCTGATCAACATAGTATCACTTAACTCATTTCCAAAGCCCATTCATTCTATGCTGACACAGTTTCCGTGGCTTTGAAAGAGAAGATTTTGAAGAAACGCTATTCAAGAGTTACTGAGCACTAACATTTCTGCAGAAGGCCATCGTGTGAGCACAGGCACAGTAACAGAAGACAGGGAGATGGACTTTATTGTTAACACTCACTGCTGTGCTTTTCCATATCCAACTTCTCTGAGGAAGGTGCCCCAAGCAGCACTAGGGACAGTGAGGGCTCAGTTAGAAAGCTGTTGGATGCAGGATACAATGTAGTGCTTGACTCAGAAGTGGTGTGCCTGGCTACTATAGCAGCGCTCACTGGTAGTCACAGGAAGACTGGGTGGATGCTACAGCACAGAATTTTCCTTCTCCATCTTTTCCACCTAAATGGGTTCCTAGTCCTACCCTGGGGCTCATGTGTGTGGAATACAAACTTCCGACTTAATATCATTTCCCATTTGCAGGTGCCGATGCATGGATGAGCATCTGCAAGGTCAGTTCATTTTCATTTCATAAGATCACACAAATGCAGAAAGACAGAAAGAATTCAGAGGCCCTTGTGAGAGCAGTAATTTAAATTGATCCCAGTGATATTGGGAGGAAGGAGTTTGCTAAGGATGACAGCTAGCCTCTCATCTAATTGCAAAAGCCTTTCTGAATGTCTCATTGTGGTTTTCACCTAATGGCTTAGTGAAGCCATTATACTCAGGATAAGAATGCTGAGATACTGGCCCTGGAACATAAGCCTAGAAGGCATGTCTCCTATTGATTCACTGATGAATTAATTAATCCAAAAAGCCTGTGTTCCTAACTAAAAATGTATGTGTCCAGGTTTAGAGGCTGGGTATTAAAAAAAAAAAACAGATTAGTAATAAAATTCATCTCTTTTACTTCCCTGCAGACCTCACTTACAGAGACAAAAGCATAAGCTCTTTGCCGGTAGAAGAGGTAGAGGTGATTTTGAGAACTCTTTAGGGGATTTGCTGCTCACCCATCTGCACGCACCTTCTTGATTAGTGAATTACCTTACAATATCCCTAATTAATGTTAATTTATGCCCATTTAGTGACCATAAAAATGTGTCACCAAACATAATTGCATGGGGAGGGTAGATAGATGAAAGTACTAAAGAATTAGTGTGTCATTTACTAAAGAGACCTTTAGGAACAATATAGACCATCTGCCCTGTCAATCTTCATCTCAGGAGACAGCAAGACACCTTAAAAATCTAACGATAAATAAAGTTTCCCACCATAACACTGAGAGTAAATGTTGTCCTTCTTCATTATTCGTGTCAAACTGGGGTAGGAGGGACTTTTCAAGAGACAGCTTGCACAAATTGCTGACTGCTCATTTTAAAATTAAGTTTTCCTGGTAGCAGAGCATTTTTATAGAAGAAAGGTGACATCCATTATCCACTTAGGTCTCAAGAGTATATTTTTCATAGGTTGTTAATTAAATAGTTCAGAAGGCATATTCTGAAATATATCAGGTGAGTTCTTTATTTATGTATGCCCCAGATTCCCAATATTCACGCACTTAAATGAGAATTCCACATCAGGAGTTTTTGCAGACTGCAGCAATGCTATTTCTGGATATCACCTAAACTTTCCTTTATATTTAACACCCTTGCCTTCACTAGCAACTGACTTCAATATATAATAAGGCACACCTGCTGTGCCAAGCTTCAAGACAATTCAGGAGGCAATAAAGAGTGCCTTAGATTCTTTGGAGTCTGGTAAGGGGCCTGGCACATGGTAAGAGCTCAATAAATATTTGCTGAGGGAATAAAGACATGGGTCTTCTCATTTACCAATATGGTCTCAGTACTGACCACTATTAATTCTCTACAATGTGAAAGTTCCTTTTCTTCCAGTTTCCATTAATGGAGGGAAAAGTAACCAATAAAAATTTCAGTTAATAATATCTGTGACCAAGAAACTGGGTACAACTTCCAATTATGCCACACTTCAGTTTCATCAAATTACTAGTTTTGTTTTGTTTTTGTATACTCACTCTGAAAAGTTTGTATTCTTGGAATAATTCCTAGTAATTCAGGAATTCCTTTGGGCTACATCTGTGCAGAGAAACCAAGCAAGTTTTGGACCCATAGCCCACAGCCCACTTTGCCCACTCAAAACTTTCTGAAATCCCTTCTCCTGCTCTTCTTTCACCAAAGTCATTAATTGTAGAGACAGACCTCAGTCTGTCTGACTGAGGATCTTTTCGAACCTTCCATCCTACATCTCTTTTCCCATCTTGGAAACACATCCAATATTGAAAATCCTTGAGTCCCTACCTCGTGGGAACAAGGCTTGAAAGCCAGGTTGTCCTTTCAACACATAGAAAATCTTAGGACTGCTGCATGCTGGTCTTGGTGAAGTCTAGTAACAAACTCATCCCAGACTGCCTAGGAAGAAACTTCCATGGGTGTGGAATCAGCCAGGGATTTCAAGAAAGGGAAGGTGGGGCCAGACCAGCAAGGACACTAAACTTCTTTGTGGGGAAGATTTGCAAAGAACAATGAAGAATGAATAACATAATTTATTAAAATAAAGTTTTATGGAACCAGAGAGGTGGCTCAGTGGGTAAAGTCTTGCTGAACAAACATGAGGACTGAGTTCACACCCCACATTTCACATGAAAGCTGGGCAAGGCCACACATCCCTGTAAGCCCAGAACTGGAGGAGAGGAGCACAGGGACGCAGATCTTTGGATCTCATTTATCAGAGAGTCTAGCAAAATGATGTGCCCCATGTGCAGTGAGAGGCCATCCTAAAAAATATGAAGGAGAGTATAAAGGAGAATATTGGATGTCAACCTCTGGCCTCTACCAGTTGTACTGACCAGAATACACTCATCCATGCACACATGCATGCAGCATACTTACAAACATATATACCAAAGACATAATGTGCAAATAATATGTATGCATACACTTGCATAAACTTTCTACCTAAATTCTCTCTACCTGTATGCAAATTGTGTGTGTGTGTGTGTGTGTGTGTGTGTGTGTGTGTGTGTGTGTGTGTGCATGCGTGTTTTATAGTTAAATATTGGAAAAAAAGAAAAGGGAAACCATTTTTTCTGATAATCTCAATTTTTGTAAAATATGAATGTTTTAAGTGATACAATAAAAAGAAATGCCCTTACATTTCACCTCAGAATCACTAATGTGTACAGAATCAATCACACTTGTGTTTGTGTTTGTATTATATGTTAAACTGTACTAATTTAGAAAACTCTTTTGAAAGCCTCCAAGCTGTGTCATTATTAATCTATTTCTTATAATGTCATTCCCACTAATACCATTGCTAAAGCAGGAGTTCTTGCAAAGGCTAGGGCAAAACCCGTTATTTTCTCCAAATGTCTCTGAACCAATGTCTCTTATTTGAGCTCTTTGACACCTGGGCATTTATAAAATGTGCTCTTTTCTAACCATTAAATGTTTGAAACAGACTAGCACCACCAAGTCTGTATAGAAATAAGATTAGAACTATTTTCTCCTTCTCCAGACTTGAATTAATAAAATGGCACAATTGACCACAGGGATTTTCAGGCCACTTAGCCCATTGTACTGAATCCCCGCAGTTCTAAGGCAGCATCAAAGAGATGGCAGAGGCAGAAAATGAATAGGGTGAAACAAAACATGACCAAAGGGATCTCAAAAATAGAAGAAGAGAAGAAAACAAAAGAAAGATTTTCTTTCTGCTTTTAACCAAATTCCCTTGGGCTGAGTCTTCAATGCTTTCCAAGGTCTTAGGAAGGAAGCAAGGTTATGTTATTGGCATGAGGAATGCTATCCTGTGGATTTCATTACAGCGGAAGGAAAAAAGAAGCCCAGATTCTCCATTTTCCATCCGGCTCAGGGTCACCTCTGCCTGTGATGTTCTGCATTCTTCAACTGAAAGATGTCAACATATGGCATCTCAAATTATTTTTGTTAGTTAAGACAACAAATAGAACCAGGGACATTAAAAAGTGAACCCCATGCCTAATTGAGTTAGTGAATTACTTAGAGCAATTTTCACTAGCTGGCCTCTGCCTAAGAAAATAAAATATTTTCCTATACCTATGAAATATTGTTTTCTTGTATTCCATGTGCTGATTTTCATTCTTTCTTATGCGACCTAAGGTCAGACAATATACTGTTTCTCATAAAAATGAAACAATTCTTCCTTATATATGCAGGGTATAATTAAAGTGCATCCAGATACGTGGCAGTGAACTTTAAAACACTCAAGCACTGACTGCCAAGTACCAAATCTAATCTACTCATGAAGAGAGTGACAACTGGGATTTCACAGTTGCGAGCACACGGAAACGGTGCCAAGATGCATGTGCGAATATGTGTAAGAAAGGAGTGATGGGGACTGAGCCTCGGAGGCGAGGCATCCAGATAACTTTCAATTTCTGAACAGAAATCATATCCATGCCAATATCTTTTTATGACTTGAAGGGCATTACTTACACACTCAGTACCAAATGATGGCAATGATGACCACATAGAGTCATTAAAGATATATTAACTAGATAAATCCACAACAGGATCTGATAAGCACTAGAGGTATTTTATGTATGGTTATAAATATTCTGAAAACTGCTTGGGGCTTCTGAAATTAAAATTGCAATGAAAAGAAACACCACTAATTGTATCTTGTTGGAGAAATTTCAACCGTAGAGAAGAAAGCTTATAAAAAAGAAAGGAAAGGCTGTTAAAATGAGAAAGAGTAAAGTGTAAACTTGGCTGTTTCACCCCATGGTGGACTTCATACCAAAGATGGATAAAGCAATAGGAAGACACAGCTCAGATTATCTCAACTGACTAGAATGTTGACAGCAGAAAAACACAATGGGAAGAATCATTTAAAGATAGGCTACATCAAGACAAACCATTAAAAATAAGGTACCCCAGCCAGATATTAGGAAATAACCCAAGACAGGGGAGAAGGAAGTACATACAGCATGCTCATCTGTATTTCCTTATAGATCAGTGTACTGTTAAAGCCTAATTCACTCATCCAACTCCCATGCACCTCTAGGGCCCACCTGACTCACAAACACACACAAACAAAGACAACAACAACCACAAAAGAATTAACTGCCATGTTATGGTTCAAGCTACAGCTGGTAGAAGTAGAGCATTTTCTACCCCTAGCAACAAAAGTGAAAAGAAAGCAATAAGGTTGTAAAAAGTATTTGAATTTGCAGATCATAGACAATTCTCTATACAATATCTTACAGGTGGGAAAGTTCATTTTAATTTAGCATAATAATTGCAAACCGTGATTATGCACAAAGTAAACTTTGAGTTTGCTCATAAATGTTATTTTGTTATTATTATTTTAGCATGTGCTTTGTGTCTGAAAGAAAAGAGTCAATGGTAAACATTGGCAATAGGTAACATTAGGTTTGAAGGGAGCATAGCACAGTTTACATCTCTTGTCAAACCTTTTGGCAACTTAATGTATATAACAAAAGAAGATATCACCTCTCTAATAATATTGTCAAACAAAAGCCAAACGAGGCTCTTTATTCTCTTTTCTAACACTGACTTTTCCTGAGAAGAGTACAATACAATAATGTTGCAAAGATTTGTCCTGCTAGGAGTCAGGCTGGTAAAATAGTAAGTGACCACATAAATGTTGGTTTCAGAAGAATAGCTGGTACTGCTGTGTAAAAAGCACTACAGTTTTTTTTTTTAAGTTTTACTGACCATTGACTGTCACCAGCAGATGTATAACAATGAAGATACTATTGGGGTTGCCAAGAACCTCAAGCCACAAAGGATTAATATTGTAAATCATTATGTAAGAGAGGGAATAATATAAAAGCTAACATATAGCTCACTATCATAGATATATATATATATATATATATATATATATATATATATAATGTATATGCAAAGACATATCTTAAAATGTAGAAATTAACACAAGGAAAGGATAAGCACAGGAGAAATACAGATTATAGAATGCATGATAAATTATTAAAGTACACATGCCAAAAAATGTTATAACATATACAGAAAAGGCAGAAGGAATATAGATTAGAAACTCTTACAGTAGACTTGATCATACTGAAGGATCCCATGACAAAAATAACCTTTGCTTTCTTTGTACTTCCCTAGCTCTGCACATGTTCTGTGTTCAGTTATTTTCTGATGTCTACAAAATTATTTCCCAGGTATAATACAGAGGACTTTCTCTATAATCACATAATTACTTCATGGAAATTGACTGATGTTTAATGACCTCTAAATACATTTCAAGTGTCAGTAGGCTAGTCCCATATACCAGATATCTAAGAGCTGATACTTCTCAAATGTCCCTGTAGGTACCCCTAAACCAAAATTTTGTCACTGGTTTCCTTTCTAGATCTAGTAAATGATGCTATCAATTTTGTGGCTATCCTTTTTTGACTAGAAACAAACTATTGAATAGAATTAAATATTTAGAAAGAGGAACATTTGTTACGAAAATATGTTTATTAGATTGTCTATAGGCAAAACTGAGAGAGGTGCAGTCATTAATTAGTGATTGACATAAGTGTCCTAGTCCATAGGAAGGTATGCTACCTCTGGGCAAGTGATTCTGAGTTCTGTAAAAAAGCAGTCTATGTACAAACATATGCATATCTAGGTTTGTAATAACCACTAATGTATTTAAAATAAAGCAAGGAGGGGTATACAGGAGGGTTTGGAGAGAGATAGGGGTAGGGGGAAATAACAAATTTATATTAAATCTCAAAAAGAAAGAGAAACTTATTAAAGATATGAAAGAAAGGCAAAATGAAGTCCGAGAAAGCTGTAGAAAGCTGGTCAGTAAGCAGTGTACCCTATAGTGTCTGCTTCAACTACTGCATCCAGGTTCCTGCCTTGTGTTCTTGCCCTGACTTCTCTCACTAATAAAAAGCCTGAGCATTGTAAGTTAAAACAAACCCTTTATCCCACAAGTTGCTTTTGGCCACGGTGTTTCCTCACAGCAGTAGAAACACTAAGTGTTTATTAAACATACTCTTTTCACAATGAAAGGAATCAATTTGTTATTTGTCCCCAATTATAAACCATAAGAAATCATCTGTACCCTGAAACTTCCTTGAGAGGAGGCAAAACTTGGAATTGTCTAACGTAAAATGAGGTGCTCGCTAATCTGCATAGTTGCCCATGAGGAGGGCTGACAAAGGGCTTGAAGAAAGAAAGAATAACATTCACCCAGTCCAACAGATACCCTCACGGGAATCAGGGCTTGTCGTGTGAAGAGTTGGGCTGTGAAACAATAGTTGAGATTTGTTATAGCTGTTCACTGAAATCAGATAAAGTAGTTGCTACAGCCAACTCTATGTCCCGAGTATAGCATGAAGCCAGTATGTCATTCGATATGAATTGAAAGAGAGTGTGGCATCTTCATTTTGAAAGACAAGATATGGCCCCCAGAATGTTTGAGTTTTTTAAGTATAAGTTTGAGAAAAGAAGAATAGAAGGAATGAGTACTAAAGGGGAGACAAGAAATCTTGAGGGCCCGAACTAACATAAAAACCAAAACATCCCAAAAATGCAGGAGAAAAATTTGGACATAGACTCTCCGATATTTTCAGGATATAGATACAACAGCAAAACCAAAGATGATCAATTAAGACCAACTTTCTGAAATGATACAAAACCTTTAATAACATTGTAGAACAGCACTTCAATAACAGTGGAGGATTTGTATGTAGGTGTGTTTTTCAGAAGTTGAAGGTCAAGACTAGTAAGGGATATTCACTATGAAAAACAGATGTTAAACAAATGCAGTAGTCTATTAATTTAGTATTAAATACTTCAAAGAAGAGTGTTACTACTATGATATACAAAGTGGTTTTTATTTATTGATGTGATAAAAATGTATAGTCGGCTTTTTCAGATATTTGCTGTATACTTACAAGCAAATACATTAGAATAAATTAAATTATTCCTGTCAATATTAGCTCCAGGATATATATTTACATCATTCTGATTGATTCATACATTACAGCAAGTTAAATGCAGCTTTCTAATGCAGATAACATTACTAATCATCAAGTTTTTCAGCTTAATTTATTATCAACATCACTAATGGCTATTTCCTGAAATTAATGCTAGGCTTGATTTTAGGTTGGCTGAAATATATGTGGAATTTATTAGTAATGTTTTATATAATAATAATAAAAGTTCATTCTATTGAGCTTTTTTCTCATCCCAAACACATCAAGGGATCCCCTAATTCAGTTGCTAGTTGGATTCAGGTGTTATTCAATTTACTTATTTTTTAAATAAAATACAATGTGTTTGTGTGATTTATATGGTTATGATTACATAATAGTTTATAACTGATTTGGTCAGTCATCATTAAGCCACTTCTGAAATTTGACTATTGCCTTATGGTCTCAAAATCCTCTTAAAAACAACCTTCTCAAACCTCCTCTCTTTTCTTTTGACAAGTGTACAATCACAGCATGTTTTGTCTGATTGCAAGCTGCTTCATAGTTATCCTGTCCTGATTCATTTGTCATATTTTCAGTGTTAATATTGAGGTAGCCTGACTAAATCACAATTCGTATGATCTATAACACATGCAAAACTTATCTATTATTACATATCTTATTTCTTATGAAACAGTCTGAATTTTGGAACATATTTCAGGAAATTAAGGAAAGAAAGAGAAAATTAGGAAGCTGTAAAGGTAGGGCCTGGCTTTGACCTACTAATGATGTTCCTTAAAATAGGATAAACATACAATGACTTTCATTTTTTTCTTTGAATTTACATCCATTGCTAGTTGAATAGTATATCACATAATTCTGTTGTGGACTCTTTCCCTATGGAATAAGTCCTGTGTTGCAGACAAAATGATGGATGCTTAACATAGTGGCTATATTTTAAATTTATACATTATGTACCTTTTTTGATTAGCTTGACTAGTTAAAATTCTATGATTCATAACTTAAAAATGATGCATCCATTCTGAGTTTATTGATAATTATACTAAGAATATTATTGGTGGTGGGAGGGACTAACTGGACTTAATTTTGGTCAATATGGTGAAAGTCTATCAGAACCATTGGATATTTATTAGACATCCAATTTGTGCCAATTTAATTTTACCCCCTATTAAATTATTTAAACTACTGTGTTCTACTTAGTATACATTTGATCCTTCATTTGTGAAATGAAATAAAATGCTTCTTTCTCCATTTCATGGTAGTTACTAATCTGTGGAATGTAGAAGAGAGAAGATAGAAAAAGGATAATATGGAAGAAGACAAGAAGTGAGGAGCTGGTTGAAGAAGGAAGTAGAGAAATGGAAGAGAGATAAAAAAGAATGAGGAAAGGAGGAAGATATATCAATATTGGAAGGGAGACAATGATATTCTAAACCAGGAAAACTAAATATTTAAAGTTGGTAAATAGATTCAATGAATTCATGAAATATTTAGAGAATCTAGCCATAGACTTCAGTGATAGATAATAAATGCAATTCTAGATTTCTGACCTAAGAGACTGGAGAGATAATGTAAGGGTTGATACAAGTTGGAATATAGAAGTCAAGTAAATGATGGCAGCCTTGACATACAAAGGGTTCAGTAATAACACCACAGGGTTGTCCATTATATTTAATTCCATGGTACCTACCAGAAAATTAAATGAATGAATGTAATACTATATCTTAACCTGTTTTAGATTTAAAAAGTCCCCTAAATATTGCTACCACCTGATGTACGTGGCCCTCTGCAATTTCCCTCAATAGTTAAGCTCTGCACTGCCCTGCACTGCAGCCAGAAGGTCAGAAAGCTCATCTGAAGCTTTGCCTTTGCTTTCTACTCCTATGAAAAGTTTATATTTTAGAAGTAACTTAAAAGTCATTCCAACTCTTGTCACAGTATCAGTGAACAGTTACCTAAAGATCAGATACACAGCTAAAGACATAGTTTTTCAATGCAAATGTTGTCTGGAATATTAGCTTCAGTGAAAGAATCAGCAAATTATATCAGGATGCCAAATATCATGGATGAGATGATTCAAGTTCTCAACTTAAGATACTCACATATTCAGAGAAAATGTACAATTTATAAATATATGAATATTCAAAAATTAAAACCTGAAAATTCAGAAAGAACAAGCTTTGAGAGAATTCCAAAGATGGATAGGCAGAACACCACACACACACCTACACACACGTACACAAAATAACAGATCACTAAAAATAAATGCAAAAAAATTTAAAATTCCGTGAATAACCAATAGCTCTAATAAGTATGCATAAAGTTTTAAATTGTAGTAAATTGTTTCAGCAAATACTGACTGGAACATATTTTGGTAAAAATTTGAAGATGGAATATAGAAAACACAAAAGGTTAACAAGAGTAGGCCAAAACCAAACCAGAGCTTGATAGGTGATCCTGGGTGGATCTGAGAAAGATAATATATAAAACCTATTTTTCTTTTTTATTCCTGAAAAACACTTGATGAGAGACATGGAGGACACAATGAATTAGAGAAAGTAAATGAAATGTGCATGACTATATTCATGGAAGGAAATAGAATATAACAATAACAAATCTGCTGGTCCCCAGGATATGTCTATAAATACTACTGGGACAATTACATCTACATTGGTAAAATAGAATGACGTTGATTCTTCAAATTAAACAAAACCCCCCAAACAAAACCACTTGAACAATTACTGTGTGCTAGGTACTATCTAAATCAACAATTTAGTAGAGAGATTTTATTCACAAACACCATGCATTTTTTCTTCTCTTCCCTTATTGTCCTAGTGATTATTATCTATAAGATGACATTTCTCAAATGACTGTAATCCACATCATAAACAAAATAGTGCTCCTATAATTCAAATCAGATTACATATTCCACTAATAACTTCTCTCTTTTGGAATTAAATAAAACTTCATAGCATTAAAGATTGATTAACTTCAATAATCAAGGCTCCTGGTATTGTTATATTAAATACACAATGCCTTGAGTATTTTATTATTTTAAGTCACCGGCAACCATTGTTCTCACTTTCTCTCCCTTCTATGAATTTGTTTAACCATTTTCCTGCCATAGAATATAGCACTGTATTCAACTTGGTCATTATACTGACATATTTGTCATCTATTTTAGATTTGTTATTATTATTGTCTGCTTCAAGAAGTACAGAAACCATTCCAACTGACTTTTTAAATCATTATTTCTAATTTTAAAATAATCTTTTCTCATTTTGCATACCAATCCCAGTTCCCACACTCTCCCCTCCTCCTATTAGCCACACCTTCCTCCCAACCCATGCCCTCCACTCCTCAGAGAGGTAAGGCTTCCCATGAGATGTAAACAAAGTCTTGAACTTTTATACTGTCTTGTACTTTAAAAATTAGTTCCTTCCAATGGTATCTCACTGGGTATAATAAGTACACTTAAAGGTTTGTCCCATGCCCAAGAGTAGATGGCCAATGATATTTCTTTAAACTTTTATCTTGTGTTATTTTACTTGGGCCTTTTAAATTTTTATTAATTTTTGATGTTTTGAAACATAATTTATCTGTGTATCCTTACTGTCCTGGAACTAGCTCTGTAGTCTAGGCTGGCCTCAAACCCTCATGGGTATTTGTCTACTGAGTGTTCTAGTTAAAGTCATGTGCCACTACTTGCCACTGCTTGTACGTTTTTTGTCTCACTGGCCTTTTGCTTGTACTTTATGGCTTCTGATTTTGTATTTTTAATGTGTTTTCTCTCTCTCTCCTCCCCACCATATATATATATATATATATATATATGTGTGTGTGTGTGTGTGTGTGTGTGTGTGTGTGTGTGTGTGTGTGTGTGTGTGTGTTTTCCTGTTTGTTTCCTAAATACAGAAACAAAGAAGCATCATGGAGTTGGGTGAGTGTAGAGGTGGGGAGGATCTGGGAGAAGTTAGTGGAGGGAAAAGTATGATTCTAATGTATTATATCAATTTTTTAATAAAAAAAGAAACAGTGGTCAATGTTAGGTGTGATGACCCCACATTGGGCTATAAAATGTATATGGAATTCTTAATTGTTCTAAGTAACAAAAACCTGGAATCAAATATAGAAGAAAATGCTGAGAGATAAGAGAGAAGGAACAAATCACTGACACACCTTACCTCCTAAGCAGTTCAGGAGACCGGAGAGAAAGTTCCTGTTTCTCCCTGCTCTTATACTGTTTCTGCCCATAAATCTTACTTCCTGTCTGTTCGTACAGACCTCAAGATCTCTATGGTTAGCTAGTGGCAAGCTCCATTCTCTGATTTTCATACAGGCTTTATATGTATAAGCAAGATATCAGCACTAATGCTTGTAACTGTAGCCCTTGGCATACAGAGACTGGGAGACCATGAATTTGAGACAAACATGAATTATAGAGAGTAAGTTGGAAGTCAGGCAGAATAACATAGGTTTTTTTCTTAAGATAAACAAACAAACAATGACAACAACAAAACACACACAGAAAGAAGAACCCTCTCTAAAATGTGATTCTAGGGGGAGGGAGCATCTTACTCAGTTCCAAGGTCATCACAACATAAACAAATCAGATGTAATAAAAATATACCTAAAAACCTATTACCCAAAATGTAAAACAAATAGCATATTAACTGATTTAATTAAGATAATCCAAAATCATACCTTGTTTAGATTTGTTAAATATTGTTGCCTTAAAGAACATTGCAGGAAAATGAATATCCAAAGTTCCAGGGTAAAGGCATGAAACACATTTCAGTTACAGCCCTATGTCACGACACTCACTTTGACAACTTTATCAGACACTCCTTAAGCAAAGAACTAAGTAGCAGAAGAATAACAGGCTTTGTTTCCATAATTGTTTGAAGATAATGGGCTGGACAGTCCACTGATGTTTCTCATTTGATTGGTTTTGTCCTGACACACTACAAATTCATGGATACTAATCCCTTACAAACAACAGGATTTTGATTGTCTCTACAGAGAATTTCCATTTGCTAATGGAATTATCAATTTCTTCTTATGTGCTTTGCAAGCAAAGCCTCACCCCCAAACTTGATTTCTAGGAAAAGCAACAGGCTAGATCCCATTACTGTCCTACAGTAAGACTCACATACATAAACAGAGCTATTTATCTCTGACAATCCCACATAAATCCCACACGAAAGCCATGACAAGAATCAAGCTCCGCAGCACACTCTGCCTCTGGAACTAGCACACTTCTACAGCTAAATAGAACTCTCCACTGATCCAATTTGAATCAACCTGTATTAAACTGGAAAAGTTTTGTCTGATTCAAAGGTGAACATAAAGAAAAAGACAGCTGTGCGAGTGGGGAAAAAAAATAAGGTCACAGCAAGAAAGGAGTCTACTCCAGTTACTCAAAACTCTCAAATGCCATAAACAAGTAAATCAAAGCGCCTCCGCAGCATTTCAGTAGACATCAGTGCTTCGGGGACTTGGCAGCTCAGTTTATCAAAACAGAGTGATAATGAGGCCTGCTGCCTAGTCCTGAGTGGACCATTTACTTTGGCCATGCTCCAAGGCCATGGGCTTCACCCCTAACCCAAATCAGTAGCTGTGAAGCATGTGCTGTCACTTACAGAGGAAGCTGCATGAGAGTTTGACAGAGCAGTGTAAATTCATCACTATTCACCAAAAAGTCAGGTCAAGGTCCAGGTGCTACTGATGTCATACTAGAGGTTGAGAGACACATTTCAAGATAGAAACCGTGTGACACAGCTTCAGATTTTTCAATTGCCATATTTTTCTCACTCTTCTGTGCTCACATTTTCTTTAATAGTTCAACAACTAGATGCGGGCATCAGGTCAATTTTAGTTACTAGTAACTTGGCCTACTCCCCTCAGTTCAGAGGATGCCTGGGGTCTGAATGACCCATAGAAAGCAAATCACCCTAATATGTAACCAACCATTTATTATCAACCATTGTACATTTTTGTAAATAATTTTTATAATGCCATGATTTGTCATAAACGCAACTATAATATCAGCTGAATAAATGTACACTATATGGAAATTGGTTATTTTCATTCTTCTTACAAAAAGTTGTGCTTCTATTATTATTTTTTCCAAGAGATTATTTTTTATTAGTTCAAATTAGAAATAAGCTTGCATTGCATGTCAATCCCTTCTCCCTCCCCCACCACTCCCCCTAACCTCCTACCAGGCCTCCACCTTGATGGGGGAAGTACTTCTGTGTATGTGTTTGTCTTACTGGATGATAAATAAAGTACTGTTTGGCAAATGAGGCAGCAAGTTAGGCAGGACTAGGAGTCAAGAAGGATTCTGGAAAATGTAGTAAGGAAGTAGTGATCCTGGCAGAAAGTGACATAGCAGGGAGTCTCACATATAAGCAAGGGCAAGAAGGAAGTCATCCCCTTTTCTTTTCCTCCTAGTCTCTGCTCTGGAGCTGCCATGTGATCTGCCTGAAAGAGAAGGTGTCAGAGGAAGGTGTCCTCGATAAGCCTTATAAAATATATAGATTTATGACAATTAAGACTGAGCAAACATATAAGAAATCCTAGTCTTTGGCCAAGAAGCATTTGTACCTAATATAAGTCTCTGTGTGTTACTTGGGGTCTTAACATGGCAGTAGGAGGAATTTAGGTAGCTTGGCAGAAAACGCCTATGTGGCTGCAGGGAATGGGTGGCTTGGCAGAAAGATTTATTGTTATACCACCTCATACCCCTCTGCTCGACAGGGAGGGTAAGGCCCTCCATGTGGGTTCCCCAAAGTCTTTCATATCATCTTAGGCAGGGCCTAGGCCCTACCCCATGTGCCCAGGCTGAGAGAGCATCCCAAGGTCTATTATTATTATTTTAATTATTATTATCATTATTACTGATGTTTCTTTGGAGGTTTCTCTGTGACCTCAACAACCATTTTCCTCAGATCATTTGTGTTCCAAATATGTATGTTATATTCAAACATAGCTGTTTAGCTGTAATAAATGTATTCTTAATTTTTAAAGATTCACAAACAATACATGTGCAGATTTATGAGACATAATATATGTTTTTTTAATTCTTTAATTACTACTTATATTTACATATCCATCCATCCCATTCCCTTGCCCTTCCACCCTCCCATGTTCCCCACCCATCGCCCCCAACTCACGCCCCAACTCCTTCCCAGAGATTGTGAGGTCCTCCATGGGGGACCTTCAATGTCTGTCATATCATTTGGGGGAGGGCCTAGTATCCCTCCATAGGGAATGGGCTCCCAAAGTCCATTTGTGCTCTATGGAAAAAGACCTGCTCCACTGTTAGAGGTCCCATAGACTGTCTTGGCCTCCTAGCTGGCACCCACATTCAGAGGGCTTGTTTCTGTCCAATGCTGTTTCCCCAGCTTTATGACTCGGGGCTCCATGCTCTCACTAGGTCAGGTCAACTATTTCTGCAGGTTTCTCCAGCCCTGTCTTAGCTCCTTTGCTCATCCATTCTTCATCTCCACAACTGGATTCCAGGAGTATGGTTCAGTGCTTAGCTGTGGGTGCCTGTTTCTGCTTCAATCAGCTACTAGAAGAAGGCTCTAGGAATAGTAACCAAGGTAGTCCTCAATCTCATTGTAGGGGAAGGGCATCAAAGGCAGCTTCACCACCACTGCCTAGATTCTTAGTTAGGGTCATCTCTGAGGATCCCCTAACATTTCCCCTGTTCCAGACTTCTCTCCAAACTTGTACTGTATCCCTCTATTTATTTTTGAAAGGTAGAATGATGAACCCAGGGTGTAGAACGTGTCTGTAATCTGATACTGATTTTTATGTGGTAAAAAATGTATTTACTTTCAAAATAAAGGTATCTTACATATATTCATTTAGTAATTTAAAACATACAAAGCATTATTTCTTGTTATAATTATGACATTATATTTAAAATATAAAAATCATGAGACATTTCCCATGTCAAACAGAAACTTTGAATTTACCTTCATTTCTTTCTCCTGTCTCTTCCGTCCCATTCCCTGGTATCCATGGTCCTATTCTTAGTTCAGTGTTTCTAGGTTGATTTAAAAAGATTGTATACTATTGGATTTTATGTACTTAGTTTATTTACTCATATAATGTCCTCAAATTCACCTACATTTAAAAAAATGACAATAAACACCTGAGTCCTTATTAAGAACAGATTGTATTCTGTTGTGTATGTAACACATTTCCTTTTTGCATTAGATGAACTAACTACTTTCAATTTTTTTGTGAATTGTACATGAGACTGTGGATCTAGGTTTGGCATACTGATGCAAATTATTTCAAATGCTGCACATTCAATGGGAACATTGACCACAAATATTTTCTCCAGTTATATTAACGTCCATTCCTTCTGTAGGAACAGGATTTGCTTACTAAACAAGTCAGCAAATCTGACTGTTTTTCTCTTGTAGAAATGAAGTGATGCCTCACTGTGATTTTAATTGCAATTTTCCTGATTAGTAATGATGGACAATTTTCATCTATTTGTTGGTCATTGTCATATTTGCTTTTGAAGTATCTGTTCTTCAAAGTAGTGAATTTCAGGTGACAATGACCTAAATATAGAAAAAAAGGCTCCTTCTACTATTGCCCGTGAGTGGGAGCCACAATTCCAAGCACTGCCCACTAAATTCATCCAAGGAAAACATGCATCAAGGACAGGAATGTAACTGATGAAAATTACTCTTGTTTGTGTCTTGTAATTATGATGAGCTTGGAAATAACAAATTCTAAGTCATCAGAATAAAGTAGAAAACGATTATAAATTATAGGATGACTTAGGGACAACAAAAACAATAATGAAGAATGGAGAAAATTATCAATAACTGATTTTCAGATAATGGAAATGTTTTTATTCAAATCAGGAGCAACCTTGCTTCACATGTCAATCCTTTCTCCCTCTCCCTCCACTACCCCTAGCCCACCACCAGCCACCAACCCATCCCCCTCTGCTCCCCAGGAAAGGGTAGGGCTCACCATGGAGTCCACCACATCATTCTGGGCCAGATCTAGGCCCTCTCCCACGTGTCAAGACCCAGAGAGCATCCCTTCATGTGAGATAGGATCTCAATGTCCCTTCTTACACCAGGGAAAATATTGATCCACTACCAGGGGGCCCATAGAGTGCCAAGACATTGACATCCATGTTCAGGGGTCTGGATCAGTCCAGTGCTGGCCTCCCAAACAGCAGTTTGGGATCCATGTGCTCCACATTGTTCAGGCTGGGTGTTCCTGTGGGTTTCAACAGCCTGGTCCCAATCTCTTTGATCTACATTACTCCTTCTCTGCAATTGGGTTCCAGAGTTCAGTTCAGTATATAGCTGTGTGTGTCTGCCTCTGCTTCCATCAGCCACTGGATGAGGACTCTAGGATGGCATATAAAGTAGTCATCAGTCTCATTATATGGGAAGGGCATTTAGGGTAGTCTCTCCAGCATTGCCTAGATTGTCAGTCCATGTCATCTTTGTAGATCTCTGGAAATCTCCCTAGTGTCAGATCCCTCCTCAGACTCCCTCTGTTTTGGTATCTCTCATTCTGCTCTCCTCCATTCTTTCCCCAACTCAAATTTTATGATCCTCCAATTCATCCTCTCCCCTCCTCTTCTCCTGGTCTCATTCTCGCAGCTCCCTCTCCTCTACCCACATGCTCCCAATTAGCTCAGGAGTTCTTGCCCCTTCCCATTCTCAGGGGTCCATGCATTGTTGTCTTAGAGTCCTTCTTTCCTAGTTCCTTTGGTGATGAGGATTGTAGGCTGGTAATCCTTTGCTCTATGTCTAAAATTCATATATGAGTGAGGACATACCATGTTTTTCTTTTTGTGACTAGGTTAACTCACTCAGGATGGTTTCTTCTAGTTCCATCCATTTGCCTGTGAATTTCAAGATTCCATTGCAATTTTCAGCTGAATAGTCATCCATTGTGTAAATGTACCACATTTTCTCTATTCATTCTTCAGTTGAGGGGCATCTAGGTTGCTTCCAGGTTCTACTTATTACAAACAATGCTGCTATGAACATGGTTGAAAATATGTCCTTGTTGTGTAAATATGCATTATTTGGTTATATGCCCAAGAGAGGAATCGCTGCATCTTGAGGTAGACTGATTCCCCACTTTCCTGAACAACCGCCATACTGATTTCCAAAGTGGTCTTATAAGTTTGCACTCCAACCAGAAATGGAGGAGTCTTCCTTTTTCTTCACATCCTATACAGCATAGATTGTCTTTTTTTTTTTTTTTTGCCATTCTGACAGGTGTGAGGTGGTATCTCATAGTTGTTTCAAGTTGCATTTCTTTGATGGCTTAGGATTTTGAACACTTTCTTAAGTGTCTTTCAGCCATTTTAGATTCCTCTTTTGGGAATTCTCTATTTAGTTCTGCACCTCAATTTTAATTTAATTGATTGGTGTTTTGGAGGCTAGCTTCTTGAGTTTATTGTATATTTTGGAAATCACACTTTGTCAGATGTGGGATTGTTAAAGTTCTTTCCCCATTCCATGGGCTTTCATTTTTTTATTACTGGTTGAGTCCTTTGCCTTACACAAGCTTCCCAGTTTCAGGAGGTCCCATTTATTAATTGTAGATCTCAATGTCTATGCTACTGCCGTTATGTTCAGGAAGCAGTCTTTTGTACCAATTCCTTCAAGGGTATATCCCACTTTCTCTTCTAGAAAATTCAGTATGGCTAGATTTATGTTGAGATCTTTGATACATTTGGACTTAAGTTTTGTGCATGGTGACAGATATGAATCTATCTGCAATCATGTGCATGTCCGAATACAGTTTTACCACCACCATTTGTTGAAGACGCTTGTTTTTTTCCATTGAAGATTTAGCTTCATTGTCAAAAATCAGGTGTTCATAGGTGTGTGGGTTAATACCAGGGTTTTCAATTAGATTCCATTGGTCTATCTGTCTATTTTTGTGCCAATACCAAGCTGTTTTCAGGACTATGGCACTATAATAGAGCTTGAAGTCAGGGATGGTTATGCCTCCTGAAGTTCCTTTATTGTTCAGGGTTGTTTTGGCTATCCAGGGTTTTTTGTTTTTCCATATAAAGTTGAGTATTGTTATTTCAAGATTTGTGAAGAACTGTGTTGGAATTTTGATGGGGATTGCACTGAATCTGTAGATTGCTTTTGGCAAGATTGCTACTTTTACTATGTTGATCCTACTTATCCAAGAACATGGGAGATCTTCCCATTTTCAGGTTTCTTCTTTAATTTCTTTCTTTAAAGACTCAAAGTTCTTACTGTACAGGTCTCTTACTTTTTTGATTAGTGTTACCCAAATATATTTTCTGCTATTTGTGGATATTGTGAAGGGTGATGTTTCTCTAATTTCTTTCTCATTGCATTTATCACCTGTACATAGTAGGGCTACAGATTTTTTTTTTAGTTAATTTTTTATCCTGCTAGTTTGTTGAAGGTGTTTATCAGCTCTAGGTGTTCCCTTGTAGAGTTTTTCAGGTCACTTATGTAGACTGTCATATCATCTGCAAATACTGAAAGTTCGACTTCTTCCTTTCCAACTTGTATCCCCTTGATCTCCTTTTGTTGTCTTATTGCTCTAACTAGAACTTCAAGTATGATATTGAAGAGATATGGAGAGAGTGGACAGCCTTGTCTTCTTCCTGATTTTAGAGGAATTGCTTTGAGTTTCTCTCCATTTAGTTTAATGTTGGCTGTTGGTTTGATGCATATTGCTTTTATCATGTTTAGATATGTTCACTTTATTCCTGTTCTCTCCATGATCTTCATCATGAAGGGATGTTGGATTTTGTCAAAGGTTTTTTCAGCATCTAGTGAGATGATCATGTGGTTTTTGTTTTTCAGTTTGTTTATTGTGGTAGACTACAAGATAGATTTTCGAATGCTGAACTATCCTTGCATCCCTGGGATGAAGCCTACTTGATCATGGTGGATGATTTTGCTGATGTGTTCTTGGATTCTATTTGCCAATATTTTGTTGAGTATTTTGCATTGCTGTTCATGAGGGATATTGTTCTGTACTTATCTTTTTTAAGTTGTATCTTTGTGTGGCTTGGGAATCAAAGTAATTGTAATGTGTAAAAAGAGTTTGGCAATGTCCCTTCTGCTTCTATTGTGTGGAATAATTTGAGGAGTACTGGATTAGCTCTCCTTTGAATTTCTGGTAGAATTCTGCAGTGAAGCCATCTGGCCCTGGGCTGTTTTTGGTTGGGAGACTTTGATGAATGATTCTATTTCATTAGGGGTTATAGGTCGATTTAAACTGCTTATAGGTTCTTGATTTAATTTTGGTAAGTGATATCTACCCAGAAAATTGTCCATTTCCTTAAGATTTTCAAACTTTATGGAGTACAGGTTTTCAAAGAATGACCTGATGACTCTCTGACTTTCCCCAGTGTCTGTTGTTATATCTCCCTTTTAATTTCTGATTTTGTTAATTAGCATGCTCTCTCTCTGCCTTTTGGTTAGTTTTGATAGAAGTTTGTCTATCTTGTTGATCTTCTCAAAGAACCAACTCTTTGTTTCATTAATACTTTCTAATGGTTTCCTAGTTTTCTACTTTATTGATTTCAGCCCTCAGTTTGATTATTCCCTGGCATCTACTCCTCCTTGGTGATTTTGCTTCTTTTGTTCTAAACCTTTCAGTTGTTCTGTCAATTCTCTAATGTGACTATTCTCCAGTTTTTTGCATGTGGGCATTTAGTGCTATGAACTTTCCTCTTAGCACTGCTTTCAAAGTGTCCCATAAGTTGTGTTTTTATTCTCATTAAATTATAGGAAGTCTTTAATTTCTTTTTTTATTTCTTCCCCGACACAGAAATGGTGCAATTGGGTGTTATACATTTCCATGATTTTGTAGGTTGTCTGCAATTTCTATTGCTGTTGAATTCTAACTTTAAAGCATGGTGGTCTGATAAGATACAGGAGGTCATTTCATTTTTTTATATCAATGGAGGTTTGCTATGTTGTGTAGAATGTGATCAATCTTACAGAAAGTTCCATGTGGCGCTGAGAAGTAGGTATATCCTTTTGTGTTTGTTTGGAATTTTCTATAGATGTCTGTTAATCCCAATTGGGTCATATCTTCTATTAGATCCTTTGTTTTTTTGTTTTTGTTTTTGTTTGTTAAGTTTCTGTTTGGTGGTCCTGTCTAGAGGTGAAAGCTGTGTATTGAAGTCTCCTACTGTAAGTGTGTGGGGTTTTATTTGTGGTTTGAGCTTTAGTGATGTTTCTTTTACAATTGTGGGTCCTTTCATATTTCGGGCATAGAAATTCAGGATTTAGACTTCATCTTGATGGACTTTTCCTTTGATGAGTATGAAATGCCCTTCTTCATCTCTTTCAATTGATTTTAGTTTGAAGTCTATTTTGTTAGATATTAGGATTGCTACACCATCTTGTTTGTTGGGTCCATTTGATTAGAAAATCTTTTCCCAGCCCTTTATTCTGGGGTAACGCCTGTCTTTGAACTTGAAGTGTGATTCTTTATACAATAGAAGGATGGATTCTGTCTTTGTATCCATTCTGTTTGCCTGTATCTTTTTATAGGGAAGTTAAGACCATTGACATGGAGGGATATTAATGTCCATTGATTGTTGGTTCTTGTTTGTTTGGATTTATTGTTGGTGGTGTCATTGTGTGGATTTTGTCTTCCTGTTTCTTTTCATGTTTGGTAGAGTTGGCTTATGTACTGCCTATATTTTTGTGATTATAGTTATCTTTGTTGGGTTGGAGTTTTCCTTCCAATCCTTTCTGCAGGGCTGGATTTGTGTATATGGATTTTTTTAAATCTGGTTTTGTCGTGGAATATCTTGTTTTCTCTATCTATACTGATTGAAAGCTTTGCTGGGTACAGTAGTCTTGGTTGGCATCTGTGTTCCCTTAGTGTTTGTAGAACATCTATCCAGGTCCTTCTGGCTTCCAAAGTTTCTATTGAGAAGTTGTGTTTAATTTTGATAGATCTGCCTTTATATGTTACTTGGCCTTTCTCCTATCCTGCTCTTAATATTTTTTCTTTATTCTTTAAGTTTAGTGTTTGGGTTATTATGTGGTAAGGGGACTTCTTTTTGTGGTCCAGTCTATTTGGTGTTCTGGAAGCTTCTTGTACTCTCATAGGAATATCCTTCTGTAAGTTAAGGAAGTTTTCTTCTATGATTTTGTAGAATATGTATTCTGTACCTTTGACCTGTATTTCTTCACCTTCTTCTATACCTATTATTCTTAGTTTCTGCCTTTTCATGGTGTCCCATATTTCCTGGATATTTTGTGTTAGGGATTTGTTGGACTTGAGATTTTCTTTGGTTGATGGACAGTATATACTCTAGTGAGTTTTCAACAACTGAGATTCTGTCTTCCATCCCTTGCATTCTATTTGTTATACTCATATCCTAGTTCCTGATCCTATTTCTAGCATCCCCTCATTCTGTGTTTTCTTTATTGTTTCTATTTCAGCTTTCCTGCCTTGAACTGTTTCTAGTGCTTCCTTCACTTGTTTGTTTGTTTTTCCTTGGCTTTATTTATATTCTTGAACTTTTTTGTATTTTTTTTCTTCTATTTCTTTCAGAGATTTTCTTGTTTCCTCTTTAAGTGTCTCAAACATCTTCTTAAAGTAGATTTTTAGGTCTGTCTCTTCTTCTTCCTCTGTGTTGTGCTTTTCAGATCTAGCTGGTGTACAGTCCCTAGATTCTGGTGGCATCATATTGGTGGTTTTTTTGTTGTTGTTGTTGTTTTTGTTGTTCAGTGTGCTCTTATTCTTGTCTTCTTCTCATCTCTTCTTCCAGTGGGTGGAGGTGGTGTCTCTCTATCTCCTCTTGTGACACGGTGGTATGTGTGGGCCAAGACTTCACTGTCTGCAGCTCTGGATGGTCTTGCCTCTGTTGGTAGTCTCCTCACTCAGAAGAGGTCATGGCAGAGGGGGAACCGAGAGTGAGGTGTTTCTCAACTTAGGGAGGTCTTTGATGTCTAGGTGGGTCCACTGTATGCCAGGTGCAGGCTCAGAGAGATCTGGGTGTGATAGGGGGTGTTGGGTAGGAGTCTGGCAGGAGCAGAGGGTACACTCACCTCAGCAGAGTTTGGGGCAGTGGAGGGAGAAGTTTAAATGTTTTAATATAATGGTGATGGGCATTATTAGATATTTAAAATTGTGCCAGTAGAATATGAAAAATATTTAATATTTTCATGCAGTATTTGCTTCATGGGAAATTAGTCATCCCAATTATTACAATAGCAAACTCTTGACAAAGAAGCACTCATGTCAGAAAACAATGTCATCATTAAGTAAATTATTATATCCAGGCATGTGTTTGCTTATAACAAATGCTCTTAGGAAATAATGTGTAGGCCAAACAAAATCCTGATTTTTTTTCAGTCAGTAAATATGGACAAAATTTTTGCAATGTAAAGATGAGAAGTAATCTTGTAAATTAGATAGTATAACTATCCAGGTAATTAATCTCAATACATTGATAAGTTATATGAACACATGTTAGAGAAAATATCCAACAAAATTAGGACCATTCACAATACTCAATATTGGAATTAAAAGGGAGTTCTCAGCAAAAGAACAATAGGAGCATATATGGGACAGGCAATAGAGTAAGCTATTTATAATAACCCAATTTTAAAAATGGGGAATTCTCAGAAAGTCTGTTTGACATTAGGCACATGACAATTAAAAAAAATACTAAAGAATAACCCTGGGAAAGGAAAATGCATAAGGGTAAATTGTCACTTTATTCATATCTTTAATGAAAACCTTTATTCATTTTCAGAATAACTGTTCATAAGAATGGAAGACCAGTTCATTAAGTTTTCTATGAACAAGGAATGGGGAGATGTCTCACTCAGTGAAATTCTTGCCTTGAAATCATGAGGCTGAGGTCAGATCTCCAGTACCTAAATAAAAGCACCCCATAGAAGATATTGGTATATATCTGTAACCTTGCATGAGAGAAGGGGTGTGGAAGGTAGCGAATAGAGGCAGATGAGCCAATGGGCTTCCTGTTCAGCCAATCAGTGAGCTTTGAATTTAGTGATTAGACCTTGTTTTGAAAATGAAAGATGGAGAGTGATCAAGGAAGATTGCTTTTGGAGGACCTCCCCACCCACTTATGTGCACATGCATGTAGACCTGCTCATACACTAACAGAAATGTGCCCACATCCCTGCACCACATAGTCATTAAATGCATATATTTTTTTAAAAACATCAAGAATAAAATTGATTTCTGTGAACAGTCTGAAGAGGTAGAACTTTTAATATTGGTTAGCATCTAAATCCACAGAAAACTAAGTCTTTGAAACAATAAAAACAATAGTTTTCAGTAGTGCTCTCCTTCACTCAAGCATGAGCTAAAACAATGAGGTGGGAAGAATTTGTTTACTCCATTACCTTATCTCCTCACACGATGACACAGTGTGTTCACATTCTTTACAGGAATTCTGTGCAGACAAATTTGGGGGCAAAGTTTTTTTCTGGTTGCTCTCATGGTCTCTAAGATCACAGTCATCCATTCTTGACATCCTGGTTTCAACTCCTAACTGCCCCAGCCCCATCTGCCTTCTTGACACAGACATGTTGCACTATTGAAGCTTTTTTTCCCCCAAGAGATACTCAGGATATCAGAGTTCATGAGACATCATTGCTGTCGTGTGTAAGATCCCATTAAAAGCAGAGCTAAAAGTATTCTGGAAAAACAAGAGTGTTGAATCAGGGCCAGACATTCTGAGCACCAGGCATCCCTTTATTGAGTCTGGAGGGAAGGATTAAAGCCAGATGGGTGCTGCTAAGAGCAGGTGTGCAAGAGGAGGTGCCTGTTCAGCACTTTAGAATAAAAAGTTATTGGCCTAGGGGCTCCACAGCAACATTTTTAGAACAGCAGAGCCATAGGAAAGTAACACCTATCTGCACTAAGTTCATCCTGTGTGATTTCTCTTGGAACCACATGAAAGCAACCTACCCCTTTGTTTGATCCCATACTTTGTAATTCTCCTCTTCCCACTGTCTTTTCCAAGTATATTAAAACGCAATTCACTCTCCTTTGACTTGTGTAAAGATGAGACTGGGATAGAAGTGCCACAGAGCTGACAGGTCATACTTTAAATTAGGTTTCCCAAATAAGAATTTAATCTAGTTTCAATAAAAGACTTATTAACTACTTTTAATTAGGAAAAGCAAGGCCAAATGAGGGGCACGTTCCTCAGCCTCCCAATGCAAAGAGCTAATCACTAGTCAGTGATTGTAGGGCTTGTCTTCCAAGGCTGTTACACAGAAGACAGAAAATAAATCCCAATGAGAGGAAGGGCCTGTAGTGGATTTATCTGGGCATATTCCATACATTTCCTTTTGATTTGACTTACAAAGACTTTACCATGCTATCAATAAATGGGAAGGCTCTTTATAAATTGCTCAAAACCTTTGACATTCTCAAAATTAAATCAAGCAAGACCAATCACTACTAATAACATGTCTGGCTATTAGCAAATTAGAAATTCTGTGACCTCTTAATTTTAGTTTTTGCTTCATATTCAATGACTTGTGCTTGTGAGATAATGGTGGACTTGATCATTTTTTAAATATAATCTGTTTATTCTTTTAAATTTCTTTTTACATTCCAACCACAGTTCTCCCTACTATCCCTCTTTCAGCCTCTTCTCTTCCTCCCCAGCCCATCCCCAGTCCACTCCTTCTCACAGATAAGGAGTCAACAAAGTCTGCCACAATAGGTTGGGGCAGGGCAAAGCCCCTGTCCCATGCATTAAGGCAGAGCACGGCATCCCACCATAGGAAACTGGCTCCAACAAGCTAGCTCATGTACCAGGTTTGTATCATGGTCCTTATGTCCAAGCTTCACAACTGCCTAGTTGTGGAAAGCCTAGTTTGGTCACATTAAGTCTCCACAGATGTCAGTCTAGAGTTCATGAGTTTCCACAAGCTTGGTTCAGCCATCTCTATAGATTTCTCCATCATGATCTTGACCTCCTTTGTTCATGTATTCCCTCCTCCCTCTCTTCTACTAGATTCCTGGAAGCCCTGTAATCAGATTGGTGAATACCCCAAGTATCATCATATCATTCAGTAATTGATGGTACCAGACAAAGAGAACCACATCCAAGCACCAGGACTTGATCTTAAGATGGGCTGTCTAGGACCAGCAACTTTTCTTTCACTAATTGTAAACTTGTCATAAAGTCAGAATACAGTTGTAACCAATGAGATCAAGAAATGAGTGAGACAATGTATCAGTAATGAACACTTGTGTGTTTATCTAACATTCTGTCAGATTAAATAGAGAGTGAATTTAAGACAAAATAAAACATCCAATTTACTTCATGAAAGAATTTGAAGACCACAAATGAAGTCAATAAAGCTACCATGGGGCTACTTACATTTAAGGAGAGAGAGAGAGAAGTTGGGCATTGGTGTTTGAAAGTTTTCTGTCATGGAGATGGTAGAAACTGAAGCAAGAGATCAAGTGGCAGGGCCTGTCCATTGTAACAACTCTATTAGACATTTTCCTGTAACATTCACATACTTATAAAATGAAATGTGATCATATCATTCCCCATTTTCCACCTCCAACTCTCCAATGTATCTCCCAAACAATCCCTCCCTCTCCATTTTGTCTCTCTTCTCCTCCTCCTTCTTCAAGGGAAAAAAATTTCAAAACAAATTAAAAATTCAAACGTGATGTGTTTATTTTCTATATTTCTAAATACATAATGACATTCCAGTAATATCTAAAACTTAAGGAAAGTTAACAGTTTTCTTTGCTCAAAGACTTTGTAGCAATGACTTCTCTCTTTTAGGCTTAAACTCAAAAGTCCAGAAATAACAGTGAAAGTAGAAAAACTGGACTAAATCAAAATGATAAGCTTCTCTGCCCCATAGAAAACAATAGAGAGAAGAGAAAGACCATGAGACTGAAAACAAGTGTTGCAATCCACATTATTTGTTAAAGGTAAAAGGCAATTATATCAAAGAATAATCATAAGTCTAATATAGGAAGTCAATGAAGAGGCTAATCAAACTGGTATGAAATTCAATAGTAGACCCTGATCAATGTTCATATACACCTAGGAGCTTTACATCCTCCTCTTCATCTTATGACTCTCTATGGTACTAGGTGCCTTCCATTAATAGGCACACTAAGAAATATAGTGAGGTTTCAGAAACTAATTTCAAAGCTCTCAAGGAAACTATTAGTTCTAAAAAAATAAATACATAAAAAATAAAAACAGCAAACCATTTTTTTTTGAAATGGCTAGTATTACTTTAACTTGACTGCCTTGGTAATTCATTGCTTCTGCCTAAACAAGTAGTTCATCTTTGGCCCAATTCCCTGTCCTGATCATCCTAATGACAACTGCTGCTTCATTTCATTCATGCCACCCTGGAAGTGACCATTCTTGTTAGCTTTTAGTTCCAACTAAAAAGAAACTTAGAATCCTCAGAAGATGCATGCTCATGTCCCTTGAATCATCCATGAGATGGAGGCACACACTTAAGTATAAGAGAAGCTGGTGGAGGTGACAGAACAGTGCTCCACAGAACTGATGGGCAAGGAAGAATCAGTCCAAGCCATGTCAGTTTTTATAGCTTGTGAATACAAATAATCATAACATAATTATGAATACAAATAATCACAATTTAACAACTTGCAATTGAAGGAAACAGTTTAAGGTAAGGACAAGAAGCATGCTTGAATCATGAGCAATTAACTGAGCACTTTAACAGAGAATTAATTATTAATATAACAGGGAATATAAGATTATGAAGATGAACCTCAAAATTATTGTTTAAATAAGAGTGTTTTCAAAAATATAATTTTGTTTTAAAATATTAAAAACTATATAGAGAGTATAAATTAGATATATAATTGCAACAACAGCAAAATTATATAACAAAACTCAAGGTATAAGTATAAATTAGAAAAAAAAATTAAAAAGCCAAGACATGGAAAATTTGAAATCAGTTGACATAAAAGAATAGGTACTTTCCCTACCCCAAATACTCAAAGACAACCACTTATAGAAAAACAGTGAATATTCATGCTTCAAATCAATAGATGAAATGAAAGAAAATAAAAGAAAATGACAAAAAGCATAAAGGCACTAAGCAAATACAGAAAAAGTATACCCATCTTCTTAATATCCCTAAATTAATTTTAAAAGCCACACTAAAAACATGGATTGTCAGAGTGCGGTTAAAAAATAAATAAATAAATTTCCAGTCCAAACCCTGTGTTCTACAAAATGCATATCTGAAATAATTGACAAATGTGCTTCATTTGCAAAACAATGAAGTGCTTGAGTGCCTATCATGGTGAAATTGCCAATGGTAAGCTCTTCCATTCAATTTTAATAAATCTATAGGACCATTTGAAATAAGGAAAACCATTTCCACAGCATAGAATTGAGATGTCAGGTTGTTACAAATATTTCAAACAGAGATTAAAGCATGACACAGATTGCTCTTACCTTTATGTAAGTGTACACATTTCCATAGTTTCATTTGGTTAGTGAGACTAAGGATAATTTAAGACTACTTTCAATATTCTACTCATCTACAAATACATTTACGGCATGGCTCATTTTAACAATAAAACTCAAGTACATGCACAAAATGAACTCTGTCATTTCATGACAAGAAGGCGCTTGGTTAAAGTCTCCATATGAAATGTTTTTCTTTTTTTTTCTTCTGATGACCACTGCTTCAAAAAGAACAAACATTAAGATTTTATTTAGAGCTTTATAGGTTCGGTTCTCATTTCCTTTCTTTTACATTAATGTTATACTTAGCCACTAAAAGTGAAGGAAATTGAATAAAAGGAAATTTGAAATATGCAATAGCACACACAAAACAGTTTAAGAGGAACCTTAGAAATTGCTTTGCATAAATATAAGATGGAACACCTAATTGTCTCCTGCCTCTTAATGTGCAGTTTGTACTATTAAAGCCAATTGTTCCTTATACTCTTGATAAACAGAAATGTCGATTTCTGTTCTCCAAACACTAATCTAATAAAAACTTTCTAACCTTACAATTCTTTATACCTTTACATTTCATCTACATAAGCCACATTAGCACTTACTGCATAAAAGAAATAACAACAAAACAAAACACTAAATCTTCACAAGACCCAAGTCTGGAAAATTACTGTCTTTGTGTTATTCAAAACACATAGGCGGTGGTGAGAAAAGACAATTCAAATAAAGTATACACAGTGACCAAACTGAAACTCTTTCTTCTGCCTAAGACAATGCTGGGAATTCACAAGATCATTTTTGTAAATGCTCAGATTTACATGAAACATGCATTATGTGGTAATTTTCTAGAAGAGTTGACATTTATATGCCCACCATGTATCATGAAGTTTAGATCCATCACCAACTTTTACATGATTTAGGATTTCTATTTTCTATTTTCAATTTTTGAATCTCATATACAGAAGTATAATTGGTCTCATTAACACATCTCCTGGCACCTGTGCAACTAGTCCTTGTTCTATTTTATTGTTTCCTCATGTCATTCTACTTTGGTCCTCTTGAGTAAAAAATGACCCCATTATATCTGAACAATTACTTCAAATGTGGCTTTATATAATAGGTATTGTTGCCTTCTTAAAATACATTTTTATTTAAATTTAAAGCAATCTTATTTTACATACCAATCCCAGTTCCCTCTCCTTCCCCTCCTCCCACTCTCCCCAATAACCCCCCATCCCAGACCCATCCATTCCCCAGGGAGGGTAAGGCCATGAGGGATCTGACACATCATTTGAGGCAGGACTTGAGTTCTCCCCCATGTATCTTGGGTGAGAGACTATCCCTCCATAGGGAATGTGCTTTCAAAGCCCATTCGTGCACTAGGGATAAATATTGGTTCCACTGCTAGAGGGCCCATAGACTTCCTAGGCCTCCCAACAGATGATACCCATGTTCAGGGGGCCTGATTCAGTCCTATGATAGTTCCCCAGCTTTCAGACTGTGGTTCGTGAGCTTCCACTTACACAGGTCAGCTGTTTACTATAGAGCTATAGTAATGAAATTAGCTTGGTATTGGCCCCAAAATTTACAGGTAGGCAAATAGAATAAAATTTTGGACCCTGCCTGATATTAATCCACACACCTATGAACACCTGACTTTTGACAAAGAACTAAAATTGTACAATGTATTCTTGTCTTAATTAAACCTGTTTGTATTAAACATTGTATATCTAAGCTCCAAAGTATTGTAATATATTTTGGCTTATAGTTAGTTGCAAGATACATTGTACATTCAAATATAAAATTACAAATGTCTACATAGGCATATACATAACCATAGCCATAAATATATCCAGGTATCCAGGAGACAAAATGCAGAGTCACAAGGAAGAGAATATATCCATTTCACTAGCTCTGACAAAGAACACAAAGAAGCATGGAGTTATTATGTAAAATAACAAAGAAAACTGTTGAGTTTCTTTCTCTTTATCACTGAATATCAATCCTAAGTCTCTTAATTTTGACTTTCATGGTTCTGGTGGGTATGATCCATTCATTTGCATTCCTATGATATAACTATGCATGTCTTCACATATTTACCAGGTTTGTGAATTGGTCCAAGGAATATGTTCCCTTTCATATTATTTGTATAACTTTCTGGGATTCTTATCATATTTTTTACTCAACATTCCTTATAAATTCTGGACATGAATCTGATTTATATACTGCAAACAATGTATCATTTATATGAAAAGTTAGCCAAGCAAACATTTTTAATTAGGACATAGTAGAACATAACTTTTAAAAATCTACCCAAGTCTTGCAAGGATGAATGTTTCAATCTGAGCTTATGTAGATATTCAGCATAATTTTCTTGTATGAACTTTATTATTTTTACATTAGTTAATTTAATCTACCTGGTACAGTAAAATGAGAATTAAGCTTTCCCAGTCCTTCATTCATTAGCATGAGTTACGAAGGACCAAACAAACCACCTCTCTTTCTTTCAGTTTCTCAATGTCTTCTTACAAAATTTAACTTTGCTTTCAGGTCTGGGTTCTTTAATGCTGGCTGGTTCCTCTGTTACTCTACCAACACAAAACACTCACTTTCCTTGCCTTAAAGCTTGTCTTCAGATCTAGTTAGATATATCTTGCTCTCTTTGTCCTTTTAAAATTGTCTATTAATAATTAATGAAAAAAAGAGAGACCATGAATTTGACAGTGAGTGAGGAGCAATATATAAGAAGGTTTGGAGGGAGTAAAGGAAAGGGGGAATAGCTGTGATTGTATCATAATTTTAAAATAAAGGAGGCACTTTTCAAAAATTTAAAGGTATTCAGAGAAGAAAAAACAGTATGTCTAGGATCATTGTGGGATTTTAGAAAGCCATAATTTTAGAATGATTTTGTGATATTCCTCTTTAGAACAAGCTGGTAAACATCTGTCCTAACACTGGTTATGAGTTTATTTTAAAATCAGCAGCAGATGTAAAAGTTTTCTCTGTGTTTCTATTCACCCCTGTTGCTAGAAAGTCTTTGTTATAATTGCCATCACCAATGGCTGTTTATTCTAACTTAGAAATATTGAGACCATCATATTTTCTACTTTTAATACATAATTTTTATTCAATATACCTACTGAAATATATTGCTCATTGTAATAATTGCTAGACCTCTTAGGTTTTCTATGCAGATGATTGTATAACCTGAAAAAAAGATGCTAAACTTATTCTCCTATAAGCATCAAAATCATGTTTTCTTCTGGCCTTAATTCCCATTCCATGTTAAACAGACTGTAGCAGACACCACAGCTTTATTTCTCAACTTAAATTGGAAGTGAGTTACAGCCTCTCCATTAATTATTTTAGCTATAGAATTTGGCTATGTAGTCTTTAATAAGCTAAGAAACTTTCCCTATGCTTCTAAATTATGAAGTAAAATTGAAAGTGAATTTCTTCGGCTTTCATAGAGACAATCATGAGATGTTTTGCCTTCAGACCATTAGTATAATGAACTATAATTTTTCTAATATTAAACCAATCTTATATGCATCATAGTATCTCCTTGAAAAAGGCATTAATTAACTAAATGGATTTAACTAGCCAACATTGTATTTAGTACATTTTACAAGTACATTCATGATGAAATAAGCTTAGTCTGTTTTTGTCTTTGTATAGTTATGCATGATGTTCATAATGATGAACAAAGTTTGCTTTGTATGCAGTGACACCTTATACTTTCAATGCACATGGTATAGTAATTATTAATGTTAAGTACATTAGGATATAATATTTGCATTCTTATGTTGCTCTTAAGATGATGAACTGTCTAAATATGCTACACATTTACAAATCAGATTGGTTTTGGTTTCTTAACAAACCTAAGTGTAATTTATATACATTCTCTCTCTTTTTTCTATATCTCTTTCTCAATCCCTCTCTCTCTCTCTCTCCCCCTCTCTCTCTCTCCCTCTCTCTTTCTCTCTCATACACACACACACACACACTTAAATATTTTAAAAATATTCTTTCCCTCTCGATTATTTTTAATTTTCTATGTATCATTTAAAGGTACAATGTATTTAATTAAGATATAATGAATTTGTTGTATATTTTATCATACTTGATTAAGTTAATGGAATTTTTGTTTAGAAGTTGTGTCTTATCTGTGTCAGTCTTTGCTCACTGACCATTCTTAATATTGTTTTCATCATTAATAATCATAGGAAAAGTTTCAATTCTGTGCATACCCAAGTAAAAACTTCTAGTATACATTGTAGGAAGGACAATACTCTTTATATGTGAGTGATTTACTGGCATTGTCCAACATGACTTGGTTAGAGTGTGTAGGTTTATTTCTTGACTTACAGTTCTATGACATTAAATTGGGTGTCAGTTATTCTGACCTCATTACTATGGGTTCAGAAAACTCCTCAAGTCAAGAAACACTAGTTATTTAATGCATTATTTATGGTTCATTTTGTCTTGCAATTATAGGGCATTTGCATTTGCTTTTAAAATCAGAATAATTTGCCATTTTTTAACAATGCTCTGAAAGTGTGAGTGTCTCTGTATGTGTCTTTCTGTGTGCATATCTCTGAGTGTGTGTGTGTGTGTGTGTGTGTGTGTGTGTATGTATGTGTGTGTGTGTGAGTAGACTAACACTAACTGTCAGATTGGACAATCATTGAAATTTATTGATTTTATTCATCCATTTTTTTCTAAGAATTCAGAGGATATATTTTGTGAATCTTACATATTCTTGTAGATTATGTTGATGATAGAGTGTAATTTTTAATTTCATTTTTTGCAACATATATTAATTAAATTAATTTTAATAGTCACCTCAGTTCTGTAACCATATACATACAATTACAAGTTTCTTGTTACATTCAGTAGAACATTCTGGATAAATGATCATGACATTGGCCAATAAAGATATTGTATATATGTCATTCAAATATTTTGTGGTTGTTGTTTTGTTTTTTAATATTAAATACATTAGCTTTTTTATATACCTGGATCAGAATTCTCATGCAAAATTGCTGTGAAACAATCTTTTTGTACACTGTGAATATGTGTTACTCTCATTGGTTAGTAAAATCTGACCAATGGCTTGGCAAGTTGAGGTTAGCTAGAACTTGAGGACAAAAGGAAAGCACAGGGAAGAAGGAGGGCAGAGTTGCCCAGAGAGCAAACAGAAGCAAGATTGACACACCATGCTGGAAAAAAGCTACCACCATGTGGTAGAGTACAAATAAGAAATATGGAATAATTTAAGATGTAAGAGATAGTTTACAAGCCTAAGATATCGGGTGAGCATTTGTAATTAATAATGAGTCTCTGTGTAGTTATTTGAGAGCCAGCTGGTAGGTCAAAACTTACTGGTGGAACAGAAAAGTCCAACAAAAAAATAATCCACAGAGTAAGTGGGATCTCACACGATTGCTTCATATTAAATGGAGCATGAGAAGTCCCTTAATCTACCAATGCCTACAAACTGGAGAAAGAAATACAGTGGTGTAATTTAAAACAAATCTTTATAGTTATATCTAGAAATAACATGTTACTTTCTATGTGGTATCACTTAGCTTAGCTAATCTCACACAATGAGTATTCACAAAGAGGATAACCAATATACCTTCTAAAATGTTTTGAAATTATGATGGAAATTTTATTACAACATCTTTGGTTTATATTAATCTTTAGTTTTTTCTTATAATTTATTTTGATACATACTCAAGAAAATGCTGACCTCACCAAATATGTTGGTACACATTCATTTTCCTCCTAATACCTGGAAGAGTCTATGTGGTATGATTCTTTCTGCCTTCATATACAGATGAAGTTATCAAGAAATCCAGATGGGGTGTCAGTAATTTAAGAAATTTCAGTTTCTTTTATAACTATGGGAATGTTCATGACACTGATTCATTAAAATTATATTTACTTTCATTTTATATTTGTGAATGTCTTTCCTGCAGATATGTTTGTGTACCATATGTAGTATGTATGCCTGGTGCCAGTGGAGGCCAGAAGACAGTGGTTTATTCTATGGAATATTTGTTACAGATAATTCTGAGCTGCACTGTTGGTTCCGGGAACTGAATATAGTAAAAAATACTCTTAACCACTGAGCCTTATGCATCATTCTTTCATTTTTTATTACTTCTTTGAGAATTTCTTAGTGTTTTGATCATATTCACCACTTTTCTTGGTTAGGGTTTCCATTCCTGTGAAGGGTGAGTCTTCCACAGTTCAAAACACTCTTAGCACTACAGTCTTCTGTGTTTTTATTAGTGTGTCCAATTAAGCAGTGCTTAAAGCAATTCCATTGCTTTCATAATCCAAAGTCCAAAATCCATATTTCTCCAAACAAAAACATGGTCAGGCCTGTCACAGCAATACCTCACTTCTTCTACCAAGTTTTGTCTTAGTTGGGGCTTCTATTGCTGTGAAGCAACACCATGACTACAACAACTCTTATAAGGAATCCATTAATTAGAGTGTTAGCTTATAGTTCAGAGGTTCAGTCCATTATCATTATTGAGCAGGAAGACAGCATAGCAAAATGGAGACAGACATGATTCTGGAGATATAGCTGAGAGTCCCACATCTTGAGAGCAACAGGATGTTGACTGAGACACTGAGGAAGTATAGTGACATAGAAAACCTCAAAACATGCCCTCACAGTGACACACTTTCTCTGAGATGGTCATACCCATTCCAACAAAGTCATTCCTCCTAATAGTACCATTCCATATGAGCTTATGTGGCCAATTGCATTCAAAGCTCATACCACTCCTTCCCCAACTTCTCCCATCTTCTCAGATCCATTTCCTCTTTCCTTTGTTACCAATGGTGTGTGTGTGTGTGTGTGTGTGTGTGTGTGTGTGTGTGTGTGTATTGTGTGGTGTATATGTGTTTCCCTCATCAAGGCTAATTTACGCCACCCAAATATTCTTGGATGTAAAGTATTGGAGAGTAGTCACTTCCTCTCCCAGTTGTTAATAACACCTTACTTCACTTTGGAGTCTCAAGGAACTGTCTAATTTATTCAAATTGTTTCAAACATTTATAATATATTTCTACTCTTACATCTTAATTCAATGCAGATTGTAAGCTGATTGCATTCCTTTCCTGTCTGACACTAGTGATTTGGGCATTCCCATTCATTCCCATCCTATCAGTCATCATATTCCTTGTAAAATTTACTTGCTCAGTACATCTACAGGTTTTATAAATCTCTTAATCTTTTCAATGAATTAAACAGTTTCCTTTCCCATTTCATTATGTTGCTCAATATCATGATTATTTGGTTCTTTTATTTCTAGTTTTAGATACAAGACTAAGTAGTTGACATTTCCTGATATTTATTATTCCACAACTTCCCCTTTAAGATTTCAATGTAGCCTCAAAATTTTGTTATACTGTTTAACTAGCTCTGAATTAAAAAAGAAAACCTCATTTTACTCACTTTAGTATTCAATGCCATATTTACAACATAGTTTTCCAGCTAAGGGATGGTGTGGTGTGGTGTGTGTGTGTGTGTGTGTGTGTGTGTGTGTGTGTGTGTGTGTGTGTGTGTGTGTTTGATACAAACTTCTAATTTATTATTACTCTGTGATCAGAGAACATTTTATGAAAGTGTAATGGTCGTTTTCAGTATTCTAATTAACTTAATTGAACTTGTCTCTTCAGAGAGGTTTAACTGGGGAAGAAAGACCCACCCTGATTGTGATAGAAGTTATCCTGTGTTTTGGGGTGCCAGCATGAATAAGGAAGGAAAAAGAGACCCCCCCCCAAATGAGCACTGTCCTTTCTCTGCTTGCTCATTGTTACCAAGGACCCAGCACTTCTGTTCCATGCCTTCTTTGCCAATATAGACTGCATGCCTCCTTAATAAATAAATCATTTGCCTTGTGATCTTTCTTTGTGAGATTTTTGTCAGCAATGAGAAAAATAAACAGAATTTACTGTTTTTTATACTCACAGAGATTTGCCTGATGAAGCAACGTTATTGCAAATCTTGTCGAGTGTTTCATGTGATCTGAAACTCCTGTGCAGTACAAAGCCATTGCCACACTGAGTACAGTGGCTGCTTGTCATTCTTTCTAAATATCTGCTAAGTTGTTTTTAAATTGGCCTGTCAAATACTGAGCAAGATGCAGTGAAATCTCAAAAGATGATTTTCTGTTTGTCTCCTTCTCTGAGCTCCATCAGTTTTTGCCTCATTCAATTGCAGAATTCTTAGAAATAAGGATATGTAAAATACATCAGTTGTGATATTAGTGTATTCACTACAGCTATTTTTTTAGTTTTTTTTGAGACAGGGTTTTTCTGTGGCTTTGGAGGTTGGCCTGGAACTCGCTCTTGGAGACCAGGCTGGTCTCGAACTCACAGAGATTCACCTGCCTCTGCCTCCCGTGTGCTGAGATTAAAGGCATGCACCACCACCACCCGGCTCCACTACAGCTATTCAATTCTTGCTGCAGCCTATGTATTTAATTAGCATGCACTTACTTCCAATATACTCATTACTGCCCCATCTTGATTTTTGTAATAGGTTTGAAAACTCCTAATTCTATTAAAATGTACATGCTGCAAGTTATATATTTGTTGTTACTGTTATTTTTATGCCTACCAATTTGATACTGTTAATCACCATTTTAAAGAATATATGTGTATTCTTATATATATATGTGTGTGTGTGTGTGTGTGTGTGTGTGTGTGTGTGTGTGTATTTTCTATTTTTGTTGAGTCTACATATTTATTCATTAGGAATATAGAAAAATTATTGAAGGCACACATAAAAGATACTTGGAATCTTGATAAAATACAGTTCTGTGAGTTTCTATTAGAAAATTTCCTAGATACATTTTTTGTGCTTTATATCTTAAAATTCATTTATTTGTATGCATCTAAATGTTGGAATACACATGTCTGCTCTGAAGTCCACTGAGGCTAAAAAGTGTCAAATCTCATGGAGTTGGCATTCTGTGTACTATGATTCGCCAGATGTGAGTGCAGGGAACTGAATTTGGGTCTGCAATAAGAGCAGCAAGAGTTCTTTATTGCTAGACATTTCTCTCTCCCCTGCCTTATCACTTTTGATTTATTGACAATTAACAATGTGAATAAAATATTATATCAACTAAATTCTATTGTATCCCAAGGATATAAAAATACTGTAGTACTGTAGACATGGATCAGCCCCTAAGAGTTCCTGCTTAAGATTTCGAGGACCCCATAGAGTGGTTCATAGCTGCCTGTGAATACGGGTGCCAGGACATCTAATTCTTTCTTCCAGCTTTTGAGTGTACCAGCACTCCTTGACAAATTGCCCCATACAAACACACTCAATATGTATTAAAACCAAAATTTTTAACTCTCCCTCTGTGTACAGTTGTGGGAGCTTCAAACTTCATCCTTTGATTTCCATTGTAACTGTCTTAATATAAACTCCAGTTTGTCTCCCATATGCCTAAAATGTTTGTAAGCCAACTGTTTACAGGGGCAGAGATATGGTCAATATTTCCTCCAGATAATATCTAACAATTGCTTCCCCATTTCCAAATTTCTCCTTGGACATTTTCAGCAAACAGACTCCTCCTTTTCTTACCTACTGGGGTACTATAGCAAATATAAGAAAAGAAAGAAACTATTTGTGTTTCTGCACAACTCTGCCTTTGAATAATCAAGCATTTCCTCTTTCCTCCATGCTTTTGTTTTTTTTTTTTTTTAATGTAACTCCTATCTAACAGTTCCACCAAAATATTTGAAAGGTGACTTAAATGACGACTTTTATTGTTGTGCTATTATGAAAACTTCACCAAACTGTCACTAGGCTAGAACATGGAACTTGGGGTAATCTAGGACTAAGTTCCTGGGCTGTGGAAAACATATTTGGCTCCACAATGATCTATCTCTTATCCCCTTTCAGGTGAGAATTATTTTACTTGAGGATAATAGTAAGTCTAAATCTTTTATGAAACCGGCTTTCATTAGATTGAGCCCTGGAACTTGGATCACTACTTTCACTCTGTGTTCATCCTCTTACCTTTACATTGCAGATGTTTGAAATAAAACTCTCCTTTGTCTTTTTGTGTGTTTTGGGACAGTTTCCAACTTTCAAATACCTGTATTCTCAATCCAGTTTTTATTCTGTCTGCACTGATTTCTAGTAGTGTTTACCCCTCCCTAGTTAGATTTTTGTACATTTTCCAGCATACTATGGCAAGTGAAGCCTTGAAATCGTGCATCTGCAAAGTTTCATTACAGTTTTTAATGCTACTCTTCTAACTATGAAATATTTTAGATCCATGAGAAGGCACTTTACCCCAAACATCACTTTGGAAAATGGACCTGATTTGAAAAATCAATTTAGCCTGGCCTTCTTACACACTGACATGATCTTTTCCTAACTTTTTAGAATGAGGGATGTGATTTGGGATAGAAAGCCTAATAGATATCATGAGAAGCTTTTAATATTCTCATTCTTTCAAATATTGACATTCCAGCAAGAATGCTTAATTTTCCCAACAAACAAGTCAACATTTCTAAAAGAATGTATGTATGACTGTTATCATCTGTATTTGTTCCTAGCCTAGTATCATGATGATGAAGATGGAATGCCCTACCCAGATGAGTTTCAGGAGGTATATGTGCCTTGGCACATCCTAAATATTGTAACTGAGATTCCAGACCAAAGAAAATTTTTATCAGTTTTTCACTACCATTTTACATTTAATCCTGTATTTTCTTAGTATGTTGAGGACTAGTTATTCCTTTACTATTATTTAGTAGTTTAAGTTAATGATTTTATATTTACTGTAAAAAAGAAGGGAGAAAAGAAAACCTCACCTACAGAACTCAGTGTGGAGGTAGCAGTGGGAAGCCTATGAGGTGACCACAACTATAATCCCAGAAATCATAAGGCTGGGACACAAGGACTTCAAGCACCAGGCCATTTCAGGACATGTAAACTTTGGTTTGAGGCAAGGGGAGGATATTAATGGGTACAGTTGAATTCAGGAACAAAGCTCTTGTGCCTATTTAATCTCTGCCTCTCTCAGATATTCTATGTTTTTGGAATTTTCTCCATTTCCTTCTTTACTGCTCACATACATAATCATTAAGCTGCTAACAAGAACATCTTAGACAATATCCTCTTTGGCATATATTCTTCTGCAATTATCCTTTAAATTAATCACATAGGAGATATAGAAGTTTACTCTAGTGCTCTGCAGGCAGAAGCCATGTATCCTACCAGAGAATTGAACTGTCTGTCTGCTTTCACAGGAAATCATAACATACAAGCGAAGAAATGCCTACTAATTGGTTAACAGATTGGAGACAAGAACTGTGTGTTAAAATATTAGTTAGGTATTTTTTTCAATGAGGTCACTACTATTTACAAACACATTCTCACTTTTTTAAGTTAGACAGCATAATTTATACTCCAATTTAATTGTAAATTTTCCCCAAAATGTAATGTTATTTTATTGCCTTCAGTTTATGTCTCTGCTTCTTTCTTTATGCTTATACATAGCATACTCTATGTATTATGTAAGAATTTGTAAAACAAAGGCATATTATAAGACGAGAAAAGCCATTACCATGTACTTACTATGCAAGACTCTACAATGCACTGATCCCTGAAGGGAAGGGAATTCTCCATGCAGAGCAATTTTTTTGTTGCTGCTGATACATTTCTCAAATCACAATCATTTCCATGGTAACAGACTGTGATATCTAAGAGACACTCACTGTCTTCTAAGACAAGAAGAAAAATAATTTGTCTCTGAATGGAGACGCTGCTCAGTCAATCACAAATATTGTCAATAATTAGCAATAACAGCAAGGGAAATTCAATTACAGGCAAAGCAAATTGCTTTTTATTTAAATGTTCTCTATTTGGTGCATCCCAGTCTGAAAATCCCTCCTTAAATTAGAAAAAGCATATGTAACCTCAATACCTCTATTGAGGTTTATAGTAATGTAAGAAGCTGCAGTATTTAGTTAAGTGTTTAGAGGCTTATCATAAAACTACTGCTGTAGGTACATTGAAATGACAGATATGGATAGACATTTAGATAATTAAATTGATTCCAGCTTTATTTCAATTTTCTTCAGCTGTAAAATTTGTGTGTGCTAGCTTAATGGATTTGAATATGCTATGTAAATTTAAATACAATAATATGCATTCTACAGTCATTATCAAAACAGGTTGGGCTACCTCCATTTCATTTTCAAATGCTTTTTAACCTTCAGGAAAAATACAACAAATGTTTTCCTAGAAAAGAGCAGAGAGAATGTGTCTCATTTTGGTTCTTGTCAGTTGGGTTTAATTTTTGCAGTAGGTACCATTTTAGTGAAAACAGTAGATAGTAGAAATGCAAAGAATTTATGAGCAGGAACCATAGCATCTGGAGGAAGAACTCAAGATGTTCACCCCTCAGTAAACTCATTAAAGTGATGAGAATAAAATAATTCAATTTGGGAAACCTAGAAAAATTTGCCTTAAGGTCAAAGTTTATCATCTGGTAAGAACACTTCATTATATACTGCTATGACTCTCTTCTCAAAACAAGTCATATTCCGAAAAATGGCTCTTCTGCCCACTGACTTGTTACTTGGCACAGAAGTACTAGATGTGCAAATCAGACCACTAAGAGAGATGAGATGGCAAACTACTGGGAAAAGAGATTCTATAAGCAACTTTCTGCTCTGAAGTGTAAACTCCAATATTCTCACTCCATCCGCTTCAGGACAACATACTTCCAGCTGGTTTAATATATGAATATTAGCCATTGGTCCACGGCCACAACACAGCCAATTTTCAGAGCTATGAACTATAAGCACTAAGGGCTTTTGCATATTTATCTTTGTTATTATAGATTATACCTGTTTCAACAAGTATAATGATTGTCTTCAAGGGTAGATAAAATGTCACTGAAAAATTAGTTCTTTGGTTTACAGTGCTTTGCATATAGCATAAAAATATGTGATGAGTAAAAGCTGCCTGCAGATGGCTAGTTACTCCCGCTGGGAGAAGTGAAATCCAGTTCCTCTCTTTGGAACTGGGCTTGAATTTGTGACTTGCTTAGGTAATGGCAGATAGAACATATGTGAAGCTCTAAAGTTTATGACGCTTGGCCATAAACAATATTGTATTTTCTACCTGTGTCTCTCGACGCACTAACTTTACCTGTTGTCCTTTGCTACTAAGCTTTATCAGTTAAGTAGATGTCCAATGCACTTCTTTTCCAGCCTGGTCTAATGATTAATGGTCTCTGTTTAATTTCTTTTCTTCTACATTCCAAAGTCATAATCACAAAAAATTAGAAACTCTTCTTTTACTAGACAAATGAAAGTGTTAGCACGTACATAACCATCTCCTAATACATCTTAAGAAATCATATAAAAGAGAGAAAGATACCTTGGAAAACACAACTCTAAATGGGATGCTTCCATCAAATTCCTCCCTTCATAGCTCAGGGAACACTGAAGGAGGAAATAAAGAGCCAGAGGGAATGGAAGACACCAGGAGAAAAAAGCCCTCTCAATCAACTGAGCAAGGCTCATAAGGACTCACAGAGACTGAAGCAGCAAGCAAAAGGCCAACATAGGTCTATGCCAGTTCCTCTCTCTCTCTCTCTCTCTCTCTCTCTCTCTCTCTCTCATATATATATATATATATATATATATATATATATATATATATAGTATTCATTATAATGATTTTATAGAACTCCTGAGCATATGAACAAGTGGATCTCTGATTCTTGTGTCTTCTCTTGGGGATCTTTCTGTCTTTTGGTTTGTCTTGACCAACTCTGATATGATGGTTTTTGTTTTATATCATTATATTTTATTTTCTTATGTTTTGTTGTTATCTCATAGAAGCCTCTTCTTTTCTAATGAGAGACAAAAAGAAAGTGGATCCAGAAGGGAGTGGAGGTGGGGAGGAATTGAGCAGAGTACAGAGAGGGAAAACTCTTATTAGGATATGTTGTATGAAAAGAATCTGTTTTCAATAAAGTGGGAAATAAAAAATACAAAAATGCTCTTATGTTTTGTAAGGTTACATTTTGTATAATTAGACATTTACAGTAGTAAACATTGTAGTATAAAGATGAGCTCTGTCCTTTAAGATAACACATACTTCTAAAATGTTATAGTTTCCAATAAAAATCAAGGCAGATAACCACTAGAAATCATAAATCAAACAAAACCAAAATGTAAAACTGAATTTCAGATGTTGACATGGAAGTGCGTGCCTTTGTTACTGAAACAATGCAAGACAAACAATTTTGCATATGCCTATGCTAACTCAATGAATTAAAGGATTAAGGTTGTCTAGACAGAAGATGAAGTTTGAACACACCATGGTTAAGAAATATTGATATGTTTAAGTAAAGCACCACAAAAGATTTGAAAAATATAATAAACAAATAGTAACATATGCAGAGAAAGCAATGCCACCCATGCTATACCACAGAGAAATCACTCTCTCAAAGAAGAGATACGGATTCTATGTAAAGCAGGGACAGCCTGGTTTCCATGCAATAAAAAGAATGAGCAGGACATAGGCACAAAAAATAATCATTCCAAGTACATAACCAAGTAAAGTCATAGTTCTGCACATAGATGAGCCACTCAGGCTGTCAGAGAACAGATGAAAAAAGTCAACAACAGAAAATTGAATTCAAAATGATGCAATTCAATCTTAGTTTTCTCAATTACCATATCCAAGACTTTGATCAAACTTTAAAACCTTCATGCAATTCAATATTTTTACCTCCAAATGAAGTCAATACTTTTATGAATTAGTATTTTTGTTTTATTAAACATTAATTATATTAATTCTTACTAAATAAATTAATTTAGAATTAATATGTACCTGAGATGGATGGGTGCCTAATGGAACATTAATTCCCTTTCCTTTCTTTGAAAGAGCAGAAACTACCTCTAAACATGAATTACTCTAATAGCAATGTAAACATTTTTTAATCCCAAGGAAATTAAATAGAAAAATGTGTCTAACTTTTCAAATTACATTGTATTAATTTTTTCTCTTTATTCATGTGTAAAAAGGAAAGCAAAACAACAGCTTCTATCTGGTATGCATTTTTATCTTTATATTTAATAAGAGTATGACTGGTCTTTTCCTTCTTTATGATAAATGCATAACTTTGGGAAGCAACAGAAAATATCCCACATAATCATATTTTCCTATCCAAGGAGAAATGAATCAATCATTCATTTTCAGGAAAGGGGACTTAAGCAAATAAGAAGAATGAGAAATATGATTTTGAGACAGACTATCCATACAGAATGTAAACACAGCATTAAATAGACCACATGTGGAATTAAAACAGAAGTAAAATCAACACATTTCTCAATAATTCTTATGATGACAAAAAATGAATAAGCTATTAAAAATTGAAATATAGGATATGTAATTGAATAAAACATTGATTAAACACAACTAGGGAGTTACTTTCAAAAATCGAGACTTATTTCATAATTATTCAATTTGATAGACAATCTAGAAACTGGGCACTATTGTTATCTCATTTCGTAAAGTAACAAAGTGTATTGCTCGAATATTTAATGATATGTCCAAGGTTGCATGGCTAGTGGACCATCTAGATAGAAATACATACGAAATTTTCAGGTTGGGAAGTGAAAACATCCCATACACTTTTTCTCTGTTTGATGATATGTTGCATTGTGAAGAAATGACAAAAAAAAAAACATAAAATTACAAGGCAATATTAGAAAATCAACCTTCTACTCAAGTATATGTACCTGTTTGATCGAAGTTGAACACTTACTCTTTTCTACAGTCATACTTCTTAAGAACCACTGAAGTCAGACAGAATTGTAGACTGTTACATACTGGCAACAGGTACTTTTAATGCAATTCACCAACAAAGGTGACATCTGTCATTTGTGTGCTTAGAATCAAACCACTGCCTCTAGTCAGTGTGTTCATGCATCTCTTTGGAAAATTATACAACTACTATTCTCAGCTCTGTAGTAGTTAGGTGAAAATCAGTTTATTAGTTATAGAGGATCATTATGTTAAGAATCTAAGTAATTAGAATAAAGAATCTGTTTTAAGAGAGGTCCTCAGAAAGAAGTCTTCTCTTTCCCTAAAAGTGATTGGCTCCATGTTATTTCTATTTGACAGGCACATATTTGAAATTGTTCAGTCCATGAAGCTGAAAGTCTCACAGTCCCACTGTGAAGACCTGAAGGTTTCCTGTAGTGCCACTGGTCTTCAGTCAACACTGGAAAGCTGAAACAGTTGGATCTATTGTCAATAAAGTAAGGCGGCAGTAGCATTATCTGTGCAGATGAGCTTGCCAGACAGAGTGAAGGCAATCAAACAAAGAGAAAAGTTTACTCCCTCCATCTCCCCTGGATCTCGGCTACCACCACAATGTGCTACCCACACTTAGGGCAGGTTTTCCCGTTTCACATATTTTGACCAAGAAAATCACTCACAAAAGTGCCCAGTGACTCACTTTTCAGTGGATAGGAGACACAGTCAAACTGATAATCAAAATTAACTATCAAATGATGCAGAAAAGTGTATTTGGGACCTGGCATGGCCCTGGTTTTGATGAACTCAGTGAAGCTATGGTTACCCATACAAGATCTGCACATGTTTAAGCCTGTAAACATTTCACCAAGGAAAGCAAAGGGGCTCGTGAAATCCTAAATTCCCCAAGGGCAATTGACAGTTAATGCTGCCTGGGGAGACAGTGTCACTGCATTGAGTGGTGTAGCCACTGATAAACTGCCAAAGGCCAGTAATTAACTACCTCCCATGTTTACTGAATGAAGGCCTAATTAATTCCACCAATTCAGTACACACACACACACACACACACACACACACACACACACACACACACAGACACAGATTCGTGTTGCTAAGAAAAAATGGTTTCAAAAGGATACATTGGAATTTGAGAGGATCTAAAAGGGGGATCAAAATGACAAAAGCTTTGTTATATATGTATATGTGAAATTGTCAAAAATTTTAATAAGAGCCTTGAAACGTAGCCAAGTTATCTGTATAACAGAAGAACCTATATGGAGTAACACTCTCTGAGCCCCAGTAGCATGGACATCTTTCTACAAGAGGTGTCAATGATATCCTATGTTCACAAATGCAAGCAATGCTGTTGTCCATAATGTAAGTCATACGGTAAGAACATTTTCCCCGGGTTCTTCCTTTGTCATTTATTTTAAAGAAATACAAAGTGAGGAAATGAAGGCTGATTAATTTTATCAAAAGATTTGTGTAATTTAGAGAAAAAATACTTAATCTTCTGAGACTAATTATTTTTTTATTTTGTCCCAATAATCATGTGTGGTCATTTTAAGAGACAGACCTTGCACTAACGATCAAATAAATCAAAATTGGAAGACAAGCAAATTTTTTGATAATTTTATCATGTGCTCAAATCACACCAATTCTGAAGCTATCCAGCTTAATTTGAGTACTATATATATATATATATATACATATATATATATATGTATATATATATATATACAAATTTTGTATGTGTAATTTATTGATAAACTTGCTTGAATTATGTGTCAGAACAGTTAACTGAAAACCACTGCTATCTGAAAGATACTTCTGTGGTGGGGTGAACATTCCAGGTACACGCAAACTGGTATCCAGAGCGACACATAGTATTAAATTCTCACAATTGGTTTGTAGCTGAGAAACTGAGGTTATCATATTAACTGTGAATATTTTTAATGTAATATTTAATACTTAATATTTCCCATGTTATACAAAACAGATATAGAGTATATTATTAATAAAATAAAACATAACCATGTATAAACCTTGTGTTGTCAGTGACTTCCAGGCAATAAATATATCTGGTAAAATTCCAATTCTCAGACAACTCCACAAATAAGGTTATATGGAATAGCTCTTGAGTTATGAGTTGCAAATAATAGGATGACAGTACAATTATGCAACTATTAATAATCTAAATAGTGTCATGACTGGCATTTTCATGAGCACTGAATGAACTGTAACACAGCTTAATTGATCTTACACTTACTAACAGAAACAGTAGAACATTGATTGAAAGATTTTGGATCAAGTGCCCTCCACATCCATACTGACCCCTAATTTCCTTTGTGGGCTCACAGACACTGAAAACAATGAATATTGCTGTTTTGTAATTTGAATTTGCTTTCTTCCATGTAAGGTATGCCCTGTTGGAGTACACAGAGAACCAAAGTCCTTAAGGCCATGCCTATCCTGTTATACTGGAGAGGCCTTAGAGACAACTATAACATTTCCCTGCAATCTCCCCACATAGCCTCAAGCTCCTATGCCTTCTGTTAGCTTTTTCTATTTCTGCTCAGGAAACAGTTCTACAAGTCCTAGATCTTTGCTATGTCTCATCTATGATATCTTACTTAACTTGATGTCTTCTGTAAATTCAAGAACTGAATACTTCTTTTACTCAAAATTCTAAAAGCATTGTCCCAACTAAAATATCAACTGCTGACAAAATCTGCAAACGCCATGCTATCTGTGTGACTTTGGTGTGCAAGTTTAGCCTCATACTTTTGGAACAAAATGATTAATAGTTGTGGAGCAGAAAAGCCTTTAAAAACACTTAATTTACTGATGTCTCCAAGATAGATGAATTTCAAATGCTCAGATGTGAGTGGGTGGGTCCTGCTTTGTGATTTCAGTATCTTAACTGCAAATCTGAATAGTTAGCACAGTAGTAAGGAAATTAGATGTGTTGTATGTAGTGAGGAGGCATCCAGACAATCATGGCATTATGTAAACTGTGAAGATTAGTGTTTTTATTAAATAAATGATAAAAACAAAAACTTAACTGGATCAGCCCCCAAGCATTCCATAATGCTGGGCATGTGTTTTTTTTCCTGTATGTAACATAACTTCACACACACACACACACACACACACACACACACACACACTGAACATCTGCAGTTTTTCTACAACTTAGTGAGTGGCAGCATTTCTGAAACAAACTGAGCACTGCACTTTCTTTGTAGAAACTACATGGCATACACTTGGAATAAAATGTACCACAGACTGAGTTTATAATCTACCACATCGTTGGTGCCTTAGTTAATGACTGCTATGATAATCCTTTACAAAATGTTTCAAAGAAAGCAATACTAATACCACTACTGAGAAAAGTATTTTAATTTGTCCAGAAAAGTGTTGGAACATTTAGAGAGATGATGAGCAAATATTTGGGCTCGGGAGAGATCTGCCAAGGTAAAGGTCTTGCACTGAAAAGGGCATCAAAATTTCTGTCCAGAATGCAATGCCTTGCCAAATGACAGTATCAAAAGGAAAGGGTTATGTAAAACATAGCAAAGGGTTTATGATTAGTTCTTGGAAGATGCAGGGAGGACTATAAGAGAGGAAAATAAATTCCTGAGCATCCTAATGTAAATAAAAATTTAAAAATCTGGGCTTACTCCATAAGCTTACTTTACAAAATATAAATATATAACACGAATGAATAATTTAATAGAGAGAGACAAGAGAGGATAGAAGCTGCCTGGAGAGGTAAATTCCAAGCTTCAGCTAAGTGTTCTTTCCAGACTATTCTCTTTGGAAGTATTTTCTGCCAAAAAATATGCTCCCAGGCTCACCTCGGGAGAGGCATTGACATGCTGAAAGCTTTTACCTAAACCAATAAGTGAAATTCCCTGATTAGCTCCAAGCCCTGCAGACTTGGTAACTTTCCCTATTAATTAACAAAGAGAGAAGGGAAAGGAAGTAGAGGGCAAAGCAGAGAAATGTAGATCCAGGAGTATTTCCATGAAGTCCTTGGATTAAAAATACTCAAAGAAAACAATTGATTTAGAGCCACTCTTTCCTGTATGATTTGTTGAGACCCACAGAATTTAGTTTCAAACAATATATTATTGCTGATCAATTACCTGTGCTTGTGTATACATATATATGTATGTATGCTTGCTTATGAATTTTTGCCAATATGGTCTTTTACACATATACATTCAGAATGCTAACTGATAAGTATAAATATTTATGGCACAATTTTAAATTCTATTTAGGGAAATGTTAGAGTTTTATTTTGAAAATTGTGATACTGTGATTTCTAGGAGATTGCAAACATATTTCCTTATAGAAGTCAGTCAGATACACATGTGCTAGTAAGATGAAAGAGACCAAAACAACATCCCTTTCTTCTCAGAAATTAATGTGATGTCTGGCTTTTAAAGATACAGAGGGATAGGTGGCATTGAAATGCTTATTAACTGAACTAGAAATCTCAGACACAGGTAATTTTCCCTCTATAAACAACTGATCTATTTGGATAGGAAAATGTCACATTGAAGCACAAAAACACCTGGAGTGGGGATAGGGGGAAGATTGGCTTCAGGGATTCTACATGAATTTCAAAGTAACAAATCAGCCCTTGGCAAGAGCCACACGGGGAGGGTATAATATAAATATGCTGAGATAATACTAGCTTGGAGATGTTGAAACCAACACTATGTGACTCAACCAAGTTTGTTTTCTGTATGTCTCTGTAGAATTAAAGCAGCAAATTTCATCTATTCTAATCAGACACATAAACACACACACACACACACACACACACACACACACACACACACACAGACACACACACACATTTTTTAATGGTGACATTTTTCCCTCTATGGGTCATGTAATCAAGAGGACAAGAATGACTTTAAACTAAGGATAAACAGTTATTTTGTTACAGCTATGATAAATACTGTGAGATGATAATATATATTTTAAGTTGTATAGCTACAGTTGAAAAGAAGGTGGATTATTACAAGTAGTATCTGTTCACACATAAAAATTTTCCCTTCATGCAAATGTTCAGCTAGTTAGCTAAAATTAGATTTTGCAAGTTTTAAGATTTTACAAAATAGCATTTGGATACTTTCTATTAAATGATCCACACTAATTCTGAATGTAGATGTTGATGAAGGTAGCTCAGTAGGATGAACGATCAACAGCTGTCGTAAATGAAATAAGACATGCTAATCAAGTGTGTATGTTTCAATAGCAATGAAATTCAAGACGGTGTTGAAGACCTGTAAAAAGAGAACAACAATCATTTGGATTTTTAATGGAAATTACATAATCAATTGTGGTGAAGAAAATTTCTGACTTACTCAAATAAGTAGACATTCACAAAGAGCATGTATAGAGGTCTCATGAATTAATGCCATTTTTAACAGATAATCATCATGAACATCTTCCAGCAGTTTCTCCAGTGTCTAACTGCATGAAGTGCCTGGCTGAATGCAGTGCAAAGCAAAATTAAAATTGCTACACCTGTTCCATCTAACATGCATTATAATTTGCAGACATTGTTAGTGTGTTCACCATTTTCCCTTAAGTAACATATGAGGTTTGTCTTTAAGATCTAAGACACTACGTCTTTGATCCGAAGGACTAATAACCATGCACTTCACTTTTAACTATTGCTACAGGCCATCTAAAAGTCCTCAAATAAGCCATACTGTGAAACAAAAGCTGAAAACTATATTATGCATAACAGCTGGTCTTGGGACTTATCAGAATTTTTCTTACTAAGCAAACATGTGTTTGGCTTCAGGACTAAAGGTATTTCCATTTGTAAATGCTAAACAACAAGCAACCACATTTTGCTTAGAACATTGTCTTTTCGCTTCTGGGGTGTGTTCAAATAAATGTCTGTTATTGATGACTAACCCTGACCTATTCAGGATTTCTCTGATATAAACATACCTGCCAAAACCAGGTAACAACAAATGATGGGTTTTTGGTGTTACTACTTACTTTAATTCATACCAGACTTTTGTAACATAAGACAAATTGTTCTAGAAATATTTAAATTTGATTGACAGTGTGAAAAATAATTGTATTAAAACAAAGAAAAAACCTACCAAAATACTCATCTTATGTTTAACAAAAATGATAATAACCTATTATATTTTTGTTTTGAGTTGAATTTTATTTCCACAATATTTCTATGTGTAAGCCATAGCCCCTAGTGTGTAAATAGAGATTATGACATATAAACATAATTGAGATTAACATCACAAAGGTGAAGGTTTAAGGCAATAAGACCTATCAGATGATGGGTTACAAGATATGTGTGCACAGGGAAAAATGTGATCAGGATAAAACAATGGGTGTCAAAGCAAGACAAGTCGCATCAGCAAAAACAAACCATGCCAGCAACTTGGTGTTGCTGGAGGTTTCTGTCCAGATAGATTTCGTCACTTCAGCCCCAAATGAACACACAGAGATGCTATATTAATTATAAAACAGTTTGGCGATGGCTGGGACTGCTTATTGGCTAGCTGTGTCTTAATTATTAACCCATAACTACTAATCTTTGTATTTCTAGATGACCTTATCTTACTGGAGAAAGCCTGGGGCATCCTATACTCCTCGTCCCTCCATGGCGCCCTCTCTTTGCTGTCTCTCTTTGCCTACCTTTCCCAGAATTCTCCTCATCATCTAGTCCCACCTATTGTCTTGCCTCTACTGGCTACTGGCCAAACAGTATTTTATTTGTCAACTAATAAAATAAATACATATACAGAAGGACATCCCCCACCAACTTGGTCTTAGATTTCTAATTCTCCAGAACTGTAAAACTGTACATTTCTTCTGTTTTAGGGCCTGATTGTGTATTTTGTTTTAATTCTCTAGTAGGTGAATTAATTTCCCAAATGATAAACATTAATATGTTCATGCTCGATGTCATTATTCCAATTGATACATGAAAAAGAAAGATGATAAGTCACAGAGCCAGTTAGCACCTATAGTTGTCCTCATGGCAGTATGGATCAAATGTGATGCATATCTGGAATCCTGGCATGTAGGAAGCTATGACAGATGGCTCCTGAAAATTTCAACACAGCTGGGACTGCATTATGAGTCCAAAGCCAGCCTGGGATACAAAGCAAAATCCATATAAAAACAAAACCAAAAAAATTGCACGTGGTGGTATGGCAGTGAGCATATGTGCTTTTCAAGATATGATCCAAATCCTGGGGGTAGTGGCACATGCCTTTGATCCCAGCACTAAAGAGGCAGAGACAAGCAGATCTCTGTGAGTTCAGGGCCAGTCTAGTCTATATACAAAGTTCTAGGACAACCAAGGCTAAAGAGAGAAACCCTGTCAAGAAAAACAGAACAAACACACAAACAAAACAACAACAGAAAATTAGAAATAACCCAAATAAGCACAATCTAAACATATTAGTTTGAACACAAAGTACCTTGTAATTAACTAAAGTAATTTATCCATACATTAATAATAATTTTATAATTTATGATGAATGTTAATTCTTATATAAGAAGATAATTTTATGTGGCATTATTTCAGAAGAAGATGAGAAATACAAATAAATGAAGATAAGTCTAGGCAATCAACTATTTCTACAATGTATCCTATTATATAGAGCACTTTATAGCATAGACTAGTATCTGTTTTGTGCATTTGTTATTTTGTTTTCTTAGCTCTATAATAAATTCTTAGCTCTATAATAAATATGCATAAGTTATATTTTCAAGTGATTTTTAAAATCTGAATCAGTAAATATTTAGGAGGCCCTTCATCTAGATATGGTTGTAAAATACATACACATCTCATTATAAATCCAAATTTGCATAGGCTATTAGGAGACTATTCTTACTGTTAGAAGAGAATGAAGAAGACACTGCCATTCTTTTTAATGATTTTTATTGCATGCAAATATACGTAAATTTTGCTAAATATAACCTTTTCAGCCTATATACTTAAAAAGAACAGGGAGGGGTATATGGGAGGGTTTGGAGGGAGGAAAGAGAAGGGAAAATGTAATTACATTATAATCTCAAATAAATTGGATTTGTATTAATTCATTATTTTTAAAAATAGTGTGTATGTGTTTGTTTGCTTATCTCTATGCACTGTAAACCACATACAGGCAGTGCCTACAGAGGTCTGCATGAAGAGGATATTTGATCCCCTGGAACAGATGTGGTTGCTGATTACTGAACCATGTCCTCTGAAAGTGCTCTTACACACTGACCCATCTCCATAGCTCCATGATATTACAATGTATAATGATTGCAGACATCATTGTAACATTTAAACACCAAGGCTATCTAAATGCATGCTTTACTTCTTCTCTGAGTTATTTTCCTTTACCGCTTACTTTTGTCTCATAATGCATGGGTTCATTATTATTGTAAGTAATACTATAACGATGACAAAAGGTTAAACTTTATGTTTTCAATCTATGTAAGGACATTCAGTTCCTGGGAGTTTGATGTTCCAAGTGGTAGGAGAAACAGACGTCAACAAGAACACTTTAACATTCCACTTGACACTTCCTTTTTCTTCTGAAATAGATGAACATTTATTCCTATGAGAGTGAATAATGCAACCATTTTAAAACATTTAAGTCTGATTATACCTATAATGGTCAGCCTTGACAAAAGTAATTTGGATTGTCTATTACTTTACATAAAATTAAGCACATTGCTTAATGCATTTGCAATGTATATAAAATACTTCTCTTGGTTGGCCCCAATAGCTAGCTATCAGAGGTTGTTTTACAGCTTAGGTGCTATATATACAAAACAAAGACACACTAATTTCTCTACACCTACACATGGTCATTCAGGCTGAGTGATATGCCTATAAATAAAGAGGACAAATCCTTTCCATTAACACCTCACTAGATGGGATAAATTTACCTCTAAAGATAAATAAAGACAGAAAGCTATAGATTATTTATCTCAACACCTCTCTTCTGAAGTCTCACAAAGGACTTCTAATGGGCAAATTACATCTTTGTGCTTTGAGCCTCACACAGCTTCTTTTTTGGTGAAAGGATGTAAAATGTTACTTAATATGCAGAGTAGACATTTTACAACAAAGCTCAGCTTTCTATACTACATGATTGAATAATTTCCATTATAGTCATCTAAATATAAACTATGGGTAGGTTATTATGGATAAGGAAATAAACTAGTAACTAAAATCAATTTCCTATTTTCCTTGGCTTCCACTTAGAGTATGTCCCCCAGTTCCTTTGTAAATAAGTGTGGCCTGAGGATTTGAGTTCTAATAATTATATGACCACAGAATTGAGTTCTCGGCAATAGAATATAAGCAGATATTATATTGCTGCCTGAAGACCTGGGTCACATAATTCTCCAGTGTCCACTAACCACAATAGCCCCTTTTCAGTGCCCATGGAAAGAATTTTTAGAAACAGACATAGAACATGGTTCAACAAGCCAGTTTCCACGTGTCTGAAGTTCACAAAGAATATATGACTAAAACAACCAGGAAATGAACTATTTTGTGTACTTCATGGGGGAGGTCCTTCTTTATTCTGTGAATATATGGTTCTCTTATTGGTTGATGAATGAAACTGTTTTGGCTGATGGAGAGGCAGGATTTAGCCAAGCAGGTAATCTGAACAGGGATAGAGAAAGGTAATAATAGGCAGAGTCAAGGACATGCCATGTAGCTGCCAAGGAAGCAAGAGACCTGGGCTTCACCAGTAAGCCAATACCACATAGAGATACACAGATTAATATATATGAGTTAATAATTTAGAAAGAGCTAGCCAGTAAGAAGCCTGAGCCATCAGCCAAACAGTTTATAATTAATATAAGCTTCAGTGTGTTTACTTGGGACTAAATGGCTGCAGGACCGAGCAGGAAAGAAAATTCCATCTATACTTCATTGTCTTCTTTATGAACTATTTGACTGATTTACTTTGGGGTTTGTTTTCATTGATTCATTTAAGCATGATTTTTAGGAACTTTTGCCACTACATAAAAAATGTCTATTAATGGCCATAAAGTAAAATGATTTGGGGTATTTCTTTTTTTTGTTTTTGTTTGTTTGTTTCTAGAGACAGGATTTCTCTGTATCTTTGGAGCCTCTCCTAGCACTCTCTCTGTAGACCTCGCTGGCCTGGAGCTCACACAGATCCACCTGCCTCTGCCTCCCAAGTCCTGGGATTAAAGGCATCTGCCACCACCACCCAGATGGCTATTTCTTTTTTATGAAATTCTCACTAATAATTATATAACTGATAGTTCTACAACCTGAACTAAAACCTATGGAAGATAAAACATAAAAACCTGAATGAAATCTAGAGACATAATTTACAAGTACTTTTTTTCTGTTTCCACTGATTTTTTTTAATAAAGGAATGATAGGCAGATTTAGTAACAATTATATCCATACACTATTCTGATTAACTTAGCTAATATCTCAAGAGCTAACATGCAATGATAGTGCTCATACATTCATATTTTCAAAAATACAGTTTGTAACCTTGAATTTTGAAATTTTTTGTCAAGACAAAGCTCTGAAAATAAAAAATATATTTGCTTTGTAATGCAACAATTAATTCATATTAGAAATAGAGGAATTATGAGTCCTACCGATTCCTTGTCAGCTCTTCATTATCATTTCAGTTTGAAATTTTTATCAGAAATGTTTGAAGTCAGTTGCTTATTTCATTAGGCGACTTCACTGCAATAAAATAGTACATTCCATAAATTCACTCAAATGATTATATGGGAACTGTAGTAGGTAGCAATACAAATGAGATAAAAGTGAATGAGTAAGTGTAATGGTGTCAATCATTCTTCATTTAAAAAAAAGTCCACTTCCCAGAGGACCTTATGCTACTGTGACAGGTGACTATCTTACCTAAGAAGCTTTGAATATGCCAGGTTATCAATACAGTCATGCTTAATTTCTTTCACAGACTTTAGAGGCAAAATGATTTGAATCATTTAGTATTCTCTTACTGTGAATGTTTAGATGCACCTCTCCTCCTGCTTTTTTTTTTTTTTTTTTTTTTTTTTTTTTTTTTTTTTTTTTTTTTTTTTTGCTATTTGATGCCTGAAAAATCTAACAAAAATAAAAGGATCCATCAACTTAATTCCTTCTCAGTTCTGTATTGTCAGCCATGCAAATTTCAGTCTCATAAATGGTTTTTGATGAAATGGTTTTCGATTCTCTTTTCCCAAATCTCCAGCCTCCCTCCTCTTTCTCTATCCGATTTCTAAAACAAGTCCAGGGCAACAGCTGAGCATGGATATCAGACCCTTCATATCAAGATGACCCGGATCCCCTATTTGAATTCTGTCTGAAACCATTCCATTCCTGTCTAAGCTTATCTTTCAGAAAACATTCACAGAGATACCTAATCATAACATATATATCTCAGAACTTTGATGTTTTGCAGTCACACCGAGTACAGTGAACTAGGGAGCAGAGGAACATGGGTTTGCATGTAACAATAATAATAAAAGGAAAAAGTCCTTGAATTTGAGAGGAGATGAAGGTGTAGACCAACATGGATTGAAGGGAAAGGACACAGAAAGTGTTAGAAGAAGGAAAGGGAAAGATGGGTGCTTCTTTATTTTAATTCAAATAAAATATTAAGAGGGAGGGAAAAGAAAAATCCTAAATTCTTTATCCCCAGAGGGTATCAACTTGACTGCCACTTTCTCTCAACAGACAGGAAAAAAAAAGGTCAATTGGCAATATTTTACAGATCACCACTAAGGACATATGTTATTCTCTGTCCCGTAGCATGTCCACCTTAACTATAAGGGATCGTGAAGAATGTATTCCAGTTGAGAGTTCAAAAACAAAGGAGAAGCATTTGGAAAACAATAACATGCAGCAGACAGCTGAAATGTCTCTTTCCTTTCCATGCCTGTAATTAATTGCATTCTAAAAACATCAGCAGTTTCCTTTAAAGATAAGTGAGTTTCACACTGATGCTGCAAACTCCACTATAATGTCCCATTTTATTTGTCGTAAAGACAAAGTCTTTACTATGGCCTGCTGCCTCAGTACATCATTGTCCTCATCTCCAACTGTCTCAATTAATCTGCTCTGGCCACAGAGCTCTGGCTTAAATGACCTCGCATGGGATAGCCTTAGGGTATCTGCACTGGTTTGTTCATTCTGTCTTAAATTCTAATTTTTATTTACAAATTAGCATGTCTAAATGTGTATTTCCTTTAATTTGTTGCTCTCACATTTCCAATCCACACACACATGGGAGGTAACACATGCATAAATCAAGCTGGAACTAACTGGAGTCCTGCACCTCACCGGCTAGTTTTCATAGTGTAGGAAAGCACTACTCAGGCTATCACCTGGCTTGCACAGTTGTGAACATGGACTAATGTAACACCAATCTGCCATGCAAGGTAGCTCTGCTGACACAATAATTGAACAGTTTTGGGGTAGTGATGTTGGTAGCAACAAACCACTATCTGATTGGATCTGAGGGCCATTCCTCAGGAAGAAATATATACCTGGTACTGTAAACCTGGGCAAAACCCTATGGCTGGGAATCCCAGGCCCTAGGACAGATGTTCTTAGTGCTATTAAAACAAGTGGTACTAAAAAAGTAGGTAGGCAAACTGCCTTCTAACTACTCTATACCTTAGATTAGCATTCTGACCACCTTAGTCACAGAAGACTCTTTCTCTGGTGGGCAAGGGTTAGTACAAAGACCCATAGCTGGTCAAACTGCTGTGAGTAAATGACAGTTGAGTAATTAGCCTTAAGTGTGACATCTACATCATCACTTGCTTAAAGATCCAAGACGTATCATAGAAAGGGAACAGAAAGGTTTTAAGAACTGGAGGGTAAAAAGAAGCTCTGTGAAACACTGTTTTCTGGATATGCCGAGATAATGTAATCCTAAATAGAGCAGCTAGCAGCTATGACTCTCTGCACAAGACCTGTGTTAGCACATTAGCACATAGACACACAGGTGATCACACACACACACACACACACACACACACACACACACACACACACACACACACACACACACAGCATGAAAGTCAGAAAGGAACTATTTGGAAAGAAGAAAGGAGTCAATGGAAGAAGAAGAGATAAGATGGGGTAATAGTTGAATTTTTCACAAATAAATGAAAATTAAAAACTCATCTATTATTTCTTATTTTAAAATTACACATCACAGCCAGTCATTGGTGGCGCACACCTTTAATCCCAGCACTCAGGAGGCAGAGGCAGACGGATCTCTGTGAGTTTGAGGCCAGCCTGGTCTCCAGAGCGAGTGCCAGGATAGGCTCCAAAGCTACCCAGAGAAACCCTGTCTCGAAAAACAACAAAAAACCAAGCCAAACAAAACAAAAAAAAATGCACATCACTTCTTTATTATACTGTTCTGGAAAGAGATTTAGTAGTTATGCCCAAAATAGGTTCTGAACCCACATGGTAGGGCCAAGCAGCTGGATTATGATTCAGACAGTGAAAGACAAAACCTGGACATGATCAAGGGGCACTGAACCTTACACAGCAAGGCAGAGGTGACCTAACACACAGCCAGAAGCACTCCTGCCCCTTGAGGACATGGAGTTCATCCCGTCTGATATGAGGAATGGCTTATTTTCTGGTGACCACATGGAACTATTTCAATCACCACTAGAAACAGCAGAGGGGCTTTTTTCTGCTGATAAATACATATGTACTTTTTTTTTGTAAAAGTAAATGTAACAACATAGATTTGACAGGATTGATCCCAACCTTCCGGGGCCAGGAGCTCCTTTAGGATCAGAGAGGATGGAAGTATGTTTACATCATCATGTGAGTTGCTTTCACCTTCCACTGGAATGACTACAGCCCCTAGTTATGTAACTGCAGAAGAATGCAGGACTGGCACCAGGGACAGAACTTGGCTGCAGCTTCTCACTGGTTATACTGAATGTTCCTCCCTGACCAAGACCCTTAGTAAAACACAGGACTAAGAAAAACTAATTACTATCTCTCACCCTTCTGGGAAACAAGAGCTGTCTCTGGATGTGGACCAAATGCCTGCATCCCAGAGGTGTTTTTATGACTAGGTCCTATGAAGGGAGTGGGTGCAGGGGATAAAATACTAAATGTCCAGGCAGTGATGGAGAAGATACCATTGATGCTTTTCCCCTATAATTAGATTGATATCTAACTTGGTTACCATTCCTAGAGCCTTCATCCAGTAGCTGTTTGAAGCAGAAACAGGCACCGACAGCTAAGCACTGACCACACTCCAGAATCCAGTTGTCGAGAAGGAGGAGGGATGAGCAAAGGAGCCAAGACAGCGCTGCAGAAACCTGCAAACACAGTTGACCTGACCTACTGATAGCATGGAGACCCTAGTCATAAAGCTGGGGAAACAGCATTGGACAGAAACAAGCCCTCTGAATGTGGGTGCCAGCTAGGAGGCCAAGACAGGCTATGGGACCTCTAACAGTGGAGCCAGTCTTTAACCCTAGAGCACAAATGGACTTTGGGAGCCCATTCTCTATAGAGGGACACTATTGCAGCCCAGACACAGCAAGGAGGGCCTAGGCCCTCCCCCAAATGATATGATGGACTTTGACGATCCCCTGTGGAGGTCCTCACTATCCCTGGGGAGGAGTTGGTGAATGGGTTTGGGCGGGTTAGTGGGGAACATGGTAGGATGGGAGGTCAAGGGAATGGGGGGATGAATATATAAATGCAAATAGTAATTAAATACTTTTAAAACAATGAAAAGAAAATGGGAATCACGGGACCCCATCTGCAAGTACAATTTAAACTTAAGATCCTAAAGATTTAGTCTGTGTGGCAGTTGTGGCAGGAGGCATAAACAGGCAGGGAGGATACTGGGGTAGGAGTCTGCCTGCTAGCCTTCACTTCTTGACCTTGTCCACAGCTTCCATGACTTTCTGCACAGTCTCTTCATCTCCCGGGAACTGCATGGGTTTGACAGGCTTCAAGTTCTTGTGCAATTCATAGACAATAGGAATGCCAGTTGGCTGGTTCTGCTCCATGGGGGCCTCTTCTTGATGATGTCCCGAAGGCTGTTGCCATGGGCTGCAATTGGACTCTCTTCCCCACCTTGATCTAGGGGACAATTTCTTCATTCCAGAAGGGCAGTGCTCTGGCAATAATGTTCTTGAGGCTCTCACAGGAGGGTAGCTGGTCCTCACTAAGGTCTACTTACCTGCGACCCTTGCTGATGTTGCTGTAGAGGGGATTATCAGACTCTACTGGAGGCAGTGGGACATCTTAAGATCGCCTCCACATTTTTACCTGCATCTCACCATGCTTAGCAGCAGTTTCTGCTTTACTGAGAAGTGTCAGACCCCCATAGTGTCGCTCATTGAGGCACCAGGTCCTGACCACTGGCAGCCACATCTAGTCAATGGCATCCAAGACTGTCCAGGTCTGGATTTGCTCTCTTCTGCACTTAGGTGAAGCAAATATCATATTCATAGCCAGGATTTCTCAATGCCTGTCCACCACACATTGCCTCCACGTGGCCCGCCGGCCTCAGATTGACATCATACCAGCCTCTGGACAGGTTCTCTAGGTTCCAGGCACTCTCGCTGTGCTGGATCAGCACTAGCTTGTAGGCAGCCATGGCAACAGGCAGGAGGATGTGACTTTACAAATACCACATTACAACACTTACAAACACAGACAGAAAAAAGCATAGAAATATACTTTATATAAACCAGAATGTGTATATTTATCTATGTAACTGACTGTTTTATGCAGAGAGTCATTTCTACAATTGTCTTCTCTAACCTTGTCATATTCTAAAAATATTTAGACTTCAGAGTCAATAGGTATTCTCTCTATTTTAATAAATTGGTACAACCAATTCTAACTAGACATCTGCCAACTGTCTTCTTGGGTCTTGCATTGTTTCAACAATGTTGTTCTTAGATTTGTGCTGAAGAAGTGTGAGCAGTATCAGTGGAGAATTCTAAAGCTTTTTAACAAAGCTTGCCCATGATCCATTGTGTCCTTTGTACCATTGGATGAGAAATGATGGAGGTGTATCACATAGCCCTGACATATTTCATAGCTCACATACCCTTTAGGGGTGATAAAAGAACCTAAATATCTCAATTTATTTTGTAGACTCTTTATTGTAGCAGTTGAACAGTTTGCTGAATTATGTAACATAAAGTACATGTACTTACATTGTTTTTCACAAAATACAAATCAAAGACATCTTCATATGGTACTTCCTTTATTACAACTGAGTCCTTTAAGGTAGAGAACATAGTCTTATTTAAAATACTTTCTTTGTTACTCTTTAACAAAGCATAGGAAATGCTGGGTGTTGGTGGCGCATGCCTTTAATCCCAGCACTTGGGAGGCAGAGGCAGGCGAATCTCTGTGAGTTTGAGGCCAGCCTGGTCTCCAGAGCGAGTACCAGGATAGGCTCCAAAGCTACACAAAGAAACCCTGTCTCAAAAACCCCAAAAACAAAACAAAACAAAACAAAACAAAACAAAGCATAGGAAACAGTATATGGGTATGTTTTGTGAGAATGCAGAAAATCTGTATTTTATATGAGTGTTCATCTTTATTTTAGATCAATTTGCTGTAAATTAATTTCCCTTGTATGGGATAGGTATCATTAAATTTGTCTTGTTCTAGAGATGCACAGCTTCATTTATTTCCTGAACCCTGTCTATAATGATTTGCATTCTATTGTTCTTGCAGTTAGCTGACACTTACCCTAATATAATCATGTCCCCTTAGTTTTGTACTATTTCTCTTCTCTCCTCCACTTAATTACCCCCTTTGTACCTCTAGTCTATGGTCTCTGTGTCTCTAATACATAAAGGTACCATTTTCACAACCCCCAAGGCTTGTCAAGTTAAAGATTAATGAGCAGAGCATACCCAGAGGCTTTGGAAAGGTTAAGCATAATTACAAATGGGTATTTTATGCAATGCTGGAGATGTGCAAGGTGTTTTTTTTTTTTAAAGGACAAGAAAAAAGGTAATGAAACATAGGGGATCCATGTCAACTATTGTATGTCAGGCATAACGATATCTTTTAAAGGGGAAATTAGCATTCTAACAAAAAAAAACAACAATATTAATTTCTGGTTGTTTTACTCACAATTAGATCACACACACAATAGCACATGATAGACATTAGATACAATCAGAGCCTGTATTGCCTTGCTTTTTAATTTTACATTTATTTCTTCATCATCAAAAAGGTCTTTATATACTTAAAGTAAAAATAAGGGGGTATGGTTTAAATGAATGCAACAGATAAATGCAACTGTAAGAAAAATGGAACCATATTCAATTCAAGGAAGGAATGTGTAGTTTCCTGTAGTTGGATTTTTTTTCTGTCTCACCTGGTCCCAGTGGACCAGTTTCTCTCCTGCCTGCTGGGTCCCCTCTTCTGCTTATGAAACGACACTCTGAGGTTTAATATTAAAGTATAATTGTTTGGCCAGTGGCTCAGCTTTTCTTACTGACTAGCTCTACCTAGAAATTAAACCATTTTTTAATATTCTATATTTTACCATGAGCCTACTGGCTTGTTACGTCACATCTTGCTTTCCCAGAGGCTACATAGCATCTCCCTGACTCCACCTTCCTTCCCTCTGCGTCTTTGTTTGAAATTCCCACCTTGCTACATTGTGCCTATCTACTGGCCAAAACAGCATTGTTCATCACCCAATAAAAGCAATGCATATTTGCAGCACACAGAAGGACATCCTACATCAGTTTTTACTTGAGATTTTATGGTTACCCATGTAAAGATTTCTGTTGCAAGAAATATCAGGAAACTTCTGTAGAGGTTCAGTTTCATAGTTACTGTAAAGTAGAAATTGAACATCTGGCCATCTAAGCACCATGGGGCTGGTATTAGGATTATAGTAATTAAAAGAAATCAGCCAATGTTTTACTAATTATAAAGTGTTACCAGGGTTAAAATGTTAATGTTTAAAAGTAAAAAACCTGTTGACCTAATTGGAGATGCTTTTTCTCAAAATGTGTCAGAATTAGAGAATATGCTTGAATTAACTTTTCTCAAAAATTAAAAAAAGACTATCAACCTCAAGTGATGTGTTAAGGAGTAAGTTGTTATTTTTATAAAGAAAGAGTATGTAATTCAGAGAGTTAATTTCTTTTCTTAAAATATGTTGCTCATTATCAGGCATAATTTCTTTCTTGTTGTGCAAGCCTTAAGTCCAATTATGGAACTGTTGGCCCCGGTCAATGTATGGGAGCTACTTACTACTGCACCATTAGAGTTATTGTGCCATAATGATCATTGTTGTTGTTCATAGAATTCATAGGAAATTATCACTGTGATTTCTTTCTTCCCTTGGAAAATTGCATTGTGCTTTCTGAAACCATGAAAGACAGTCCTCAGAAAGAAAGTTTTCAGGTCAGAAATCATTTAGATCATCTGAGTCCTGAATCCAAATTACACAGTGTCTTCAGCCATAGGGAGAAATCATCAATTTCTGGTAGACAATTAAGAGCAACAACAATAGCCTATGTTTTTGGAATCTCTAGGAAAACCATGACAAACAACTCAAAATGGTTAGCCTGGTTACAGAGGATCTTTAGAAGAGCATTATCAACCCAGATAGAAAACTCTCATTTGAACTACTATGTACACACATACAGACTTTGTCAACCTAGTCAACTACCTGGGAGTAATGAAGCCATAGATCTTGGAGAACTTACAACTTCCCTTTACTAAACCAGCGTAATTCCTAACTAACATTATAAATAGATATCTTTATACCCACAGGTATGTATAGATCTTACCCCGCATCAAAGAAATATCTCCTTACAATAGGAAACCATTGTAAAAACAGCACAACTGATCAAACTGCAGAGAACAGGTAACTGACCTGAGTTCAGCTTTAACTAATACATCTACAAGAAACCCCCTGTTCTTAGGGTTCAGGGATCATAGTAAAGGGTTGAGGGGCTTAAGGAGCAAAACAGGCAAAGGAATAGGAAATACAAGTTTGCTGAGAATTTATCTCCTAGAAATGTCAGTAAAACTACATCTGTGAAGTCTCAACAACATGGAAGTCTAAAGAAGACCTGAGCAAGGATAATACCAAACCAATAGTATGACAATGAGGTTATAAACAAAGAATTATAGGCAACTAAGGAATGTTCAGTGTGGGGAAAAATTCTTCCCCAGGTAAGACACTCCAAATTGATCATCCAATATGAATTGGTTATCCTTGAAATCATACAAATACAAGTAATATATGAGATGAGCAGGTTGTATTTATATGTTTAGGAATCTATCATCTATAGTGTGAATGTGTGTATAGCAAAAATTAAAGAAATTAGCAACGTGTTGGTGGCACATGCCTTTAGCCTTTAATCCCAGCACTCGGGAGGCAAAGGCAAGTGGATCTCTGTGAGTTCAAGGCCAGCCTAGTCTTCAGAGCAACTGCCAGGATAGGCTCCAAAGCTACACAAAGAAACCTTCTCTTGAAAAACCAAAAAAAAGAAAGAAAGAAAGTCCATTCATTTGAGAGAGAGAGAGGTAGGGTATATGTGGGGAAAGTTGGAGGGAAGAAAAAGGGGAAGGGGCAAATTATTTAATTATATTTTAAAGTAAATAACACATTATTATTCATGCATATACTAAGAGAAGAACCTTTGCTTTCCTACATAATTACCCAATTCTCTCCCTTCAGTGACTTTGTAATGGCCTTTGCTTATACATTTTTTTTCTTCTCAATGATTTCCATATCTATATCTATATCTATATCTATATACATATATATATATATTTGTTTTTCATCTAGTTTAAAAGAAAAATACTCATATGCATGCATATATATGTGTGTCTCTATACCTTTATATGCATGTCTTTCTAACTATATGTATGCATATATAGAAATTATGTATGTATATACATATATATGTATGTATAGTAAGAAATTAACAGTACGGAGTCAGGTAGAAATATAAGGGTATTTAATAGGGAAAAGCCTTACTTACAGAGCGAACCAGCCAGCCGGTGGTAGTCTGTACAGCAAGAAGCAAAGAGAAACCGAAACCGAAAACGCAGTCCCCCTACTCACTCTGACCACGCCCTCACAAGCCCTCAGGTACTCTTGTAGCCAGCCCCTAAGAAGGCGTGGCTACAGCTTCCCCTACAATTCCCCTTTTAGTCTAAAAGAGGATTAAAACTTAAGAAGATAACTATCTATTTTAACTAAACCCTAAAGTCATAAACAATAGGAAGCTATTCCTAACTAGGTATATACACTATCCTAACTGACAACAATGGGGAAAGGGGGCGTAGCATTTTCCAAGTTACTTCCTGCTGAAATGGGACGATGATAGTCATGTGGGGTCCTGTAGAAAGAAAATGTTAGTATCCAGTCCATGTTAGATGGGATTCACTTGATTGAAGATCTCGCTTGAAATCCTCAATGGTACCAGGAGTGGGATGACCCCATGCCCCAAGGTTTCCAGAGAAAGAGGGAAACCTGCCGCCACAGCCTGCCCTGTCGGGCTGCTGAGAGGCATTGGAGCAGCTTCCATATGCTCCCACTGTCCCGGTGCTCTTGGGCGTTATACTCGGACTTCTGAGATGTTAAAGACAGATTAAGATAAAGAAAAACCTCTAAAGGTTTACAATACATTTAAAAATATATGTAAGCTTGTGAGAGAAAAAGTAACAGGAGGAAATAGAGTAACCGGTTGTGGTGGCCAACACGGGTAGGATTTGCTAAAGGAAGCAGAGGCAGGCGGATTTCCACAGAGAAACGCTGTCTCAGAAAAAAAAAAGAAACAAAAGAAAGTAAAAGTAGAATAATAAAAAAGCCACCTAGAGATGAAAAATATACAGAGAATCTGGATACTAAATGCCATACTGTTGTCTTTAATTTGTTTGATTGCCAAGGAAAGAATTACTGCTGCTAAAATACATTTGATTATAAATGCTGCTAAATTAATCCAACTTATACATTTTAAAAATGCTTTAACTTTAAAGTTTAAGTCTAAGGACAGGCTACTTAGAAATAAAGGTTTTACTTGTATTTCCACAGAAAATCAAAAGCTGTGGATTCCTTCCAGACTAATATGGTTTGATCAAGCAAGACCCCCTGAAGCTGAGATGATACAGCCTTACAGACTACAAAAACAAGGACTTGGTCAGGTTTCTGTGTTTTATCATGATCCCCATGGTATATGAACATCGCCCCCAATCAGCAGGAAGCAGTTTAGAAAGAACGACGCCCATATTCCCAAGTATTGTTTATAAATGTTTGTTTTCATTTAAATGAGGTTGGTTATAAATGATAAAAAAAGAAAAAGAGAATAGGATCTAGGAATGAATACTTTACATTGGTAAAGATTTTCATTGATTGACACAACTTTAAGGTCAGTTTTGTGATGTGTATATGTCTCCTCTTGCTTAGGTATTGTGTTTATACAGATCTTTTACCTATAATAGTCAAAACTTATAATTAGGTTAGTTAGGTTTTCTAGATATAGAGATGTATTTGAGATGGTTAGGTATTCTTCAAACCTTTCAAAGACCTACAGAAATATGGCATTTAAATGGTTTAGGGTTTTTCTTGGCAGTGAGACACAACTGCTCCTGGCACACCAATTATGTCAGAAAGGAGGATGGGCATCGAAGAAACTCATTATGGAGTTTGCTTTCAACATGGCAAGACTAGCCATTTGGGCAAAAAATAAATTGGACATACAGGACCCACAAGAAAATGACTGCTAAACTTACAAAACTGAAGGGTTCCTGTTAAAATGAAGAAGTGTGCTAGACATACTGTGGCCTATAGGCTGAAGATGGATGCCCCAACATTTACAGAGGAACTTTGGGTGACTGCCCAGGTAGCAAGATGTCCTGTCAATTCAAGAGTTTATATATTATCCTTCTGTGGTCTTTGATAGAGTTGAAGACAGATAGTTATGGTTATAGTTTTCTTCAGTTATTATAAAAAATAAGTTACCCTTCTTTTTATTTAGACAGAAAAGAGGAGATGATGGGGGAAATACTTCTGTGTATGTTTATAAATAAAGTACTTGCTTGGCCAATGAGACAGCAGGTTAGGCTGGACTAGGAGTCAAAGAGGATTCTGGGAAATGTAGTAGAGAAGTGGTGTTCCAGACAGGAAGTGACATAGCAAGGAGACTCATATTTAAGAAGAGGAAAAAGGAAGTGTTGCTCTCTTTCCCCTCGGCTCCTGCTCCAGCGGCAAGATGTGATCCACCAGCTAGGAGGGACGCCAATAAGGCGTCCGATAAGATAAGTCTTATAAAATATATAGATGTATGATGATTGATACTGAGCTAACAGATGAGAATCCTAGTCATTGGCCAAGCAGCATTGTAACTAATACAAGTCTCTCTGTGTATTCATTTGGGCCTAACTTGGGCAGGCGGCTGCCATAAAGCTTACACGTGGCGGTGGGGCTCAGCGGCTTTTGGCAGAAAGATTTATCGTAACATGTATGTATTTATTTATATCTATATGTATGTATATAACACATTTTCTTGAGGCATTTGTTCAACTTTTTGTCTCCTGATCACTTATAATTTCACTATAGTCAGTCTTTCAAGTCACTTGGCTATTTCAAGGTTTCCAGTGGTGTAGGTACATCCACTATACGATTCCAGTTGCCCTTTGCATTGGGTTAATACCAGAATTTTCATATTATTCTTTCTTAATACATTTTCTTCAGTAGGTATCCAAGACAACCAAGAATAAGCAGGGTTCACTTATTCACTGGTTGTTCCCTTTCATTCTTTGGACTGTCTCTTTGTCTTCTTGCATCTTAATCCTCTTGGAATTGGTTAAAAGCATTTCAATGGTTTCTCTCCAAGAAAATAAAAGAAGAAATAAAAGCAAAAAAAAAAAACTATTCTTCATACTTTAATCTCAACCTTGGGGAATGAATCCAGCCTCATTCTTTGAAATATTGCACACAAAGATATAACATAGCCAGGAAATCCAATCCTGATAAATCACCATTCTCTTCCACACATAATGCAGGCCCCTTGCTCTTATATGGGTCCATTGGCATCTACACCACTAACAGTTATCATTTAGCTGTTCTAAGGAAAAGCTTTAGGAGTTGGGGTGAGACACCTGGCTCTATATTTGACACACTGCATCAGTCAAGGCTTTGTGTTGATACAACATGATCCTGATGTATAACCAACATCTGAGTCAATGCTGGGAAATAAGCTTATGTTTGGGGTGTTTCCGCACAGAATATGTAGGTGAACAGGACATTCAATTCATGCTTCAGGGGTTAAAACAACAAAGTCTTCTTCCTATAAAATTGTAATTAATACTTGAAAATTTGCAAGCCATGTGACCTGTAATCTGACTGATAACTTTTACCAATGAAATAAGAAACAACCACACACAAATGTGTGTCTATTATCAAATAAAATCTTTTTGTCTTAACAGATGTTGGTCTGGATTCAGCATGTAGATCCTTTCTTATTGCTCATTAATTTAAGACACTGAAATACTGAGATTTCCTTATTTCCATTGAATATATACTGGCTCTTTAATGATTTATACAATTTTCAAATTCACATTTTCATCAAAATTCTCCAGATTCAATATAGTTAAAGAAAATCTGAGTAGGTATTTAGATGTTTATTAATAATACATTTGGGGCTTTCATTTGTTTGCTTGTTTCATTTGAATTTGATGTTTTCCACATCTAGGTTTCACAACAACAAATTGTACACTTATTTTTTCTTTAAATTTCATTCATTTATTTATGGGATACTCAAGCAAACCTGCATGTGTAACTGTTGTATGTGTGGCTATCAGAGTACAACTTGCTGAAGGAAGTCTGTTTTCACTTTCCAAAATCTAATCTCGGGAATGTACTCAGGTTATCATGCTTGATGCAAGTATGTTTACCTGTGGCAGAAGGATACTGAATAAAAAATAGTGTATTTTCTTACCAAAGACTGGGAATAATCATAAATTTCAACAAATTGAGTACTTGTTAACTGAATGTTACCAAAATATCTGAGCAAAATGAAGAGGGAATAGAGAGAATGGAGGAGAAACTCCATCTGTGGTGGCTGAGACTTGAGACTGAAACTTTTCAGCAGGCTGTACACAGGGGAGCAGAGAGCAGCTGGCACCAGGGACCAGGCCCATTAGCTTCCAAGCCATGCTACTATGCTAACATTTCAACAGAGCCCATTCCAACAAGAAGCACCACTAGACAAGAGATGAGCATTCAAAGCATGAATTGGAGAATGGCAATTCAGACCCCAATTGCAACAAATATCTGTCTTCCCAGGGAAAGTTCAGTTCTTTACTCATAAAACAGTTGTGGAGTTATCACCACAGAGTAGTAGTTGCCAGGAAATAATCAAACTGAGGGCTGAAATCAATAAAGTAGAAACTAGGAAAACATTGCAAAGAATCAATGAAACAAAGATTTTGTTCTTTAAGAAGATCAACAAGATAGACAAACCCCTATCCAACCTAACCAAAAGACAGAGAGAGAGAGAGCATGCTAATTAACAAAATCAGAAATGAAAAGGGGGATATAACAACAGACACTGAGGAAATCCAGAGAATCATCAGGTCATACTTTGAAAATCTGTACTCCATAAAATTCTAAAATCTAAAGGAAATGGACAGTTTCCATGATATATATCACTTACCAAAATTAAACCAAGAACAGATAAGCTGTTTAAATATTCCTATAATCCTGAATGAAATAGAAGCAGTCATCAAAAGCCTTGCAACGAAAAAAAGCCCAAGGCCACATGGATTCACTGCAGAATTCTACCAGAAATTCAAACAACACCTATTACCAGTACTCCTTAAATTGTTCCACAAAATAGAAGAACAAGGGACATTGTCAAACTGTTTTTATGAGGCTACAATCACTTTGATACCCAAGCCACACAAAGATACAACAAAAAAGAGAACTACAGACCAATATCTCTCATGAACATCGATGCAAAAATACTCAACAAAATATTGGTGAATTGAATCCAAGAACACATCAGAAAAATCATCCACTATGATCAAGTAGGCTTCATCCCAGGAATGCAAGGATGGTTCAATCCATCGATGTAATCCACCATATAAACAAACTGAAGAAAAACCACATGATCATCTCACTAGATGCTGAAAAACCCTTTAACAAAATACAACACCCTTTCATGATAAAGATCTTGGAGAGAACAGGAATAACAAGAACATATCTAAACATGATAAAAGGAATATACACCAAACCAACAGCCAACATCAAAATAAATGGAGAGAAACTCAAAGTGATTCCTCTAAGATCAGGAACAAGACAAGGTTGTCCACTCTCTCCATATCTCTTCAATATTGTACTTGAAATTCTAGCTAGAGCAATAAGACAACAAAAGGAGATCAAAGGGATACAAATAGGAAAGGAAGAAGTCAAACTTTCACTGTTTTCAGATGATATGATAGTCTACATAAGTAACCCAAAAAACTCCTGGAAGAGTTTTTTGTAGCTGATAACATACAGCTGATAGACACCTTCAGCAAAGTAGCAGGATACAAAATTAACTCAAAAAATCAGTAGCCGTACTTTATACAGATGATAAATGCAATGAGAAAGAAATCAGAGAAACATCACCCTTCACAATATCCACAAGCAACACAAAATATCTTGGGATAACACTAAAAAAGTGAAAGACCTGTACAGTAAGAATTTGAGTCCTTAAAGAAAGAAATTAAAGAAGATACCAGAAAATGGAAAGTTCTCCCATGCTCTTGGATAGGTAGAATCAACATAGTAAAATTGGAAGTCTTGCCAAAAGTATTCTACAGAGTCAATGCAATCCCCATCAAAATCCCAACACAGTTCTTCACAGACCTTGAAAGAACAATTTTCAATGTTATATGGAAAAACAAAAGACCCAGGATAGCCAAAACAACTCTGTACAATAAAGGATCTTCTGGTGGCATCATTATCCCTGACTTCAAGCTCTATTATAGAGGCATAGTTCTGAAAACAGCTTGGCAGTGGCAAAAAATAAACAGATAGACCAATGGAATCTAATTGAAAACCCTGAATTAACCCACACACCTATGAACAACTTATTTTTGACAAAGATTCTAAATCTGTACAATGGAAGAAAGATAGCATCTTCAATAAATGGTGCTGGCACAACTGGATTCAGACATACCAAGATTGCAGATAGATCCATATCTGTCACCATGCACAAAACTTAAGTGCAAATGGATCAAAGATCTCACCATAAATCCAGCCACAATGATTCTTCTAGAAGAGAAATTGGGACATATCCTTGAACGAATAGGCACAGGAGAACGCTTCCTGAGCATTTCACCAGTAGCACAGACATTGAGACCTTCAATTAATAAATGGGACCTCCTGAAACTGAGAAGCTTCTGTAAGGCAAAGGACACAGTCGGTAAGACAAAATGATAGGCCACAAAATGGGAAACGATCTTCACCAACCCCACATCAGACTGAGGGCTGATTTCCAAAATATACAATGAACTCAAGAAGCTAGCCACCAAAACACCAAACAATGAAATTAAAAAGTGGGATGAAGAACTAAATAGAGAATTCTTAACAGAGGAATCCAAAATGGCTGAAAGACACTTAAGAAAGTGTTCAAAATCCTTGGCCATCAGAGAAATGCAACTCAAAACAACTCTGAGATACCACCTCACACCTGTCAGAATGGCTAAAATCAAAAATACCAATGACAATCTATGCTGGAGAGGATGTGGAGAAAAAGGAAGACTCCTCCATTCCTGGTGGGAGTGCAAACTTGTAAGACCACTCTGGAAATCAGTATGGCGGTTGTTCAGAAGAATGGGAATCAGGCTACTTCAAGATCCAGCAATTCCACTCTTGGGTATATACTCAAATAATGCACATTCTTACAATAAGGACATCTGTTCAACCATTTTCATAGCAGCATTGTTTGTAATAGCCAGAAACTGGAAGCAACCTAGATACACCTCAACTGAAGAATGGTTAGAGAAAATATGGTACATTTATACAATGGAGTACTACTCAGCAGTAAAAAGCAATGGAATCTTGAAATCCACAGGCAAATGGATGGAACTAAAAGAAACCATCCTGAGTGAGGTAACCCAGTCACAAAAAGACAAACATGGTATGTACTCACTCATATATGAGTTTTAGACATAGAGCAAAGGATTACCAGCCTATAATCCTCTTCACCAAAGAATTTAGGAAACATGAAATACTCTATGGGATAAATGCATGGGTCCCAGGAATGGAAAGGGGCAAGAACTCCTGAGCTAATTGGGAGTATGAGGGTAGAGGAGAGGGAGCTGCGAGAATGAGAGCAGGAAAAGAGGAGAGGAGAGGAGAGGAGAGGAGAGGAGAGGAGGAAATGTAGGACCAGAAATATTGAGTTGGGGGAAGAGGAGAGCAGGATGTGAGATACCATATTAGAGGGAGCCATTATAAGTCTGAGGAGAGATCTGGCACTAGGAAGATCTCCAGAGACCTACAAGGATGACACGAACTGACAATCCAGGCATTGGTGGAGAGGATAACCTAAACACCCTTCCCCTAAAATGAGATTGATGACTACCTTTTATGCCATCCTAGAGCCCTCATCCAGTGGCTAATGGAAGCAGGGGCAGACATCCACAGATACACACTGAACTGAACTCTGGATCTTAGTTGCAGAGAGGGAGGAAAGAACATGGAAGCGGTTGGTACCAGGTTGGAGAAACCCACAGAAACAGCTGGCCTGAACAAGGGGGAGCACATTGACCCCAGATGCTGTCTGGGAGGCCAGTACAGGACTGATCCAGACTCCTCAACATGGATGTCAATGAGGAGGCCTCGCACTCTAGGAGGCCACTGGTAGTAGATTAGTATTTTTCCCTGGTGTAAGAAGAGACTTTGAGAGCCCATCCCACATGAAGGGATGCACTCTTGCCCTGGACACATGTGGAAGGCCCTAGGCCCAGCCCAGGATGATGTGGTGGAGTTTAGGGAGCCCCCGTTGAGGGCCCTACCCTGCCTGGGGAGTGGAGGGTGGATGGGGTGGGGTGATGGTGAGGGGAGGGAGAGGGAGAAGGGATTGACTTGTGAAACAAGCTTGTTTCTAATTTGAAGTAAAAAAAATAAAAAATAAAAAAAAACAGTTGTGGAGTTATGAATACAAATGACTATAATTGAGTTTTGAAATGTGAATATAGTCCCGAACACATAGAATACAATCCTTCCATTCCCTTCTGGAGAGTGGTTATCTAACATGATTTCCGAGGCCTGGCTATTTCCTCTCTCCCCATAAAATAAAACAGAATCTACTTTTTTTTCATTCCATTTTACCCTGCAAGAGTTATCAACCATTGAAACTGATGCTTATCCAATAAATGAGTTACTAACATTTTCCTATTTCTTAACAAATTTCATAGAAGACTCTGATCCAATAACTAGAGATACCTAAGATTTTAAGTTATGCATCTTTTTGTTGTTGTTGTTGTTTTCCAGACAGGGTTTCTCTGTGTAGCTTTGTAGATTAGATGGCCTCGAACTCACCGAGATTCACCTGCCTCTGCCTCCTGATTGCTGGAATTAAAGGCATGTGCCACCAACTCCCGGCTAAGTCAAGCATCTTTAATAGTCATTAAATTAGTGAGGTAGAAGGAAATATTTCCTTTGAAAGTTGTCTCTTAAGACTATTAACTATCCTAAACCCCTGGTAGCTTTGCTCATCAGTAGCAGGCCTGTATTCACTTTAGCCTTATTCTGATTATCCTAGAAGATACAAAAAAGGTTAATGATAATAGCTCATCATTTCAAAACTAGTTATTGAATTAGATATGTTTATTTCCATTTTCAAAAGCCAACAAATATTCAATACAAATACTCTGAAATTGATTGTTTATCTTGAAGAACTAGGTTAATGAATTATATTATTTTCTTTTCATAACTTGTTAAAAGATGTGGCAGCCAGGATCGCTTTGTTACCTATTGTATTGGTTTGCTTATTGTTTTGGTGTTGCTATTATTTAAGCAGAAAAACATTTTAAAAACTGTGAAGAGGAAATGATTTAGATATGTTTGTCTAACTTATTTTCATGAAGAAACACATTCAATAAGAATTTCTTTGATGAATAGTCATTTTGTTTCAAATGAGCAGTCTTACAGCACATACCACACACACACACACACACACACACACACACACACACACACACACACACACACACCAATATTGGGAGAAAAGTCAGTTAAGAATCTAATTTTGTATTTGTGTTTCTATGGACCTAAGAATCAAACCCAAGGCTTTGCATATGCTAAGTAAGCACTCTGTTTTGACCACAGACCAGGAAATCAGTTTCCAAAGGATTACACAGCTTTTGTCTCCAGACCAAATAAATAAAAATCAATTGTTAGCATTGCCAACAGTTGGGACTTTTTGCTGTTTTCCCAAGAACAATTTCATTAATGACAAGAACTTTTAATTTAATAGATTTTAGAGATAAGTACATTGGAGGAATTGTTACCCCACTAATTTGGAATGCATTATTGTGTTAAAAAAAATGAACAGATGAAAATGGGTAAACAAAGGAGAGGGGAAAGCGTGTGTGAGGGAGAATATGTAGTGTGACCCTCCATTCAGTTTGAATGTACTTAGTATATTTGATGGTCACTTTTAAGCTAGAGGTAATAGAAAATGATGCACATGAATATTTAAATTTGATTTTTATGTGTTATTGCATGTGATAGTGTCAGCAAAATCATCTTCTCAAAATAAAAGTAAGTCTCACAGAACATTAGGAACTTTTTACAAATCATTTACATCAAACTACTAGACACACTATGACACCAGTATTAATATTAAAAACATAAGTGCCATTTAATTTATTCTAATATTTTAAGTTCAGTGTTTAATTAGCAACTTTCAAACCTCTCAGTTTGTACAGAACTGAGACATGTTCATTTGAACAACTAATAGCAAGGCCAGGATTCCTATGTCCACATTGAAAACCCCTGAGTCCCAGCCAAAGTTAGCTTTAGACAGAATCATCTTAACATCATTCACAATATGGTTGCTTGAAAACTGACATTGAACCTGACAGCTTTTAACTTTGCATACTATGCCATTCTTACTTTCAAGTGAGAGAAAATTTCTCTGAGGTCCAGTACTGCTTGCAGGATTCTACTCCATATAGACACCACCTACACTGATTTGTTTGGTTACTATTTTGCTGTAATTTAAATTTTAGAAAGTCAAAAGTTCGCTTGCTTGCAGTACTGGAGATGAGTAAATAAGATGTCTTGTTTCCTCCAGGGAAGCAAGAACTGCCATTCTTATGATGATCTGCACCACGGAGGCTTGCAGGTGCTGGAGCTTTGAGGTTTTATGGTTTTACCTATTCCCCTTTCGCACATATTGAATTCATTAGCACATAGATTTAGAGACCTGGTTAATCATTAAGCATAATGTGTGGATGAAATGTGGTCAAGTAAATTCTACTGCCAAGGGTTGTTCCTCACTGAGAAATTATTTAGTAAATTGTAATAATGCCTTGTCACTTTCAAAGGAGAGTGTCCAATATGTAATTTTCAAAACATTAGAATACCAGAATATTCAAGAAAAAAAAAACATGATCCCAAAGTCATCTACACAAACTATATGAAGTCTATTAGGTTTCATTAAAAGTTAAAATAAATTCATTATCCCATTCTTATTTTTATATTTCTTTAAGCCTTTATTCAATAATGTTTTAAAGTTTTGCTTGTCTTTTTTGCATTTCTTTGTTTTATTCTATGATATTTCATGCATGTGCATATTGAATATTAGGCTTCTTACATATACCCTTTAAACCTGTTTTCAGCTGAAACTCTTCTCCCTATTAAGTTCTAATCATACTTGGATGTCCTTTTATGTTCCATTTGTTTTTTAACCTACAGAGTTAACATGCATAGGGAATGATTTACTGGAACATGTCAAATAGCTTTTGTAATACTCATGTCTATACATATTGATTAGTGCTGCCCTCAGGCCCTATCAGAGAAGTTTCCTTTTGACAGTAATCTGTGGTTAATGCTGAGACATACAACTAATCGAAGTTTAGAAAGTAAGTTACTGTGGATTTCTCAGCCACAAATGGAACATCTATTCCACAATTTCTAAGGCTCAGTATATATCATGGAAGAGATGGTATGGTGATTTGAATAAAAATGGTCCCCTTAGGATCATAGGAAGAGCAGCTATTAGGCAGTATGGCCTTGTTGGAGTAGGTGTGGCCTTGTTGGAGGAAGTGGGTCACTGGGAGTTGACTTTGAGGTTTCAAAGCTCAAGCCAGGCCCAGTGGTTCACAGTTTCTTCCTGCTGTTGTGATCCAGTTGTATATCTCTTAACTCCTTCATAAGACCCATATCTACTGCATGCCAAGATGCTCACCATTATGAGGATAATGGACTAAACCTCTAAAACTGATAAGTCAGCCCCAATTAAATGTTTTCTTTTATAAGGGTTGTCATGGTCATGGTGTCTCTTCATAGCAATACAAGTACACTAAGACAGAAGTTGGTCCCAGGGATTGGGTATTGCTGTGGGAGGCCTGACCATGTGGCATTTGTTTGGAGGAATGTGGATATTGGGACTTTTGATTAAGGAAGTGGGGTTTAATTGGCCATACTAGCAGAAACATGGAAGACACTGGTGCTGAGAGCAATGTAGATTATGATGGCCTGGTTCAGGATATTTTATAGGAGAAGAATATTAGTAAGTAGCCTAGGAATTTTTCCTGTAATATTTTGGCAAAGAATGGGGATGCTTTTGGCCTTCTCCAAAATAATCAGCTTGAGCCTGAATTGAAGTGTTTTGGATTAATGGCATTGGAAGGGATTCCAAAACAGCCTAGTATTTACTGTGTTGTGTGGTTATTGGTGGCCAGTCTTAGCCAGGCTTATATAGACCTGTAGTGAAACAGAACAAGCTGCACAAAGAAAGATATAATGTACATTTCAAAAAGAAAAGGTAACGTCAGGAAGGATAATGGATATCTTCTGTGTTCCAGGAGATAAATATATTTTTAAAACCCTAAAGCTAAATGGAATAAAAGGAATAGTGACATCAGGGTGAGACTCCACCCAGATGAACTTCCAATTTTTGCAAAGAATTTTAAAAACAGCTTAGAGGTAGACATAGTAGAACAACCACCCCTTTAGCCCTAGCATTCTGCAGGAAGAGGATATCTGAGTTCAAGGCCAGCCTAGCCTATAGAGCAAGTTTCAGGGCAGTCAAGCTCAGGCAGTAAAGGAAATCATCAAAAACACAAAGCTGAGAAAAATGTGATTGAATGAGGAAGCTATGTTCTAGCCCCAGCAAGTAATAGGTCTTGGCAGATTTGGGCACATGGTTCTGGCTTTAAAGTGTAGAAGAGAGGGGTGATGGAATCTCCCTTCATGACTATAAAAGATGCTGAGGCCATGTATGTTGCAGAGGTGTTCCTGGGTGAAGGGCCAGAGAAGCCACTGTGTGAAGCTGTGAAAGTAAAGCATAGATTTCCTTGGAGACCGTCAGATGCTGGATGCCAGAGCGATGGGACACCTCCCATGGAAAGCTATTAGCAGGTAGTGGAATCAGCAGAGGACAAAAAAAGTGTGTTGCTGTCAACAATGCTGAAAAGAGTGGAGATCTGAAGAGCACTTTGACATCAGACATGGAAATACAGGTTTGGAGTTTACCCACCTGGTTTTTGGTCTTGCTGTGGTCCAGTTTTTCCTCACTATGCTCTCCCTCCTCCCTTTTAGAATGCTAATATATATTCTGCACCATTCTGTGTTGGAAGTATGTGATTTGCTCTTTCATTTTGATTTTATAGGTGATTATAGTTAAGAAATTGCGATGTGTATGAGAGACTTAAAACTATGAACTTTTAAACTATGTTGAATGTTATTTGACTCTTTTGAGACCATTAGCTCACAAATAACAACATGAACACATCTAATTAATTATCAAAGTGTTGCCTTCAGCTTAGGCTTGTCCCTACCCAACTCATAAATTAAATGAACCTGCTTGAATTAATCTATGTTCTGCTATGTGACTTTTTTTCCTCTCCTATATTCTGTACGTCCAAATTGGTCCACACCTCACTGCATGTCTAGATTAATCTCTTCTTCCTCTCTCTCTCCCCAGAAATTCTGCCTATCCTCTCCTGTCTAGATATTAAACCAATCATAAGGTGACTTGGCAAAGACAAAGTGTACAAAAAAAAATTATCCCATGACAGATGAGACTATGGTTGACTGTGAGGACTTATTGGGCTGAATACATTCCCACATTATGATATGGCTACAATGCTATGGGGGACTGGAAGCAGAATTTGGTGGTTTGAATTGAAATGGTCCTCTTAGGAGGAATGACACTTATTAGGAAGTGTGGTCTTATTGGAGAATCTGTGGCCTTGATGGAGGAGGTGTGTCATTGGGGGTGGGCACTGAAGTTTCAGAAGCTTCCTCCAGGCCCAGTGGCTCACCATCTCTTCCTGCTGCTTGCATCTTCTTCTCCAGCATCATGTCTGCCTGTGTTCTGCCATGCTTTCCACCCTGATGATAATGCACTAAACCTCTTTATAAAAACATTCATAGTGTCTCTTCACAGCAATATAAACCCTAACTAAGAAAGAGGAGCAGAAAGACTTTAAGAGCCAGAGACTGAAGAAGAGTGTTGGCAAATATTGTCTTTCATAAAAGACATGGGCATTTCACCCATGAAATGATTGCAGCTATGGTTACATGAATAAGACCTCCATAATTTTTGACCTCTGTCACCATGTCTTCATGCATAGGGAAGGGAATCAGGAGCCTCCATCACCCATTGAGGAACTGTGAGGACAGTTAATCAGTGCTGGGGAATGGGAAAGAATGATCATTTTTCCACATTAGTATAGCCTCTTAAATTTTGTTCATATCCCAGCAAATATTTCATCTCTATACTCTTATAATTTTATACCTGCTTAAAGACAACTAATTTAAATTATTTTTATTTAAAGTATGTTGTTTTAGTATTCCTTTAAATTCATGAAGAAACTTTTTAAAATTCATGATTACTTATTTAAATGCTGTATTTATTCCCCATTACATAACCATTTATTGGGTACTACTGTTTGCAATTTCTACTCTTTAATATTTTAGTCTCTTAAGGATGAGACAGTACCCTTGTCCTGAGAAAGTTTGCAGTTTCTTATGTTAGCTCATTTTATGAGTAAAAACATATTCAAATGTTTAATGACACAAAAGCTTCAAACCCTGGTGAATGTTTATAAGATGGATTTTGGAAAACTGATGCATCAGTTTCAGCATCAGATAGTATAACTTGGGGATTCCAAAGTAGGGATCAAACAAGATCAGAAAAATTTACTTTACCCCAAGAGGTATATATGAAAATCATGTCATATTAATGGTGACAGAAGAAATTTTCAGACTTATTACAAAATTTTCAGAATTATTATAAAAATACAAAAAGTAAAAAATACAAAATGAAAAACAGAACTAGGTTCTGAAAAATGTGTTTGTTACTTTTCTGTTGCTCTGATAAAAGGCCATGACCATGGCAACTTAGAGACAGAAAGGTTTATTTGGGGATTACAGTTCCAGGATGGCATCATTACCAACACAGTAGGAAAGTGCACCAGCAGGCACCATGCATGGTGGCAGGAACACTTGAGTCCTCATCTCTGGAAGGACATACAGGAAACAGAGTGACCCAATTCAAGATGGTGAAAATCTCTAGGATTTCAAAACTTTTCCTCATGACACACTTCCTCCAGTCAAGCCTAACCCTCGCCAAACACAGCCACCCACTGTGAACCAAGAGACAGTGGGGGTGTACCTGATTCAAAACACTATATAAAAAGATAAAAATTTGCTTCCAAAATCTTATCATATGATAGATTGGTATTAGAATAAATGTTGTTCCCAAAACCCTCTAAGGGGAAAACACATAAAATGTATCACAATTTCTGAAGGGATTGTCCATTTTTGCATTGATTGTCTGATGTGATTTTTGTGTGTTTCCCTTTAATAATTTAATATCATAGATAGGAAGAGGAAGAGTAGTTATCAAGTGAACTAGGTCTTATTTCCTGTTGTCAGTAGACATAAGATGCACAAGTCACAGCATCTGTATGTCTTAGTTTTCTTTTCTGTAGACTGGAACCAGGAAGAGCACTATTTGGACATACAGTAGAGTGAAAGATTTCACTCTAAGACTATGTAACAAGGGAACACACAGTCATGGCTCAGGACAGAATAAGGCAGGTTATTACAGCATATCTTAAGAGAGTTATTGCTTATCAGTCAGAGAACAGGGAACAGAAAAGCAGTTATTGTATGATACTTATGGGGAATAAACATTGTTAAAGCCAGTGTCATATTAGGACTTCTAAGAGAATATAGTACAAAGGGAAAAGGCATGATAATTCCCGCCCAATTAGTAGAGATATTATATTGTGGAAACAAATAAAGACAACATTTAAACAATTAAAATATTGTTTTGCTAACTCTATTGAGTGGAAAACTTATAAGAAACTAGAAGACAAAACGTTAGTCATAACTCAAAGGAGGAGAGAACATGAGATGCACATCTAGGGTTAAGTATTACTTGAGTTTAACCTTTTGGTGTCTATGTCTGTTACTTAGGGTACACTAAAGACTGGGTTCTCAGATGAGAAATGGTGGAACCTTGAGCTGTCAGAGTAAAAGGAAGTTGCATCACTGTAGGTACACCCTAGAAGGGAATGTTCAGTCCTGGATCCTGATTTCTCATTTTTCACCTCCTCACCTCAGGCCCTCCTGCTCCCAGCCATAATGAACTGTGCTCCCACAGACAAAACTCAGGTCGAGCAATTATGATCTGAGTTCTTGACTCTAGTAGCCAAAGCAAGTATTTTTCTCCTTCCAAGTTACTTAATTTAGTTCTTCTGTTACAACCACAGAAAAGTGATAAACATCTGTGGTAAGCTACGTAGGCAGTCTATCACCATTTCTAGTGCAGAACTATGGGCCCAGTAGCCTGCCCACCGCGAGGCTTTCCTGTATAGCCTAGGTCCATTTTATCACTGGCAACTGCTATAAATACAAGAATACTGATAATAAAATGACACCCTCCATTGTATTCCCAGTTTTGAAAATTAAATTATAGCAGGGATAAAAGGAAGCAAGATATGAGTCTCAAGGTATAGACTCCAAATGTGGGGAGAGGAAAGCAGTAACCATAGGAGCTGCTGCCTTAACTCTGTCGCCTGCATTAAGAGGTATGGAAGGCAACTGAGGCTCTGACAGGAATCTGAGAAACGTAACTAGAAGGCTGAAGGCCAGAAGTGCCAAACTGAAAAAAAACAGCCCTGAAGTAGATGGTGGCAGAAGCTGTGATGACTTGGGGATGCAGGCATAGACAGGACTGCATGTGAGGGACAGGAAGCGGTTAGAAGAAAACACATGCCTTTTAGAGAGGAGAAAAGTGATCATCAAAGGTAGAAATCAGCTATTGTAAAAGAGGAGGAAGCTGAAACCAGGAAAACACCCTTGCCCTTGGAAGGAGAAGAAGGTCACCTTACCTAACAAATTGGGAACCAAGTTGGACTATCCCATAATCTCTTTATTGTCTCCCAACCCTTACAGGCCTTCCATTCCTATTAATACATGTGAAGGCTTACAGAGAAGAAACATCCCTTTTTAAGCAGAGTGAAGAAGCATGGGGCAGCAGAAGAACCAGTCTAAACAGAAGTAGTAGAAGAATGTCCATGCAAGGGACAACCCCCCAATTTCTACCTGGCTCATTCTCTATCTTGCAATGATGCAAGAGTTGGTAGCACTTCTGCCTGGTAAGTGCAATGCAACATCATGCTTTGGGAAAATATTTATAGCATGATAATGAGACAGATTTGTGTCAGAGGAAGGAACAGTTTTCTGACGTGTTTTGGGTCCTGTTTTATATTAATCCTTACAGTGTACAAGAAATGGCTATCCAGTGACCTCATTAGAATCAGAATGTAGCAACACTGACATTGAAAACAAAGGTGTTTATTCATGATCCTGTCATTTCATCAGTTTACAAAGGGGAAAACCACTATATTCAAAAGAGAGCTCACTAAGCAAAAGTATTCAGTGTAGATAAGAGATTATTCTTATGTTCAATATAGTGGATATTTTATAATTAGTCTAAATTAAACTCCAGAAAAGCTGTATTTGTGTCCATAATTTTAAATCCCTTATTTGAGCTGGTTTTGTTATCGTTTCATCCAATAAATAACTAGAAACTATCAATGAGGCCCACACACTAACTAATGTGGTTTTTTGGTCATATTCAAATATTAGTGCACCAAACTTTCATCTTGTGTTTTTTGTTCAATAAATATAGCATGTAAAATGAACTCCATACAGTACATGTTTGTATTTAAATAGTTTTCAAACATGAATCACAAGGTTTCAAAGGGCTTGGAATTAAACACCAATGACAAGCTACCTTAATTTTGATCATTGTTGTAGAAGGTAAATTACAATTGGTCTTCTTATCATAGAAAAATGAATAAATGAGTTTGAATTCTACCTGCTAAAACAAGATTCTCATTTCTGAATAACAACTTAGGATATATAATAGTCAAAGAGAGACAGGTGGTCCTTGGTTTTCTGTAAATTCAGGAATTAATTTTGTAGGATAACTGCTTTTAATTCACAGTTTTAATATAATTGTGTTTACTCAATCAGCATTGTTGGAAATTGTAATTTCTGAGTTCTAATACATTGTTTGAAAAGGGAGAGCAAGCACTGATTGTCCTCATTAAAGTTTGAACAGTGTGTCTAACAACAGCATTATGGAGCTGGGCTTAAGGAGAAAATGAAATAACAGAGACAACAATTGCAACCAGTGGATCTGGAGGGGAGATGTAATTGATTCACCTGCTTTATGTACTGTTTGGTGCGGGGTATCAGGGTCTACAAAATGGACTCACAAGGTAAGGAAGCATCTCAAAATGCTGACTGCTAGCACTTACTCTAAATAGTTCAAAGGCACCACCAGGGAGCACAGAATTTACCAGGGGAGTGAAAGCAGCAAAAATAAGAAAATAGGAAATGCACTGCACATGTTTAGAAAACGAAAGATCCCACATTTCAAAAAATACTAAAAAGGAAAAATAAGTACTATACACATAAAAGAACCTGAGTACTCTGGTTGCTAACTTTACTTCATTTCCTTGCTCTCAAAGCTATGTTGTTTTTTTTTTTAATTTCATTGGTTTGATATTTAACACCTTAAACAAATTCCAATTTATCAAGTGAAATTAACAACTGTTTTGTCCTACTGTGTTATCACACCGTTAGACACATGATCAATCAATGGCTCAAAACTGGAATACTATAACTCAGAATAACTTTAGAGTCTCATGGACAGTTAATTGCATTTGGAAAGAAATACTATTCAGGCTTCAAATTGCAGCTGAACTCTGCATGTTGTAAGGGCAAGAGAACTTAGACCAGATGAGTCCCTTTCACAAACTCTTCTCATGCTGGGCAGATCCGACTGTGGAAGCAGTTTGCCAGCCTTATCTTCAGAAACACATAGTCAGTGCTCAGAGAGTAATGAATGTCAAAATAATGCTTAGCTTCCCTTTGGGTGATTCAAAGGATTCTGGCCAGAAAAATAGGCATAATAACCTTTCTGGAAGTGTCTCATTAATTGTCCTTCAAACTGAGAGAAGTATTTTCAGAAGATTGTTTGTTTGTGCTAGAAGATCAGGGAGCAGTGAGCAGTGTGAAAACTACAGGTCAGACAAAATCATTACCAATGATACACTGCATGCAGGAAAATGAAGTCTAGTCTTGGCACTGGGCTATGCAGAAGCATTCTGTGTACACATTACCATGTTAGAGACAATGGCAATACACTTCTAAGCATCCGTGTACATAACCAAGATTTACATATGATATGTTTGCTTTTTCCTCTCTATTAAATCAAAGTTTGGCCCTGACTTGAAGCCAGAAGGAAAGACCCTAATGTCTATGAACAGAGCAGTTCAATAGGAAAGGGGTAATTCTAGTAAGAATATTGAAAGATGAGCCACATGGAGAAAACTGCCAAGCAGCCCCTCCCATTTTTTCCTCAAATCTAATCCCCTCTTTAAAAAATAATTATTATTATTCAATGAAGGGACAGTTGTAATGAAAGGTTCCATAAAGGGAAACATATGCAAGCTCCCAAGGGCAACTCTTTGTCCTCTTGAACATGACAGTAAGCAACGGATGGTGGTCAACTCAAAGGGAAATGAACATGGTAGTGAAAGAGTCAGGTAGAACTGAGACAGTATATAATAATCTAGTATTGAGAAAGAATCTTTCAAAACTCCTTTTACAGGGATAATTTAAAGCAAGATGACGATACTCCCAAAAACACAGTGCTGGTGCCTCTGGCTTGTTTGAGTGTTTAGAGCATTTTCCTATAAATTGAAGCATTCCTCTTCTTATTTATTAATGGTATTTTGATAATTGAATGAAATTTAAATTTTGTTAAAATCATTTTGTAAAATTGTGAATAAAGTAAATTCCATTTTGATGGAGAATTGATCAGGTGTAAGTAAATATATATTAAAAATATTATGTGATACTTTTACACTTTAAAACATCCAACATGAGAAAAATAGGGGTGAGACTAAATATACAGAGTAATTATGTGCTGACAAATCCAATTTATATATCACAATATATAAATGTATTTATGTAGTATGTTATATAAAATAAGGCAAGAAGAGTGTAATTAACATAAAACCAAAAGTGTCTTGAGTCTGGGAATTAAGGCTTGAAGTTCCCTCCACATGAATCTTATTATATATGAGTTTGCATAATAAATGCACTCAATAGACAAAAAAACTGGTTGGATATCTTATAATAATTTTGATTATTAGTAATAATATCACAATGAAAAATTGAAACTTGAAATCATAACAACATAAAGATATTAAGATGAAAGTTATGTTCGTAACAATTTTTGAATTCTTTAGAAACTTTTGAGAGAAAAAAATGACATGTTGATATTTGAAACTATATAGAGAAGGTTCTACTATTCTTTGTCAAAGTGGAAATTAAGAATTAAACTCAATGTGTGGAAAACTCAAAATATGAAATGTAGAAGTAGCCACACTATAGCACTGTGAACTGTTCAAAACCTCACTGTAGTCAAGCCTTCTCTTCCAGCTTCCCTGAATTCCTCCAACCATCAGTCATCTGTCTGATGGCAAACCTAGGAGTAGGCTGGTTGTCATAGGTTGTTCATCACATCTTTGGCAGACCTAACAGCTAACCTCTAGCTATCTACAGTATTCATCATAAAAATATACCAAAAAAGTAAGTGAATTGGAAAACAGCTAGACAGAGAAGGCTTCCCTCTTTTGATAAATTCCATGAGTAAAAACCTTTATGAAGGCAACAATGTTGAACATATCATGAATGAAATGTGTAGCTACTGGCCTTTTAGGGGCACCAAGTTTATGAATCAATATTCTTTGAATATCTGATATTTCTAAGACAACTTGCCCACCTATTAGAGAAACCTCTGGTAGTGTTCTCATGCTTCCAGGCCAAAAATAAATTATTAGATAAATAGGTGATTGATTGATAGATAGATTATAAATAGGTAGACAGACAGACAGACAGACAGACAGATAAATTTAGATTGACAGTCAAATAGATCAGTACGTAGATATATAAAGTTAGCTTGACTTGGCTTGCCTTTAACAGTACTCTTGTGTTCTCAGCTTCTTAAACTAAGCATAGATCCTTTCTTGTGTCCTAGTATAATTCTAGAGGATATTCCCTTTCTTACAAAGACTTACCTATGAACCATCTCTCCCTGTACATGATTTGTATAAAAGGAACATTTTAAAATTTAAAGATAGGTTTTTAAATCTTGTCTGACAAATGAGGGTCTATAGTTCTACTTCTAGCAGTCTCTCATGCCCTTTACCATTTGTTTATTTCCATCATAAAAAGTTTATTTTATGTAAACAGCAATACAGCCACAAGGCCTTGGATTAACAAGGGTGTCCTGCATGCAAGATACACTGTCATGCAATTGTGGCTGAAAGCTTGTGGGAGTAACTATCCAATAACTGATTTGACTTAAAGCCCACTCCAGGAGATAAAACCCTTACCCAACACAACTTGAGTGACCAAGAACATGAGACTAGAAATACCAGGGACTGGGGGTAAAACCAAATACAGCTGTGTTAAAACAAATAAAAACAACATAGTGATGTAATGATGCCATATGATATTCTGCTGTACTTATAGATCACTGCCTTGCTTAGCCATCATCAGAGAAGCTTCCCTCTGTAACAAATAAGAACAAATAAAGAGACCCACAGCTAGACAATAAGTAGAGAGAGACCAGGCTTTGGGTCACTCGGCTCTAACTAAATGGGATGTCTCCATCAAATCTTTCCCCTGAGGGCCCAGGGAATCCTGCAGAAGATGAGGTAGAAAGAATGTACGAGCCAGAATGGATAGAAAACATCAAGAAAACAAAGGCCTTTAAAATCGACATGAGCAAACTCATATAAAGTTGAAGAGGCCAAAGCAGCATTCATGGGCCTGCACAGGTCTGCACCAGGTCCTCTACGTATATGTTATGCTCTCCAGTTTAGTTCTTCTGGAATTTCTGAGTGTTCAAATGAGTGGATCTCTGTTTCTTGTGCCTCCTCTTGCACTCTTTTCCTTCTGTTGTTCATTCAACTCCAATATGTTAGTATTTGTTTTATCTTACTAGGCTTTATATTATATTATGTTTGATTATTCTCCCTTGGAAGCCTGTTTGTTTTCTAATGAGACATGAATGAATGGAATGGCTCTGGCTATGAAGGGAGGTATGGAGAAACTGGGAAGAGTAGAGGTAGGGAAACCATAATTAATAAGTATTATTTAAGAAAAAACCTAATTTTCAATAAAAGGAATAAAAGAAAATATTGTACCATATAATGCTGGAATATCCTGACCAAAGGGCAATAATATACTTGACTATATTGTGTAGGGTGATATAATAAATTTCACATGTAGTATAATATGTAAAATGATTTTCATTTATTGGTTAATGATAATTGCTATAATAAAAAATAAAATAAAAATGAGTGTTTTATGTTCAAAAATAAATATTAAGTTTCCTTCAAGAATCCAAGGTGTCTTTTATATACTATTTCTAGCATGAGCCCTTATTAGGATCCACATAAAATTATGTGTACTAATAAGTGTATGATGGATTTTAAAAATCCAATATATGAACCACAACATAGGTAATTATCAAACTTAAATACAGCGGAATATCAGAAAGCATGTAAGGTTGAAATACTAGCTTTCTATAAAATCAACATTCTCACTCCACAAATTTTGGAAGTACCTTACAAATTTTTTTCAATAAAAGGAAATAAAATGGGAAGTTAAAGGAGTCATTTCAAAGGGGAAATAATCAACTCAGGGGGTGAATAAGCACAAAAAATACATGCTGCATTGTATTACAGGGGAGCACAAAAAGAAAGTCCTCAAATATGATTCCCAGTGACCAACGCATGATCCATGGTCAGATTCACAGGGACCATAATAGGAAATCAAATCACTTTTTCAGTAGAAGCAGAGCTGTTCTTGATTGGAAAACCTAGGGGAAATTTCTTCCTTGGTTTCTCATAAGACAAGCTCTGGGTGATAGAGAGTTCAGTGTTTTCCTGTACCTCCTTGCATTGCCCATAACACATTCGCATTGCTTCTTCAAATAAAGTCTTTCAGTGTGGGTCTGTGACCTAATGCTAAAACACAGTTTAGTAAAAGAAAGGGAAAGAGGGTTCAAAATAACACAGGTCCACAAGCTCGCTACATAGAACTTTGATGATCAAACTTGACCCAAAGGTAATCGTCATGTCATGAGAAGAATATGCTGCACAGACTGTAAGAAGTTCTCCATAAACACCATTTCTCAAATGGGCACTTAATAACCAAGCAACAACAGAAGCACTCAGTTGATATTATGAACAATAATGAAGAAAAGCAGCTTCAATTCTTCTAAATAGAAAAATCACATCCAATACAAGCCAGTTGAGAATAAGGAGGAAATAAGATGTCTCCTGGAGGGCGGGGTTTCTATCAGCTACAATCGTCAAACTACAGAATGCTACCTTGTAGCTATAGCTCATAAACACATGGCATCGACAAGATAGTGATCAAAACATGTGATGCTCAGTTTTCATCACTGGGTGTTTTTCTTGTAATACAGGTGCTAAAGTTGTCTTCTTGGTTCACTAAGCAGCTAAGCATCACTTTCTGAATCATTACCCTATTTCCAGAAAGGCTATGAGTAATCCAGGATGATTCAAAAATATGCCAAAATTGTTTCTATCCATTCTAGAATAGTTCAGCTTTGGTACTCAGTATATCACTACACATACTGCTTTGAAACAAAAGAGTCATTATCACTGGGAACACCTAAGAGAGCATCAGATTACTTTCCTCTGACAGTCAAATACTAACAGCACATTCAAGCTTTCTTTCCCCAGAGCACAGTAATGGTGAAGGTTTAGCGATTCTCTTTTCTGATCACCATCAGAATGCTGCTAACAGTAGAGTGTTCATAAATTGGAATGAGGTACACTAGAGCCCATACTGATGGTAAGTGTAGAGAGTCAATACATTTTAAGAGGCATGCCATCCAAAGTGACAACTAGAAAACTCTTGATAAAAAGGTGTTGTAGTATTTTTCCTTCCTCTAATGTAAGCATTAAAATCATGTTAGGAATATCATGAGGAAAATCTGAAACTGGCTATCTTTATGAAACTTTATCTATAACTAAAGGACAACCCCATCATTCTGTCTATATACTGACAGGAATGCAGAGAAACTTTATAATGAAAGCATTACCAAAGATAATCTGCCTAGGGTGAGTAATAATTCCATAAAAATTTGTAAAATATAATGCATATACACTATGATGCAATAGTTTTTTGGAGGCATGAATGACATTTAAACAGCTTTGAGCATAACAATAAGCCAATATTAAAGCAAGGTATACAAGTCATTCAAATGTATTTCTTAAAAAATGTTTTGTGACTAGTGATTTCTAAAATTTATATTGCAAAGTGCTTCATGAAGCATGAAACTAAAATATGGTAGTAATGGAATAAGTTTATGACAGAAAACTGCTACTCATAGTTATAAATTAGTTGCAGTGTGTCTATTAGCTGGCAGCAATTGTCAGGGAAGAAACAAAGTCTAATAAAGCAAATGTATTTAAGGACTATAAGAAAATGTTAAAATTAATATCTACTATTTTATATAATATGAATAAATTTAATTTATTCATAAGCTCACAGTTGCTAATCTATTTCACCATAATAAATATCATTTATTTTGGTGAAAGGTTTAAGATCCTGGAAATCAAAGGTAAAATATATTTCTATATTCTTTACATTTTCATATATCTGAGATTGTTCTCTTTTTTGGTTTTTTAAGACAGGGTTTTTCTTTTAACTTTGGAACTTATCATGACACTCACTCTGAGGACCAGGTTGGCCTCGAACTCACAGAAATCCGCTTCCCGAGTACTGGGATTAAAGTTGTGTGCCACTACTGCCCAGCCTGAGTCTGTTCTTTATATGAACCACAACTGTTCAAATATTGCCCCCTTAAGAGAAATATCTTTTCCCTCTTATTGTTAAATTCTTCCTAGAGCCTTCATCCAGTAATTATTCCAAGCAGAAGCAGGCACCCACAGCTAAGCACTGAACCATACTCCTGGAATTCAGTTGTGGGGAGGGAGGAGGAATGAGCAAAGGAGACAAGATGGTGCTGAAGAAACCCACAGAAACAGTTGATCTGACATAGTGAGAGCATGGAGACCCTAGTCATAAAGCTGGGGAAACAGCATTGGACCAAACCAAGCCCTCTGAATGTGGGTGCCAGCTAGGAGGCAAAGACAGTCTACAAGACTTCTAACAGTGGAGCCAGTATTTATTCCTAGAGCACAAATGGACTTTGGGAGCCCATTCTCTTTTGAGGGATACTATTGCAGCCCAGATACAGGAAGGAGGGCCTGGGCCCTCCCCCAAATGATATGACAGGCTATGAAGGTCCCTGGTGGAGGGCCTCACTATCCCTGGGGAGGAGTTTGGGGATGGGTTGGGCAGGGGTTGGTGGGGAACATGGGAGGATGGGAGGGCAAGGGAATAGGAGGATGGATATGTAAATATAAGTAGTAATTAAATAATTCAAATAAATAAAAAAGAGAAATCACATGGTTGGTTTCCAGTTGCATAACAAAACTGAAGAAATATTGAAATGACTTTTTTTACTTTTGAAAAACCCATATGTATATATAATGAAATATGACCATATCTACCCTAATTTCTCCTATTCAACTCCTCCTATGCTTCCCCAAATATCTCTCCAACACTGTATCCACTATAACCACTTAGTGTTGTCCATATGTGTACTGTTGACATGTTAAATGAGAATCACTCAAAATTTACTCATACATTCTTTGATATTTTTCATCTTCTCAATATGCTGGATAGAGCATTTCAAATATCAGCCTAATAGAAAAAAATGCTTAATTCAACACTGGCAATGTTTCTAAAAGCTCTAGACTCAGAAAACATGTGATGATGGTGAATTCATATGTCTACAAAGTCACACAGAAACCAAGTCTACAACTGAGAAGCAAAGTACAAACATATTCTTTTAAAAAGATTATATTAATACTTTAGTTAGCAGCTTCATGGAAATCAAAACTTTGCCTTTTGAAAACAAACAAACCAACAACAAAAAAAAAAAAAAAAAAAAAAAAACAACCAAACAAACTTTGAAAGTATCCAAGTGGATACGGGGCCAATCACTGGATCCCGGGAAATCTAACAGTAGCCACATCCACAAAACAAAACCATTTTTCCTCCCTAGGCCATTACCAACTAACTGACTAACTGACACTAGTGAGGGATTGGGCTTGAAGGTTCCCTGTCCCATTTGTGCTGGAGTTTTAGGGAGCTTGATATTGCATAGGTCTTATGGCAAGTTACCACAGTGGCTCTGCACTCATGATTGCATTAACCACGTCAAGGAGACAGCATGTCACAGAACTATTTCCCATCCCTGCTTTTATAGTCTCTTTACATTCCCTTCCACAATACTCCCTGAACCTTAGTAGTGGGAAGTTGTTACACATGCTATATTTAGGACTGAGAACTCAGTCTCTTACTCTTAGCACCTTGACCAGTTATTCATGTCTCTATTGATTTCTGTTCTCTGCAAAAGAGTCTTGTCTCACCTAGGAGGAGGGAAGCCCAGATCTATGGATGCAAGCATAGATGTTTAGGAGATACTGCAAAAGTATAGCCGTTTAGCAGACTGCCAATCACAGGTTCTACCCCAGGGCCTTTGACATCCTCAGCATGGGGTTTAGACTGGGATTACAGTATCAGGCATGTAATCCTGACCTAGGCAGTATCCCACAAATCCAATCAGAAAGCTGTGAATTGGAGTCCGGACACACCTCACCCGTCTACACCTTGCTCTCTGTCCTGCTGCGGGTGCCTGAGCCTCAGTGGCTACCCTAGCCTCAGGTGAGTCTGGGCGCTGCTCTGCCTGCCCCCCCAACCTCTTCCATCAACACCTGCTCGCTTCTACCTGAGCCCATTCCGACAACACTGGACCAGCCCAGACCAGAAGGCCCACACCGATTCCACACACATCTCAGCCCTGTCTACAACCTGCCCTCTGTTCCATGGCAGGTGCCTGAGCCTCAGGTGAGTCTGGGCACTGCTCTGTTTCCCAACCTCTCCCATCAACCCCTGCACACTTCTGTCTGAACCCCACCCAGACAAAAGTGGAACAGCCCAGACCAAAAAGGCCCACCCTAAGACCGGACACACCTCACCCTTGTCTACACCTTGCCCTCTGTCCTACAGAGGGTGCCCAAGCCTCAGGTGAATCTGGGAGCTGCTCTGTTTCCCAACCTCTCCCATCAATCCCTGCTCAATTCTTCCTGAGACCAGACAGACAAGAGTGGACCTGCCGGACACATTGCACCCTTGTCCAACGACCACCCTCTGTCATCTTGCTGCCGCCAGAGGCTGAGCCCTCTGTCAGCCACCTGAGAGAGGGAGAGACCCCACTTGCACTCACTGGAAGAAGGGATGGGAAGAAGACAGAGTAAGAACACACTCAACAACAGAAAGACCAGTATGACACCACCAGAATCTAGGGACTCCACACCATCAAGATCTGAAAAGCCCAACACAGAGCATGAAGAAGAGATGGACCTCAAAAATTATCTTAGGAAGATGATAGAGTCCTTTAAAGAGGAAACAAGAAAATCCCTTAAAGAAATAGAAGAAAAAACAAGCAAAAAATTACATGAGATGGGGGAAAAGACAAACCAAAAAATTCAAGAAGCAAACAAATCTCTTAAAGAATCTAAAGAAAGCCAAGAGAGAACAACCAAACAGGTGAAGGAAGCACTCGAAACAGTTCAAGGCATGAAAGCTGAAATAGAAACAATAAAGAAAACACAGAATGAGGTGATACTGGAAATAGAAAAGCTGGATAAATGAACAGGAACTAAAGATGTGAGTATAACCAATAGAATTCAAGAGATAGAAGAGAGAATCTCAATTGTTGAGGACTCTCTAGAGGATATACGGTCATAGACCAAAGAAAATCTCAAGTCCAACAAATCCTTAACAAAAAATGTCCAGGAAATATGGGACACCGTGAAAAGGCTGAACCTAAGAATAAAAGGTATGAAAAGATACATAGTTGGGATAGAGCTATGACTTCAGTAAGTTATATGGCAGCTGACAAATGTCTGTAACTCCAGTTATTCCAGGAGATCCAAAGCTGTCATCTGACCTTCAAGGATACCAAGTGCACATGGGGTACAAAGACATACATGCAGGCAAAACTCTCAGACACATAATAAAATAAAATAATTAGCAAATTTCTATTTTTGACATTGTGGCAAAACAATGGGAAATGATGACAAACTGATGAAAGAGAAGATTCTCTAAAAGAGGGTTAATTCCAAAGTGAAATCCTAATTACAATCCTGAAATTTAGTGATGAAGTCATGGCTATTCATGAATTTCAATTTATTCTTCTAATATTTTTATGAGTATGATTTACTTTTAGTTTCTCCAAAACAACAATCATCCATAGATCTTGACAACATGACAAACAATGGCAATTGTATACTTTTACAGACACCTACAATAAAAAGAACATTGGAAATATTGTGACTTAGGCATCTTAAGCAATAAATCTGTGCTCTTACTCTTAACAAACCTGAATCTGCTTGTAATTGTCACATACTAAGTTATTTACTCTCATTGGTATAACTTGCAATGCCAAATTATTATAACATAAGAAAAACTAAAAACACTGTAAAACTCATGATATGTAACCCCATCACAAAACAGTTCCAAGTCTGGCAAGATGACTGACTAGGTAAAAGTGCTTGTTAGAGAAGCCTGCTGTTAGGAATTCAATCCCTACAACCTAGGATAGGATCTAAAGAGAGAATTGAGTCAACATATTTATATTTTTACCCCAGCCTCCAAATAGATGTTATGCACATTCCACCCCCAACAATAAAAACAAAGATTTCTTTTGACAAAATCTATAGCTGTGACAGAAAAAGGAAACAAGTTGAACTAGCCCTTTGCACATGTATGATAATGTCCTTATCAACACTGCTGAAATCTCCTATGCTTGAAAATAAAGAGAAATAATTCACAAATTACAAATTAAAAATCTATATTACAAGTCTTGCTCATTTTTTTAATGAAGTCAATGAACCATTAGTCTCAATTCACCTCCTTTCTTGTTTAGCCTCTGTTTTCTGATGCACCATTATAAAGCTATTAAGATTATTATCAAAATTCAGAGGATAGAAGAGTGAAAAATAAAAATATAAAATCCCTCTTTTCCCATGTCTTATAACTAACCCCTGCCAGAAATTTCTATATTTTCTGGAAATTGTTATACTAAAAAAAGAGAAACTCAAATTTATAAATATTCTTTGTTACAGACACCTCTTTCCAAGGTTAATGATAAAGGATTTGGTAAAAAGAGATAGCAATAAGCATATAATAACCTGAAAGTCTCTTACACTTCCTTTTGAATTTTATGATAAATAGGAAAATGACTAATTATTTCCTCTGTTCCCAAGTTCATGTTTTTTTGTTTTTTGGCACTGCTAAGGATCAGTGACTTTCATATAACAGTGTTTGAATAACACAGAGACCCATATTCAGTGAGACAAATTCATTTCTCCAGATGTTTAGATTGATACATGATGAACAGGTTACTTTTCTGTTGAGATGTGTCAAGTCCAGAACTTCTGTTTGTCTTAGTAGAACAATGATCTGTCTTACAAAAGCAACCTAACTTATTCAGTCCTAAGACACCACTTACCATATTGCCTCTTCTGGATTTAAATTATTACCTACAAGCTGGTTTTTGCACTGCTTCCTTTCAATCTTGAACTTTTGGCTTGGGATTCTGTACCTAAATCCCAAAATTCTTGGGCTCTATGTACCTGAAATATGTTAACAGTATTCTACCTGAAATATGTTAACAGTATTCTATCTCCAACTTAAATGTTTTTGGCATGAACCAAAATTATACTTTATAACTTTTCCCCGGGATCTCATATTGAGTAGCTTTGAAAAATTGTGATACAGATGGGGAAAAAAGATAGTAGATGATATAAAAATCTCAGCAAATAATAGTGTATAAATACCTATATTTTATAATCCTAGCATAAAATTGGAGAAAGGTTTGAATAGATAAATTTACTGAAATTTTGTTTGTTTATAACAGAGCAGTATTCATTTCATGTAGTAACAAGTTAAATAATAAACACTGACCATACCAACAGAGGTACATAAATCAAACTGAAGTGTACAGCTGTTTACTTGGATACAAAACATATATATTGTTCTTATTCATATATAATCATCTTTTTAATCATTGAATGTTCCTAGGAACAATTTATAAATACCATGTCATTTTCAGATTTTAAATCCTACTGCTTCCTGACATGTTTCAGAGTCATTTACATTCACAGCAGCCCAAGAGGTTCACGTGGCCTTATGCCTGAGCTTCTATTATTTTTGTTCCAGAAAAATGCAATAAATATGTCTAGAGACAAGGGACAAAGTTAATAAAAGGCTGTCCTTTCCTTTGCCTAAGACCCTGGCTTAAAATGAGCTATTTTCCCTGAACACCATATATTAATTGGATGGCTTCAGCTTCAGCCACAGACAAAACCCATCCAGATCATGATTATTTGCAATGTAATTCTTCTTGATATGATGAGCAATCTCTGAGCAGAGCTAGTCAAAAGAAAACTTTTTTCCATGATAAGAAAACGTAGTCACTTGGTACACCAATTAAAGGAGAGCTCATGACATCATCTCTTGCATTGTGTGCCCCTCCCAGAGATCGTGTATATTTTATAATCCTGTCACTGAAAAGTATTTGCTAGCACACAGACTCACACTCTTTATAAATGAGTTGTTTCAATAAGAATGGTAATAGTGTTTTTTTTTCAAATGTATCTATCATCCTTCCATTGTGATTACTATCAGGCATTATGTAAAAGGACCTTGGAAGAATACAGAGTTTAATGGGCATTAAGCCCTATCTCAGAAGTTGTTTGCTCATTTTAATTAGAAAGATGAATGTGCTTTAAAATATTTTATTATTGGTCAAGTATAAAACACTGACCCAGTTTTTCATAGTACATGAAGGTGATGTTTTCAGGACTGTTGTCAGAATTGTTAACTACTAAAATCCAGTTCTAAATCTAAACTAGACATTTATTTCTAGTACTGGTTTTTGAAACAGGGATTACACACCTAGGCTGGCTAGTTTTATGTCAACTTGACACAAACTAGAGACAAACATTTCAACTAAGAAAATGACTTCATAAGAAAGGGCTGAAGGCAAGGCAATGGGACGTTTTATTACTTGTGATTGTGTGTGGAGCCACTCCTGGGTTCTATAAGAAAACAGACTAAGCAAGCCAAGTGGAGCAAGCCAGTAAGCAGCACTCCTCTGTAGCCTCTATGTCAACTCTGTCTCCAGGTTCCTGTCCTGTCTCCCTTTGATGATGAATAGCAATGCTTAAGTGTAAGTCTTTCCTCTATAACATGCTTTGGTCAAGGTGTTTTATCATAGCTCAGAAACCCAAATTAAGACATCCATCCAAAGAAGGATAGAAATTGGTTAAGCTCACATAGGAACTTAGCCATTGTGCCTTGAGAAGGGTAATTTTATTCTCTTGAGTGAGTTGCTAACTCATCAATTAATTAGATGTGATAATGCGATCCTTCCTTTCATTAACATCTTTTGCCTTTCCTTACATTGTTTTATTACATATAAATAATTACAATACACCTAATGTGCCAGGGCCCATGGAAGACAGAAGAGGGTACTTAATCTTAAGTACCAGACTTATAGGTGGTCGTGAGCTGCCTGCAATGGGTCCTGGAAATAGAACTCTAGTGCTCTGGAAGAAGAGTCAGTGCCCTAGCCACTGAGCCATCTAGCCAGAATGCTTTTCTTAATTCTTGAGGACCAAAAGTACTGTCATGTGATTCTCAGGTGGAAGAGAGTTTCCTCTCCAGGGATACTGGAGACATCTTTGATATGGGACATGCTTATGAAGAGAGGCCAGAATTGCTCAGAATGGCTTCACACAACTAAGTATTATGTGTCCTACCCCTAAGAAGCAGTAATATTAAGGCTGAGCTGTTCTGATGAGGACAGAGAAGAAGAAAAGACATTCACACAACAGTATATGTTGTAAAATTCTGTTCCCCATATCTTAAATAATGACACAACCAGTTTTCTAACTTGCCTAAATTCTAATATCCCCAATTACAAATATTCCCACACACTTTCAGCTATTCAATTCTTTGTTAAAAAAAAAACAGAGCATATAAAGAAATTTTAAAATCCCAGATCAACTAGATATTGAAATGTTTTATATACTAAAAATAAGCAAGCCAAGACAGGTGTTTGGAAAATGTTTACAATACAAAAATATAGATAAACATACATATATTTAAATCTCTTAGAAGATAGTTGTCTAATCGTTGTATTGATGCTATCACCAACATCATATCCATTTAACCTCAGCCTAAACTTCACGCTTTGAGCAGATATTCCCCAAAAGCCTAAATAATGAACATTACTTAGCAAATAGATTTCCATCCTCCTTAATGATTCTAGAAGTGCATTTAAGAGAATGAGGCATAATAAAAAAGATGAGTTTTGATATGATTATCTGATTTAAGAATTTAAATATTTAAAGCGTTTGTTATGAACATAAACATGTTAAGTGGATCAGTGCTTTCAATAGTAATCTGTAGCACACAGCCTCCACTGAATTTTTTAGTAGGGTCCCAAGATTGGACAGATCATTTTCCATTTTATTACTAAATGCACATTTTCAAGTGACCTTGGATGTCAATTTTAATGTCCAAAGTTCTTTGGAGTAGGCAATCCTGAGGTAAAGAAACATTAACATGTGCTCTGGTTTCAATGCTGCAGTGCCTCAAATAAAATTGTTAATGATCCCAGGACTGCAAGCGCTTCATCAACCCATGAGGCCAAATCACCTCATACCAGATAGAGGAAGCTGACTGAATTCATTCATATGATTCGATGAAGTCACAGGTGGGAAGAGAAATGACAGAAGAAGGGGGGTAAGGAAGTAAAAGCATAGCGTATAGAGGCTGCGTGTAAGTCTTGGAAGGAGGGGATTTATAAAGTTCTCTTTGTCTTATTATGAAAGTTAACTGCAAGTGAAGTCAAATCTACTGCAAGGAACACTTTGTTACTTGGGTCATGGACATTCTAGCGCCATCAAAGGTCATATAGGAATTGTTTAGAGTTACTCTGCCCCCTCCATAGACTGTCCTCATAAACTAGAAAATAAAAAAGAGCAATTTTTCACTTTGTAGTTTTATTTTGTGTTGGGGAAAATGAGAATTAAAATGTGGTATTCTTTTATGACATTCTCTCTGCCAGTCTTTTTCTCGGAGTTGAGCTTAACTGCTTCAAGTGAGTCTCCTGCCAAAGTGACTCCTGAGGGAAAACACAAATCCTTGGTTAAGCTTGCTGTATAGCTTCCACAACAAGCGCTGAGACCTCCTCATCCAGCCTCGCCCTGCTTGCACAGTTCAGAACTGAACCCCGATCCCCATCCCAGAAGCATTTCCCTGGTGACTTGAGCAAGCCTTGTTAACAGTTTCATCTAACAGGCTCAGCAGGTTCAACATTTGATTATCTTTCCCTCAGGTTCACGATCAAGTCTTTCTCCTTCGTTATGCATTGACAGGAACACTGTGTAAGGGATATGTGCGGGGGTAGTTTCACAGACTGAACGTGAAGAAAATGTAGAGTCGACAATCTGGATAAATCTTGCATTCAAGGAATTTAATTGTATTATTGAAATGCAGGGCTGTGCCCCTGAGACATTGATCCGGAATCGTCAGTTTCAAATCCAGCATGGCGATGTATTCGTGGAATTTGCAATTGAGATAATGAGGAATCAAAGCTGGTGACAGGATCGCTAACTGACAAAAAACAGGGGAACCAAAGCAAATCAATACCGGCCGGTCTTCCTGGCAGCATGCAAGGTTGGCAAGCTACTCAGCTTCCAATTTAAGAACAGGATCAGAAGTTGGGAGAGGGGCACAGTTGGGTGTGCACACTGGGGTGACGCTTTTGCTTTCCAAAGCACAGAGAATGTTTGTTCATAAGCTTTTATTGCCAAAGGCAAGGCGCTCTGGCTCCAGTAGCCAAATAAAACAAAGGGGGATTGGAACAAAACAGTGAATACAAAATGTGAAGAGAAGAGAAAGACTTTAACAAATGATTGCTTTTTGCTTTGCAAGGACTTAGATGTGAGTTTCTCCTCCAGCTGCTGGGGAATTTCTAAACATTATTTTTTTAAAGGTGAAGGTCTGTCTCCTTTGTTTATAGACAAAAATTCCTCAAGAAGTTGGAGATTTCTGAAGTGTTATTTGCCTCACAATTTAGAAATGACAATTTTCATTTTAGAGTGATGAGATCAAGTTCAATGGGTTTCTTAGGCACAACCAAAATAAGTACTTGCCCAACCCAACTAGCCTCTGAGGTTATAAATAACCTTGTGATAAAACAATAAGGCAGGGAGTTAGTTTAGATATTACAGCCAGTCAGTTTATTTACTTTGGTGCAATAATCATTAAGTCACTTGATGTGTTCTTTCCCAACAAAAGATAGGGCAGGTTACAGCTCTAATTCTAAGAGTGTCTCATCTAACCTCTGTATCCTTTCTTAATTGTGAAAAGGCCTCTCCTGCATTCTCAGTATACATTGGCTTGAGCAATAAGTCATGGGACAAAATGTTCACACTGAAATTCTAAAGGGCTAGTCACTTCAAAAAGAGAGGATTTTTTAACCCCAATTTAATGTAACATGTGATTTTGCATAAATATTGCAGGTAGATGACAGATTTGTATCACTCTCTCAGATTTCTTTGAAGTTTAATAAGAAAAAATCTGCCTAAATGACTTTGAGGAGAAAAAAAAATCTTTTGTTTAGCATCTACTACCAAAGCAAGTCCTTAAATTCATTAACTTCTTAGACAATTCCAGGACATATTTTAAATACCAAGATATGCCATCATTGCCTGAAAATCTGCTGGACTCCGATTCAAGGGCAACCTGTCCCTAAATCACTCTTGGGGAATAATGTTACCACCTCCTGAAAATGCAAGAGCTCACCTAAAGGTGTTCACAGCCTGCTGACTGGATACATTAGTGATGACCTGTATTTTTTTAAAAAACCTTTTTGGCTTAAAAAATATTTCTGAAACATACAGAAAATTTCCTGGCTTGGTTATCAAAGCATACTTGAACATGAAAACATTTCCCCAATGGAAAGGAAGCACTGCCGAGAACAACACCCGTGTTCCAATACCATCTTAAATTGATCTCACACTGCTTTGAGAATGACTTATAGTTATTTTTTATATTAAAGGTAGTGAAAACTTTGAAACAGATTTTATTAGGAAGCAAAGCAAGTCACTGACTAAAACACATGATTCAGCAAAGGGTAATGGAGGTTTTTCTCAACTGTTTCTTATCCCTATTCACTTTCACACTCTCAACAGATGTTTACAAAAAAAAAAAAAAAGCAGAACATACACACAATGGAATTTTTTTCAACCATAAGGAAAAACAAAACAATGAAATTTGTAGGAAAATTGGGAGAATTAGAAAATGTGGTAACCCAGGTTGAGAAAGACAAACACTGAATGTCCTTTCTCATTTGTTGACAATATCCTTGTTTCTAACTCTTGAATGTGTAGGTGTAGGTGGAAGTAAATATGAGTAAAGGCCTAGAAACTAGAATGTGTCCTATGTGACCCAGGGAAAGGCTTTAAGAGAGTAGATGGGGATGTCAATAAGTCAAAGTGGAAGGAATGGAGAACAGACAAAGGAAAGGACAGAGAGTGAGGAAAGAGGCCAAGCAAGAGAAATATGTGTGAAAACTCCATGTAGAAACTTACTTTCTAAATTAATTTATCAAATAAAAATAAATTTATATTCAAGAAATACTTTCAGGTTCATATTTTATCACCTCCATATCTACCTGCCTGCTAGAATGAGATCAGATACATGTTCATAGTCGTGTCTACTAACATTGGTAGATAATAGCATAGGTTGTCAAACAACATCTTGTATATAAACATTGAAATGGCCCAACTTCCCTTTAAAATCTACCAGTGTCTCATCTTCCTTTCTATCAAAAAGAATTAAACCTGGTGGTAGTGGCACACTCCTTTAATCCCAGCACTTGGGAAACAGAGACAGGAGAATCTCTAAGAGTCTGAGGCCAGACTGGTCTAGAGAGCTAGTCCCAGGACAGCTAGTGTTGTTACACAGAGAAACCCAGTCTCAAAAAAAAAAAAAACAAAAACAAAAACAAACAAACAAATTGTGGCTGCTCTTGGCCACTAAGTCCGAATATTGGGGGAAAGCCTGGAGATTTGGATGAACCACAAGTCTCCTGGTCCTTTTCTGAGAGAATGTTCCTCACCTTTATTGTGGAGCAGCCTTATAAACACACTTAAAAAATCCACAGGTCAAAGGATCCACAACAAGATATTGATCCCAGTGGGGTGAGGTCAGGAAAACAGGAGGTACCTGTGGTTATGCTGGAAAACAACTCTTAGAGATCCCATGGGGGCTGGGCTCCAACATTTCCCCCTTCTTTATATATAACAAAACAGTTATCAAATAAGAACTATAAGATTTTAACCATTATATCTTAGTGTGTTACTATAACAATCTCTCTTCAACTCCATCAAAGACCATAGAAGGATATATAAACTCTAGAATGGACAGAGACACCTTGCTTCCTAGACAGTCGCCCAAATTTTCTTGGTAACCTTGGGGCATCCATCTTTAGCCTACAGGCCACAATGTGTCTGGCAGACTTCTCAGCAAAGCAGGAAATTCTAAACTGTCCACCTGCATTGGCAGTTTGTCTGTCATCTTTTTTTCTGTGTCCTGTAGAATGTCTGGCAGACTCTTTCATGAAGCAGGAAATTGTAAACTGTCCTGCATGGGTAACAGTTTAGGGAAGAGTAGCTTTTTGCCCAAATGGCTGGTCTTGCCATGTCAAAGTCAAACTCTATAATGAGTTTCTTGGATGCCCATCTTCCTCTCAGATATAATTGGTGTGCCTAGAGCAGTTGTGTCTCACTGCCAAGAAAAACCCTAAACCATTTAAATGCCATATATTCCATTGGTCTTCGAATGGTTTGAAGAATATCTACATATCTAGACAACCTAACTAATATCAACAAATGACGATCCATTCCAATACAAAATATCATTTCTATATCATATTCCTCCTTTTTCTTTTTAAAGGTGATTGACTGTGACCACTACCATTTCTAACCAACCAAATTTAAATGAAAACAAATATTTGGATCACCTGGGCCACTGCTTCAGGGGGTCCTGCCCCATGAAACCACACTAGTATGGAAGGAATTCACAGCTCTTCACCCTCCATGGAAAAAAAAAGCAGAAATTTCTCTCCCACGAAACCTGTACTTTAACAACTGGTGCTCCTTCCCCAACAATTAATGATTTAAAGACAACACAATAGCATTCTTTTGTTAACAGTCACACATTTACAATCACACTTCATAAACACATGTGTGGCCACACCATACATACAGAGCATACATACATCTTTTGAACAAAAGTCATAAAGGAGAGGAGGGGTCAGGGATGGCCATCCTTACCATAGGTTGGCATCTTTGAAAGGTCTTGAGGACTGCTACATCTTTGTCCATTCCTGTATGGTCTTTTGTAGGACCTGGGTCTTTTCTTTATCTATTTGGACATATTCTCCTTTCTCATCCGATGCGACAGATGATGTGGATGACTCGCGATGAGGGTTCTGAGAGACCGGCTGAAAGTCCAGGGCTATGTAATTCATATTGCCAGTACTCATTTTGGCGCTGGGTTGTTAGTGCCACTGGTTACAGGGGATGCCGACTTTGGGTTTTACATAGGGACATAGTTCTCCTCACTGTCTCTGGAGTCTGTATTGGAGATGGAACAGCAGTACTGGCAGTAGCTGGAGTTAAAGGTGTGGTTGACTGTGGACAAAGACTTGGTGACAAGTGTCTTAAAAGGGAGCTCATTGATACCAGTGTTGTACAGTGTCTATTGCCCTGGGCAAGTTTTTGTGCAGCTGTATCACTCTCCTGTCCAGTGCTCTGAGAGAAGCTGGCATTCCTTGCATTTTATGCATTGGTGCAAGTGTTGATACTCCTGAGGTGCACTGGTGGACAAGGCAGGCTGGATGTGGCTTGACACAGGTAGCTGTCTAGAGTGTGAAAGGGCTGAGGACTTTCTTGCTCGGAGCAGGGGCTGACTGGAGCTGCTGAATTCAGCTGGAGAAGAGCAGAGATTATGAATGACTGAAGAAAGGTTTCTCGGGGCATCAGTGTTCCCTTTAGTTTGAATGAAGCTGCAGATCTGGCAGATGCTCTAGACCCACCTATTCATGTCAGCCTCTGTCTCAGCCACCAGGTAGAAGGTATGCTCATTGGTAAAGATATCAAACATAAACCACTTTTGGAGCTCTTGTTAGCACACCACATCATTGCTGGCTGACTAGTACCCGCAGCAGGCTCCAGTGGACAAAAGCACAGGCTGCTGGGTTAGCTGGATGCTGGTGGGTTGCTCTGGAGGAGGAATTCCTCAGTGGCAGATTTCCAGCATTTCTTCAATCCAAAGTTAAAATTAAATCTTACCAGTACCTTGTCTCTTTAAACTTTATCTGTGTGATTGACTGTGATCTCTATTCCAATCCAACTCTCTTAGGAGTTGAGGGCACCCCTTTTCCAGTGCTTTTACAATACAACTCTCTCAGGAGTTGAGGCACCCCTTTTTCCAGTGCCTTTACAATCCAACTCTCTTTGGAGTTGAGGTATCTATTCTCCAGTGCCTTTACAATCCAACTCTCTTAGGAGTTGAGGTACCTATTTTCTAGTACATTTTGCCAATCCAACTCTCTCAGGAGTTGAGGTACATATTTTCTAGTATCTTTTGCAATCCACCTTCACAACTCCTTACTTGCTTTCCTGCCTTCTGAGGGTGATCTCTCAGGGTCCCCTTTCTTTCCCAATCTTGGTGGAACCTCCATTTGTGGCTGCTCTTGGCCATTAAGTCTGAGTATTGGGCAAAAGCATGGAGATTTGGGTGAACCACAAGACTCCTGGTCCTTTTCTGAGAGAATGTCTCTCACCTTTATTGTGGAGCAGCCTTATATACAAACTTACAAAAACCCTAGGTCAAAGGGTTGATATTGATATTGATATTGATATTGATCCCAGTGGGATGAGGTCAGGAAAACAGGAGGTACCTGTGGTTATGCTGGAAAACAACTCTTAGAGACCCCATGGGGGCTGGGTTCCAACAATAAATAAGACTGGTTGTTTTTCCATGGAAGAAAAACTGAGGTATTTTTACATTTTGGTAACATTTAAAGACAGCTATTAACATAAATTTATTATCAGGTTTTGAGAATGTGTATTTTAATATGGTGTAAGAAATGACTAATTTGTGGGCTACTTGTTGGATTAACACTCAAGCACACCTAGCAAAGCTAGAAGAGAATGGTAGAGATGTCCTTGTTCTTATCTTTATTACATTCTTCCCATTTGGGAGGCAAAACCTACAAGGGAAAAAAGGCAGGCAAAAATGACTACAATCTTTCTGCAATACCTCCCACTCCACCTCTATTTTCCCATCCTAAATCTAGGTTTTGAAAACTTTCAGAAATCTTTACCCTTTATATAAATATCTAAGAGTTTCTACTGAATATTGATAACACACACATAAAGAACCTTGATCTCTTTTCTTGTCTTTTCATTTTTTTCAACTCCACACCAAACCTAGTTTAATATTCACTCTGCTATGAAGAAATTATCCCATTCCAGAAATTACCCTCACTCCAGAATGACATGATTAGACATTTTCAGGTAATCCGTAAGAGGTCTGCTGCTTGATACCCATTTGTCAGTGCTGCAGAAGGACTGGCAAGCACTGTCCTATTAAGCAGTCCCTATTAGGAAATGAACACTGAAATTGATTAATAATTGAGGAAAGGATTAAATTTCTATTATTTCTGACATATTATAGAAAAGAGATTACTACATTTAATAGCAATTATATGAAATAGGGTAATGAGGCAACTTAAATAAACTTTGCTGCCACACTCATCAATAGAAAAGAGTGCCAATTGAGCATAAGATGGAAATCTTTATTAAAAGATCCTTAGAAAATTCATTGCATGGACTAGCTCAATAGTGTTATGTTTAATAATAGCTATAACATTTTCTACTTCCTTTTCTTTGATTAGCATAGTTTACATGTATAATCCCAAATTTTATTTCCTGGAATTCCTAAGGAGGCAGAGATACCATGGAAGCAGGAGTGAATACTTGGTTTCTTCAGAATTTTTTTTCTTATATCTTCTCCCCTGAAATTTGTCTGGTATCTTCCTGCATGACACTTAGTTCACCAATTTACTTCCTGAATAAGAATATAATCTCTGATAAGAATATAATAGAGGTATTGTCAGTGCCATGGTTGACACTATCCATATATATGTTTCCTGAATTCTCAGCTACCAAATTTATCAAAGGCCTGTTCACTAACACCTTGCAGTAAGGAATGGTGAGAAATATCAACTACATGAAGCTTTGAAGAGCTTCCCCTGGGACCACTAATGGCATCATCAGTTCACAGAATATTAGCAACTTGGGATACAAATTTAAAGGGTAAAAGTACTGTGTGCCCATGAAGTCAGTATCAAAATACCAGCCATTCATTAATTTAGGGTTTGTCTCTTCTCAATGAACTATAATAATAAGGTTTGCAAAAGATAGTTTGGTCTACACACATAGTGTTAAGATAAATGATCAGTGATGCAAAAAAGGATGGATCTTATGTGGCTGCATATGAAGTTCAAGGCCAGATATCAATATGTAATTCTGCATAAAATATAAATAAAATAATAAAAATATAAAATAAAATAAATGCATACATAAATAAACAAATGCAGAAATTAGACATCAAATTGTTCATATCAAGCTCTGATTATAATTTTGCTTTACTGAATCCTCAGAGTGAAGACTGAATATTGCTAATGCCTTTATGCCAAAGGAATGAAAGTGAAAATATATTTGGCTATTTCTGTAGCAGGCTAGTTGAAATATTAGTTATATAACAGTAATTTGATTAAGTATGGAATTCATATGTGAATTAGTACAGACACTACAGAAATCAATCTGGTTTTTCTCAGAAAACAAGAAATTAGAGTTATCATGTTACCCAACCATACCACTTTTGAGAATAACACCTAAAGAAATTTATGTCCTACTACAGAAACCCTGGGACAACCATGTTCATTGCAGTTCTAGTAACAATAGCTAGGATATGAAATCAACCTGCATGTGTACAAATTGACAAATGTATAATGAAAATATGATACAGAGTGGAATTTCCCATTTCTATAAAGTAAACAATAAAATTTGCATATAATAAATGAAATGGACAAATTATACTAAGTAAAGAGGTAACACAAGTTCAGAAAGACATGTGCCTTGTGTCTTTTTTCACTTGCAGATCCTAGGTTGGATTCTTTATTTTTGCATTTCTAACTTGATGTACCTCCAAAAGTACCTTGAAAGATAATAATGGAAGGCTGTGGCCTTAAAGGAAAGTAGCACATAGATAAAATCAGGATATAAAGAGGAAATATTTGGATAGATATTTTCACAGGGGCATGAGTGGAAGAATAGTGTAGGCAATGGTATGATGGAAAGAATATATCAAAATGAAGAAGTAAGAGACAGCCCTCTCAGAAACTTAATCTTATAATCCAATAAAAAATATGAAAGAGATTTTGAAGAAAGAAAGTCTGTAAGGCTAGACAATAAATAATAGCCCAACCAGTAATGGGTCACAAAATAGAAACCCTGTGCCAGGAACGGGATAACTTCATAGAAGTTCTTGGTTGAGAAGGCCATAAAGGACCTGAAAGGAATTGATAATTACATCATGGACTTAGAAATTAACAAGATGAAAAGGGTTTAATTCTCTAGCAATAGCTAAGAAATGTGAGGAAAACACCCTCATTACCCTGCTTTAGAATTCTTTCAGAAATCTAAGTTTACTGGATACACTTATCCCAGCTTCCTGCCAGCATCACCTGCAGTGTAGTTCTCTTCACAGCTTTCTCCATGCCTCTCTGGCACATTACTGCCCTGAATCTGCAGCAGCAGAACTTCTACCCTGAAGCTCATTTCAAACCGATACTGAGACTGAGATCATAAAGAACAATCCTGTTTGAAAGTCAAATGTGTATAATATTTGGTCTTACTGGCTATCTATATCCTTTAGAATCTCTTTTACTCTCATCTTTAATGACACACTCCTCCTTCTGAATTCTGCACATTTGGTTATGTATTAGGTAGGAGGATGGGAAGAAACACACCATACATGATTGCTGAAAGATTTGGGATTTTAATATCAGGACTGTTTTTAAAAAATTATAACCCAACATGGGCAGGACAGTGGCCATATGCACATGAATATCTGTATATTTTACCATTCTTCAGTATGAAAAAGCAAGCAGAGGAAAACTGCTTTTAATGACTGGAGTTGGTTAATACCTCAAGGCTAAATCCCCTGTATGCCTTTCTATCTTTGAAATATTTTGTTATTCAGGGTTTTTTTTGTTATTTTTCCAAGAGCCCTATTAACCACTGGGCAAATAATACCTAGCACATGGTACCAGCCTAAAGCAGGGTAGGAAGGAGTAGGGAGTATAACCTTGGTAGGCTCTGTTGTCATGCAATTGTTTGTTTCATATGACCTCTCTCATCTTCTTATCCTAGATCTTAGCACCTTCTTTCTGTACTCATGATTAGTAACATTCTGGTATCTACCCCAAATCTTCCTTTTTCAAATACATTTTAAAAGTTGTTTTATCTTTGAATTCTACACTGTAAAAATAAGAGTTTATTTTCTTCCCATAAAACCTACCCTGCCAATATATTATTTCTCTCTGTCTCTGTCTCTGTCTCTGTCTCTGTCTCTCTCTCTCTCTCTCTCTCTCTCTCTCTCTCTCTCTCTCTCTCTCTTGCTCTCTTTCTCACTCTCATGCTGAATAATACCATATGCTTCTAGTCATGAACTTAGAAAACATAATCATCTGGATTCATTTTTACTCTCCAGATACAGTCAACCCTAATGATTTACAACCCTTCTAATTAATATGAAGTCAGCATGCTTCTGGACACTATGACTATCACAAACATTTTGTATAATAAAGAAGTATTATAAAATATAGAAACTATTTATAGGAAGCCTTACCACATTGAGGATCAAGGAAAATACTTCTAGATGAAGGTATGAGTTCACTTAATCCTCAAGGATAAATAACAGAAACATGGCCATATAGAGTGGAAAACAAGAGCCTTAAAAGAGGCAGACATTAATGGAAAAGCTTTAGATAGACAATCAAAATTTCTAATTCTCAAATATATCATGGACTGAGTATTACATCATACTCTGTAATGTTTCTGGTTATATAAACATGGATGTAGAAGTTGGAGATGGTAGAGAACTTACAGGTCCAATGTAGAAAGAGGAAGTTATAAAGTGGTCTAAGGTCTCTGATGCTTATAGGAGAATTTTGGAGCTGTATTGTTTAGAGTGGAGCCAAAGATCATTAGTGTTGAGGTAAAAGAAACAGAAAGGTATGGATAATTTACCAGAACATTGCTGCAACCTCTTAAGATGATCTAAAGAGTTGACAAAAATTAGGTTGATGCCAATAAGAGTGTGCATGGTGTATTTATGTAACTTTATTCAGATATCTACAGTTCTTCTAAATATAGTAACAGTCTGCTCTCAAATAATTAATATAAATGTATCTGCCTATAAATGCAAAAGAATTAAACTGTGGGCACATAGTTCTTCATAAAAGGATAAATTATACACCTGAGAACTAAAATATAACTAAAATGTAGTTAGTGGAAATAGAAGGGTGTCTCAGCATCTTCTATTCTCTCTGTCCCTATCTGTCTCTGTCTCTGTGTCTCTGTGTCTCTGTCTCTCTCTGTCTCTGTCTCTCTGTCTCTCTATCTCTCTCTCTCTCTCTCTCTGTGTGTGTGTGTGTGTGTGTTGTTTTGTGTGTGTGTGTGTGTGTGTGTGTGTGTGTGTGTGTGTGTGTGTGTGTACTTTAGGAGGTATGACCAAATGGAAAGAAATGAGAATATTTATGGTGTGTTCTCTAAGGAGTTATTGGATTAGGATGGTGGTCCCATTTTTTAACTCTCTTTGCTACTGCTAACAAAGAAGTAAGCAGGTTTTCTCTACCTATGCATTCCACCATGATGATTTACATTACCTTACCAGACACTCAAATGAAATGCATACAACTGACCAGAAACAGTAACTAATGAATCAATGAGAGATGATTTTCTTAAAGATTTTTGTCACAGAAATAGGAATATGACTGACACCATGAGAAAACATGCTCAGATTCAAGGTTACTAGTAGAGAAATAATTAAAGAAAAAAATCTACTCTGTTATAGTCTTGATTCACTAAACACAATATATTTATGCTCTAAATGACTTTTTATATAGAAGAATTTATGATGGCATTTTGAAACAAGAACTCTTCTTGATAGAAAATCTTGCATCCTTATGTCAATTAACTGTTTTCTATCTCCTCCTTCAAAAAACCAGTATGGAAATATCATTTGCTCTAAAGGTACAATACATTTTTAACTTTTAGCATCATTTAAAGTTCTTTTATTTTTATTAACTATGCCATATCAGGTCAATAATAACTAAGGGAAGTCACTCTGTGTTCATGGTTGATGGTTATCTGTTCTTCTCAAGTAAGAGTTAAATGTAATTCTCAGAGTCTTTCAAGGTCTGAAATTCATAAAACTAAATAAATTAAAATATAGATTAAATGATTCTTGTTTCATTACTACCAGTCTTTTAAGCCCAATATTAAATGCCTCCAATATAATGGCAATGAGAAAAAACTGCCATTACACACTGCCATTTAAATTAACATTTGTTCCCGAGGAAGAGCAATACTTAGTTCTTAAGCCTGTCATGAGAGCTCCATTCAGTTCTGTTATGACTACTGAAATCTGCAGAAATAACAGTGACATACTGTTTTGGTAAATCTTTCCTCCAAAGGCTGCCTGAGCCCCACTGCCACGTGTGAGCTTTACGCCTGCCACCCGCTTTAGTTAGGACCAAATGAATACACAGAAACTTGTATTAGGTTCAAAGCTGCTTGGCCAATGACTAGGATTCTCATCTGTTAGCTCAGTCTTAACTATCATAAACCTATATATTTTATAAGACTTATCTTATCGTATACCTTATTAGCGTCCCTCCTTGCCGATGGATCACATGGTACCACTGAAGGAGGCAAATGAGAAAGAGGGCCTGTCCTGTTTCTCCTTCGCTTAATTATGAGTCTCCTTGCTATGTCACTTCCTGCCTGGATCATCACTTCTCTACTACATTTCCCAGAATCCTCCCTGACTTGCAGTCCCTTCTAACTTGCTGTCTCATTGGCCAAACAGTACTTTATTCAACAATCAATAAGATAAACATACACAGTACATTCCCCATCAACATACCTCTTTCAAGTGCATGCACTGGGCCAATCAATGTAAAACCAAAGAATATGCATAAAGGTCACATAGGACACAGACATACATGTATAAACAAAATACTTATTGGAGGAAGTTGTACATATATTCGTGGACAAATTAGTTTAGAAATAATAAGCATGGTGATAAAAAATTGATGGAGAAAGACATTTCCTTTTCTCTTTTCTATATTTTAAGCCTTTTAAATTTCTCACTCTTCTCTTAATTTTCTTTTATAACCTCTTGACTTCGACTTAACATTGTCCTGTGGAGATTTATTCATGTCCTAAAGGATCCCGGGGCTTAATTAATAGAAGAGCCAGCCAAAAGGATAAAGCCAGAGATATCAAAAGTAATTACAATTTAATGAAGCAAGGATGAACAAATTACCACAAAGCCAAGTAGCCTAATGGTGACCTAAAATGAAAATTTGGTCATCAAACCGATAACCCCTTTTTGCCTGCCTTTCATATAGAAACACCAGCTCACTGCCCCATTCTATAATATTTTTACCTTTAGAAATATTGACATAATATTTACCAATAATAAAAGTAACAATAATAAATACATATGCTCATGCATTATATGGTCACCATGAGGCAGAGTCAGCACTGTGGAATTGAATCTGAACTCCAATGAGGCCATTAATGCTAAAGGTTAACTAAATATTTGTTTGGATGGATGTTTAATTTAGTTTATAAATGTTATGATGTTTTGTGAGTTTTGAACAGACGATGAGGCCCACATGGAAGTCATTGATGCCTCATAAGCACAGTTTCTAAGGTGATATTCAGCCAGCCAAAATGCTGCAGCTGCTACAGACATCCAGTTTCAGACAATATCTGGAAGAGAAGAATGTTTTCAGTCCCATGCTGTTTGTTTTGACAAACACAATCTCTTTTTACACTGCAGGAAAAATCTCTTTTTACACTGCAGGAGGGAAAGAAAAGGGGACCACGCTCACGCACACACGCACGCATCACAGCACACCGCACATTATTGTTTTAAGTAAGTTGCTCTCAGATGTTTACCACTGAAAAGGGAAAATTAACTCCCATTCCTCTCTGGAGAAACAACAGCTTGGCGAAATTAGCTGAGAAGGCAATCACTGTCCTATTCATACTTCTCTTGGGGCTGAAGTGAAAGCTTGTTCCAGAGTCCATCTTGAATTCCTCTCCACCAAGACACCTTGCTATATTATGCACTACAAAAAACAAGTGTCAGTTTGAGACCGAGAAGGGGGCATAGATTGGCAAAGCATAGTTATTAGGAGAACACGTGCCAGTGCAGCCTGTGGCACTCTTCCTTACGCCAGATTCTGACAATAATGATCCCCTTCCTTCAACGAGCATCCAGCAAATGTAAGCTTGCACTTTCCAATGTCCAGCAGATAACTGCCTCTGTTCATCTGTTTTCTTTCAAAGGGGAAAGAAACTAAGGCAATGAATTAAGTAACATGTTAGACCAAGTTTCTAAAGGACTTCTAGTCAGTATCTCTAAATGAGAAAATGACTAGCTCCAATTTCAGTATTTTCTTTAGAAGGTAGCTAGCTTTAGCAATATATTAAAAGTTGCCTTATCTAACCATATTCTTAGAAAATCATGTTTATTAGACAAATGATGCTGGTTTGGGGAGGTTTGATAACTAACAACAGGGAAGGAAATTAGGTTTAATTGAATCAGAAAGGTACTCAATAAATACAAGGAATGAAATACAAAAGTAAGAAAGTTAAAACCCATTTGTCCAAGAAGCAAAGTGTTATGACTAGAACATGGTGTGATGCTGAGATAGAAGAACACGAAAGTACTTTATTAATAACCTCTTTAAAACAGATGGTTTAAGATTGAATACTGAAGACCTGATATATCAACAAAGTGATGGACATGTCAAGATGTAGGGAAACACCCTAGCCCCACCCAATAGTCATGGGACAGGTGCCAGGTGGACCCGAGACTCGCCCATAAGGGCGTGGTGAAGGAAAGCCGGTGTGACATAAGGGAGCTTCTTAAGGGCTGCACTGGAAGACCCTAGCCCTTTTCTGGCCTCACTTGCTGGGTTCCTGTAACCTCGCTCTGGCCTGCATTTTGTCCTGGTGTCTTCTTGAACAAAGAGACTTTACCATCCCGGATCACAGTTCATCTTTTGGCGCACGCTCCAACCTTTATTCATCATCAAGAACATACAGTTAATGTCCCTAAGACCAATTCTAAGGTATGTATGTGGATATGTGTTTGTACAAATGTAGCCTTTTGAATTATTTTATTTGAAACATAAGCACATGGTTTCTCCTCCCTTCTACTCCTCCCTTGGTTGAACCTATCTGCACATTTCTGGTCTCCACTTCTTTAGCCATTGTTATTCCACAGACATCCAAACAAAACATTATAAATAAAATGTACTTACTCTGTTCACTGGTGCCTGTGTGAGTATAAATTTTAGGGCTGAACACTCCACATTGGATAGCTAAAAATACATTATTTTGTAGGAGGCTATTAAAGAAAGACATAACTTGTCTATTTTTAAAATAGGAATTGTAATGAATAATTTGTTTTTATCAATGGAAAATCCATGTAATACTACATATTAAGATGTGTTTTCAAAATTTAACTAAATTATCCTTGCTACGCAGACATAAACCAAATGGAAGCTTTCAGCTGCTGTGTCAATACCTACAGAATATGGATGCCTTCTTAGCTCAAATAGAGCTATTCCACATGCTATTAACACTGGCCCCAGAGGGCATATTTGTAGATCAAACTAAAAATGTTGAAATTATTTGTAAAATGCATCATTTTATGGGTTATAGGAAAGAGCAACTTGATGTGTGTTTGAAAATATTTTTTTCTAATGTGTCTGAGTACATTTTATGTGCATGTATAAGGAAACTGCAAAACAATAATACCATACTTTTGTTTCTTATATATCTTTTTATTATTTTTACAATTAAAATAGAGTTATATCACTCCTCCCCTTACCTGTACCCCCCCAGCCCTCCTCTTCTCCCATCTATTCAACCCCTCCCATGTCCTATTGTCACTCTCTCCCAAACTGATGGTAATCTCTTTGGTATTATTATTGTTACGTGTGTGCTTGTGTGGATATACATGCATACAAAATGTATATGTATACATGTAACGTATAACACAAATATAATATAATTTAATATAGTTATATATGGTAATTTAAATAAGAATGACCCCATAGATCTATATATCTGAATACGTGGCCCTCAGGTGGTGGAATTCTTTGGGAAGTTTTGGAAGGCTTGGCCTTGTTCATAGAGGTATATATCACTCAGTAGGTTTTAAGGCTTTAAAGGTCCAGGCCACTCCCATTGCTCTCTGTCTCTCTCTTTCTCTCTCTCTCCATATATATATACATGTATATATAGATATATTTTCCTCTCTTTCTTTTCTCTTGCTCCCTGCTCCATCCCTCCCTCCCTCTCTCTCTCTTTGTCTATCTTTGTCTGTCTGTCTCTCTGCCTGTCTCTCTGTCTGCTTCTGGCCTATGGGTCAGATAATGGGAAAATCTCTAGCTCCATGCCTGTATTCCTGCTGACATGCTCTCCACCATGATCATCATGAATTCTGATCCTCTAAAACAGTAAACCTTCATTTTTTTATAAGTTGCCTTGGTTCTGATGTTTGATCAATTTTGAAAAGTATCTATGTCAGTATATAAAGGTACAAATATATGAACACAACCTACTCAATCTATTTATTGTGGCTTGTGTGTACATGATTACAGGGCTGACCACCCTGTAGTGGATAATAATTAGGGTCTTCTTCTCAGGACAAGGATAATTCTCCCTCTCTTAGCAATCATTAATTGTCACCAGTTCTTTGTCTTGTCAGTACCCACTGAGATTTCTCCCTTAATTAGCATGTCTTTTGTTATTTCTCTTCTTCCAGACTCATTTAGGCAGTCATATTGTAGAGTTATCACAGGTATAGGTCCCTATCATTTCTAAGAAACCATTTTTACAACAATGGCACTAAATTAACAATTGTACTATTATTGCTTCCTTGAGTATGGTTCTTCCTCATTTCTTTTAACTTCAGCATTTTCATGCATCCTACCCTGATGAGTAGTAAGTAGTCTTACACATAATGATGTCCTCCAAAATTAAGACACAGAGTATATATTTGCCAAATGCCCATGGAAAGGACAATAACACATATAAAGTTAAGTGCACTTTTATTTCCAAATGAGGATTTCACAATCTCTAAACATGCCAAGAAAATATGCACCACAATTTTTTAATTCTATTTAAAAGAATTCACAGACTCTAAAATCAAAAGATGAGTGTTAGGTATGGACTATCACAAATCTTACTTTCATGTCCTCAGCCTTTGTGGGTGGGGAGAATAGGCATACTGACCCAGTATACTAATTACTCTTCAAGATGAAGCAGTTTCTGTAGGTAGTAGTGTATCTACCACCACCCTAAGAGAACATAATAGAAGTAAACTTCATTCAATATAGTATATGAAAAGGTACAAGTGGGAGTCACAAATATTAGCTTGAATTTTAAATCTCAATATTATTATAGTTGAATAAATGAGCTATTTGTGTTAACTTTCTGGAAGAAGCTCAATAAATAATTAACATGAGAACAAAGCCTAAATGGAGAAGGACTGTGCATATATGTTTTTATTATTTATTTTATTTTCTATTTTAGGTGTATGGGTATTTTCCCTGCCATATGTTGGTGTAACACATACATACCTGTAGCCCACAGGTACCAGAAAATTATTTTAGACTCAAAAATTTAAAGTCACTGACAATTGAGAGTTGCTATATGAGTGTGGAAATTGAACTCAGGTTCTTTGAAAGAATAGCCAATGCTCTTAAACACAGTGCCACCTCTTCTGTTCAAGACTTCTATATTTTAAAATTGTACCTTCTACTTGATAATGTTCTTGTAGAAGCATGCAAGAGTCTGCTGGATTGAGAAATAAATGTCAACTCAGTTCTTACCTTTCCTTACACTTGAATTTTAACATGCTGGTTATTGATTCTTAAGAAACAAATAAACCATTTGAAGTATTCTGAAAGTGTCAAAGAACTATATACTATTGGAAGGAAAATGTCTTAAATGCTGTATCTTTTTTATTTAAATTAGAAACAATCTTATTTTACATATCAATCCCAGTTCTCTCTCCCTACCATCATTCCTTGTCCCCCCATCCCATCCCTCTTCGGCCCAATAGAAATAGTAAGAACTTCCACGGGGATCATCAATTCTATCACATCATTTGGGGCAGGGCCAAGGCCCTCTCCTGTTTGTCTAGGCTGAGAGAGTATTCCTCTATGGCGAATGGGCTCCCAATGTCCATTTGTACAGTAGGGATAAATATTGTTCCACTAACAGAGGCCCCATAGCCTGCCCAGGTCTCCTAACTGACACCCACGTTGAGGAGGCCTGGTTCTCTTATGCTGGTTTCTGAGCTGTCAGTCTAGGGTCCATGTGCTCCCCCTTGTTCAGTTCAGCTGTTTCTGTGGGTTTCTGAAGCTTTGTCTTGACCCCTTTGCTCATCAATCCTCCCTCTCTATGCCTGGATTCCAGGAATTCAGCTCAAAGTTGTATCTTACAAAGGTAATTTATTAATGAGTATTCCCACATGGGGTTGAACATTGCATTAGTTGCTTATTTTAGTTTTTTGACTACATATCTGTCAGGTAGCCATTTAAGGTAGAGTAGGATTATTTGTCTTATTGTCTCAGAATGCTTCTATTCATCATGGTGAGGAAGGCATGGCAAAAGAAGCACAAGGTAACTATCACACTGCATCCAGGAGAGAAGCAGAAAGCTAGAACTGGTGACACTCTCTTATATTTAATCTGGAGCTCCAGTTCATTGGATAATCAAATGAAAATTCAGGATAAAACACCCTCACTGACATACTCAGAAATGTGTTTCCACAGGGACTCTAAATCCATTAAGTTAGTGGATAAGTAATAACCATCTCTTACACACTCAAGAATTCTCAAGCCAATTGTACCTCCCAGGAACTGAAATTAGAATACAGGAGGAAAATATCTTTTGATTATGACATATCCTTAAATGAAAGGTGATAGTCATAGCTAATAAAGTTAATAGTATAGTCACCAAAGACGAAGAACCAGCTTAAGTTCTAAGTACAGAAAGACATAAGAGAACAAAGGAGAGGAGAATCAAAGATCAGATGTAGCCACATCTCTCCATTACATGGGATGTTGCAGCACTTCTGAGCTGTACAGTTCTGGTCTTATATAACTTGAATGAACTTCATTCCTTTTCTTGAAAATAACTACCCCCATTATACTGTCATTCTTCCATTCTTCTTTTCTTTGAGATCATAATTTAGTTATAAAATTTCTTTCTTCATTTTCTTTCCTCCAATTTTTCCCATATACCCTACTAGCTCTCTGTAAAATTCATGTCCACATTTTCACTAATCGTTATTGTATGTAGATATGTATATAAAATACATCTACATATAAACTGCATAATGTTTCTTTTACATATGCTTTCAGAACTGGCCAAGTATGAGTGCCCAGACATGAGCTGAACAAAGATGACATCAATAAACTTGCCAAACTGAACAGGGGAAAGACTATGAGGATTCAACCAATTCTTTTTGTAAGTCACTTATAATTTTCTTTGTTTTGACATGTGAGCATCTGCTTTAATTTTTTAACAGAATCTCAGTAAATAGCAAAGTCCAGCCTGGAACTCACTTTGTCAAACAGCCTGAATTTAAATTCAAAGAGATAGAGGCACCTCTACTTCTACAGTGAAGGAATTAAAAGCATATACCACCACATTGGCCTGAGAATCCTCCAATCAATGCCCACTATGCAGGTAAATCATTGCCATAGAGCTTTTTCATGTCAAACCAACATGCTTTTAATTATTTCATGGATATATTATGCCTAGCATGTTTTTTCGTATTCATCACACCCTCCTAAATTTATAAGCAAGGCATTTCATGTGAAACATAGTAATTGAACTATCACTTCTTTACCCAAGAATTTTCAGTTAACAATGGTTGTGAACTTTGAAGAAAACATTCTAAAAGAAACACTAAGTTTCTTTTAAAAGATGAATTATTACTTACAACTGGGTGGATTTGGAAGTTGATTGGCTAAAACTAACTGTTCTGCATCAGTGGTATATTAGTTAAAGTTTCTATTGCTGTGATGAAACAACATGACAAAAAGCAACTTGAGCAGGGACTTACACTTTCACATCACAGTCCATCATTATGGAAGTCAGGGCAGGAACTAAAGTCAAAGCAAGAACTAAAGGCAGGAACCTAGAGGCAGAAGAAACTGAAGCTTAGGTCAAGGAGGGAAACTGCTTTGTAGGCTTGCCTGACATGACCTCATGACCTGCTTTCTTTTATACCAGCTCAGGGATGGTGCTGCCTGGGCTATCCCACCCCAATAATTAATGAAGAAAATTCCCCTTATAGACCTGCCTACAGGCTAATTATATGGAGGCAATTTTTAATTAAGTTTATCTTCCCAATTAACTCTAACTTGTGTCAAGTTAAAAAAAAAATCTGACCCATGACAAATGGTAAGTTTGTACATTCATCCTTTAATGTTTATTAACTAAGTGAAAACCCTGTGTTACTTGAAGATTGAACAAAAGAAGTAGCTTGGTTGATTTTTTTAAATCTTAGATTTCCAACAGTGGCTCTAAGAAAGCAGGTCTGAAGATATAGATAAGTGAGCATTGGATGATTTATGAAAATTCTACATGGCTATGTTTCCTGTGTGCAGTTTGCTTTTTATTATTGAAATAATGGTGAAGCTTTTCTAAGAGAATGACATGATTTCCTCTAAAAGTAAAATGGAAGTAGGTATATAAATCAAGATTAACTTTTTGTAGGTCAGGTTTTGCAGAAAAATAATGTATAAAATGTAGTAATCATTGTGATAAGTAAAAGACTGTGGAATGAGAAGCTCTATGAAACTCTGGTAAACCTCTATCCAATGATTCCCAAGATCCACATTGTTTGCTAAATTTTAGGGAAACTCAGACAGTTTCTGAACCTTTTTGTAAGAAAATGAGAGGATATTTACCTTTTCTCCTGAATCATTGTATCCAAAATGTATAGAGATCAGGAAGTGGCAGTGGCACTCACCTTTATATTACAGTACTTTTGAGGCAGAGGCAAGTGGAACTGTGAGATTGAAGCCAGTGTGATACACATATGTAACTCCAGTATAGTCTGGGCTATATAGAATGATTTTATCTCAAAATAATAAAATTAAAGAAGAGACAAGTATGGAATTCAGTTTTCCATTTCATCAATTGTTAATGCATGTGTTTCAAAACATTCCACCAAGAAGTACAGTGAGTTCAAATTAAAGGTCAGTTGCTACTGTTCATGTATACAGGCAGCACAGTGTCTTTTGTGTCTTATCATCATGGAATTAAGTGAATTTATTATAAAGTTGAATGTGATAGTTCTAACAGAAGTTAAAGTCACCTTGTTAGAGGCCATGAGAGTTACCACAGATGACAACTAGTGTTCAGATATGATTCTCTGATGGAGGTTAATCTTGTTCAGGCAAGATCAACAGGATTATCATATCTGGAAACTGTTGCTCACTTTGGCTAAAGCAGCTTGTTGTCTGCCCAGTACCTGCATTGCAGTGTGTAATTTCATGTGATGTGTATATGCCATATCAGGATTGCATCTCAATCACATGGGCACTTATACCTGTGGGTTATCAGGAGGATGATTCTTAATTTATCTATATAACTTTGATATATACAAAATATACTGGGACATGCTTCATAACTGTATCCATTGTCCCTGTTGACTGTAGGCACTCAAAAGCCTGCTTGGATCTTTTTTCTTAGACTACTGCACACAATTAGCTCACTTTGCCTCATAGCAAGTTCAAACTAAACTAAAGACTTTTGTGTGTGTGTGTGTGTGTGTGTGTGTGTGTGTGTGGGTTGATAATAGGGTTTCTTTGTGTAGCTTTGTAGACCAGGCTGTCCTCCAACCCACAGAGATTCACCTGCCTCTGCCTCCTGAGTGCTGGGATTAAAGGCGTGCACTGCCAATGCACTACTATAGAGAGTTTTGTAAATAGATCATAAGTTTAAAACTTTATAGCTATGCACAAGATCAGAGTTGTGGATGTCCAACCAAGGTTGCTATACCAAGCACCCTAAGAAAAACATGCCAATTCTTAGCTTGTTAAGTCTAGCTAATAAAAGATGTGTAGACACTTTGCCATTAGGCTCTGATCACAGTCTTACTCCTGTTACTTTCAAATCTTGGTTGGTATGGTAAATGGCTCTGCACCTTATTTTTACCCTAGGAATGTGCCTTTGACCAATGAGAGGTAGCTCTTGAAATTATTTTTCAAATTTATTCCAGTCTTCCAGAGGAGGAGTGTTTTTAGGCTAGAGGAATAGAAAACTAGGAGGAATTAGAAATTTTTAAAAAAATTTTATTATTTTTAAAATTTTAAAGTTGAATGTGATAGTTCTAACAGAAGTTAAAGTCACCTTGTCAGAGGCCATGAGACTTACCACAGGTGACAACTAGTGTTCAGATATGATTCTCTGATGGAGGAATTAATTAAATTAAATTAATTTAATTAAAATTAAATATAAAATTAATTAATTTTAATTACATATCCATCCCCCCATTCCCTTGCCCTCCCCTCCTCTCATGTTCCCCACCCAAGCCACCCCAACCCATCCCCCCGACCCTTCCCCAGGGATAGTGAGGCCCTCTACCAAGGACCTTCAAAATCTGTCCTATTGTTTGGGGGAGGGTCTAGAACCTCCTTGCTGTATCTAGCATGCAATATTATCCCCCCATACGGAATGGGCTCCCAAAGTCCATTTGTGCTCTAGGGATAAAGACTGGTTCCACTGTCAGAGGAGCCATAGACTGCCTTGGGCTCCTAGCTGGCAGCTGAGGAATTAGAATTAAGACAGGAGATTTAGAATAGAAACAGTAGAAAAAGAGACTTACGTGGAATACCTCAGTGTGAGCGAGTTCATTCACCCTCAGATACCCTAAGTGCCTTTCACTTCTTGTAGTATCCAATCTGAACCCTGAAGGGGCCCTTGCAGCTGGACTCCAAGGCCCTCATTACCACTTCATTCCATAGAAAACACATTTCAAGAGAATTCCAGTTCCCAAAGACCATCCATTGACATATCCATACATCTGAAAAATTTTGCAGTTTGCATCTATTTTGTGTCCCTCTTTGATTTACTTAAGAGACCTGAGGGAAAAATGTATTAGTTGGTTAGGGGGGAGGGGCATACCTTCAATCCCAGCACTTTGGAGGCAGTGGCATGCAGATCTCTGTGAGTTCCAGGCCAGCCTGATCTACAGAGTGGGTGCCAGGATCCAAAGCTACAAGGAGAAACCCTGTTTTCAAAAAGAAAACAAAAGCAAACAAAAAATAGTTAAATGGAATGCCTTAGTGTCTTTTACGATCCAATATGGAAAGTACCATAGACAAAATAGCTTGTAAGGTTTCAAAATGCATTGACTTGAATTTCTGGAGCCTGTGAATTTCAATGCCTGGGTCCTATCACATAGTGAGGTGAGGTCCTTCTTATTATAGAATACCATAGCAGAAGACCCACATTTAGTGGAAAGACAAAGAGGTGAAAAGAGGAACAGGCCAGTAGAATGATTTGGAGGATTTTCTAGTTTAGCTTTCATTACATGGCATGGCCAGACAGTCAACAATGGTTATCAGTACCCTAGAGAGGCAGAGAACCCAATCGCTGGTCAGTTCACAAATCTGAATGTCTCAGCAGTCCCAAACTGTTATGAAAAGCATAAGGAATCTTATCTCTTACTCTATGATGCTGGAGACTAAGGTCCCAACATACTTTTGGAAAGGGCATCCTCAAACCTTAGCAGTGAAATACTTTGCTTATAAACATTTCAGTTTCCTTGAACTGTGATGAAATGAGATGTTCCTCAACTACTATCCTCAGTCCTGTGTCTTCCTCCTGCAAAGCAGAGGAAGTTAATCTGTTAAAGTTCTTTAAAAATGGCTATAATTCTGTTCCTTTCTAGATGGTTAAAGACAAAGTTCTGACATGAATTCTTGTTTTCTCAGACTCAGTCTTTAGAAGGAGGATATTAGGCTGGCACAGAAGACAAAGGGTTGTTGAGAACAGTAGGTCAGAAGTTCTCATGTTAAGGTCCTCCAATCTACCATTTATTTTTGCTGCCAACTAATGCAGTGTTTGAATAATCTTCATGCTGAGTTGCTTTCCTATTTCTATATTTATCCACCAGCCCATGAGGAAATAGAATTCTCTTAATTTGAACCTATGCCTGATACAAATGTCTTCAATATAGAGCAAGATATGTTTTTCCATGGGTTTAGACAGTTAATTTTAGATTACACGATCTCAAAAATAAATTCAGCGATATGTTAAAAGAATTAATTAATGACTAATTAATCTACAAAGATCTCAAAATTATTTAAAGAATCAACAGAAATTTATTCATAATTACTTGGAACAGATACTCCATATCATTTGTGTAGTCAAACACAAAGCCATATTTAAGTCCAGAATTATGAATTGTTTAATAATTAAAGGATTATGCACCTAGGACAGATATATATAAAGCAGCAAATGACTTGTTTGGGTAATTAAACATCTAAATGTTGTTTAGCAATGTAAAGGGAAGAAAGTTTATTATCACTCCATTCCTTAGCCTGAGTAACACCCCAGCAACACAATAAGAACACAATTCAGAGAAACTGAAATAGCAGGACAATGAAGTTCTCCACACTCACAGGCTGTGAGTGGCTGCCTCAATGCTTTCTTAGTTATCAGGGATGTTACTACAGCAAGGAGGAGGTTAGGAGAAAAAAATGAACTGAGGGCAGTTATAAAACTGGAATAGTTACAAAGGCTGGATATAAAGAAGTCAGGGGTTTCCACTCAAAAAGATCTGTACAAGAGAGGCAGTGATATAATTAGATATTTTAAAGCCAAGTAGAATTCCAGCTTAAATATAATGGGGGAGAATATCTGGAATTTAGAAGCCATCATCGGCTACACTTGTCTCTGCACCTGTAATTACTAATGAATACAAACATGCCCCTCAATAATGAAATGCTTTGATGAACAGAGAATGAAGGAAATGTGAAAGGTACTTTCATCAACTACGAACAAACACAGCCAAAGATAATGTGCACCACAGAAAAGATTTGAAAAGCACTACTTCAGTAAAGTGACCATAAAGGGTCAGGTATAGATTTTCTTAAAAGGGCTCTTTTTATTGTGACACGTAAGAAATTGTATGGAACAAACAGTAAATATGCATTACTGCTATGCATGGCACCATGGATGGTAAACAAATGCATTCTACTCATTTTAATACTTTTATGTAAAAATATTGGGAGTTGGAAAAACTTGATTAACAAAGACCTCCTAATAGATAATGGAATTGAATGATGATTTTTTCAGTGTCAATAAGTCTTTTATAAAAGTGTACTTTATTGATTTATAATTTTCATAATACCACCTACATATTCTCTGAAAAAATAATATAGATAGTTTAAAAATGGTATATGGATGTATTTGGTTCCCAGCCTTGGCTTCATCATTGTCTCCTATCCTTTGTGCATTCTCTTTTCACAGTCAGTTGAACCTGTAATCACACCCTGCTCGGAGGGCTGTAGCTCTGAGAGGTTTCTCATTGCTCAGTGCAAGAAAAGGGCCCGATGCTCCGGAGCCTCTCTGACATGATGACAAGAAATGAGTTTGCTTCACTCGCTCCAGTCCTGTGTATTCCTCAAAGAAACACAAATAAAAATCAGAGTTCAGAAGACAGGCCATTTTCAACATTAATCTTTATGTCACTAGCTACTACTATTTGAAATACCATTTTTGCAATGCATTCTACCAGTTTCAGAAATAATCTATATCCGTAGCCACTGTCTTTCTGAGAGCTTTCTTTGTTACTTCAACCAAAGAATGGTCTTATCTGCTCAGAAGGGAAAGAAAATGAACAAAACACAATTACATGGAGAGTCTTATCAAGGCAGCCCAGCAATTAAGAGCTTGGTTCTTCCAATAATGCAAAACTTTTCACAGTTATTGACTAACCTTTGCAAGGTGGGGAATTAAATTAAAAGTCAGTTAATAATCAAAACATATAGTTGCTCCTATAGTTTCGCATCCTCTCCTGGGAGCTAGAGGAATGTCAAACTGCCTGATGGTCTTGCTGTGACTTTTTTCATAACTGCCAATATTCCATTGTCAGGGCTGCTTTTACACTATTTTATGCTAATGATGGGATAGCAGAGTTAATAAGTGATTTTAGTTTACATGAGAAAATAAAAAGGAATCAAGGTATAAGTGTAAGAAAGTCACTTTCAAAATGGCATTTTTGGTGGGAGTGGAAGGCATTCAGTTGCAATTACTACATTGGGAATATCCCATAATCCTCTAAAGGAGTACATAACAATAGACATGGATATCATATGTCTTTGTATATTTGACTCAAAATGCCGAAAAGACAGTCCTCCAAAGAATTTCACTTGAACTTCTGAGTTAAAATTATGGAAAAGATCCAGACCCCTAAACATGGATATCACTAAGGAGGCCTCTGCACTCTAGGGAGCCTCTGGTGGTGGATTAGTATTTTTCCGTGGTGGAAGAAGGGACTTTGAGAGCCCATCCCACGTGAAGGGTTACACTCTGGTCCTGGACACATGGGGAAGGGCCCAAGACCAGCACAGGATGATTTGGTGGACTTTGCAGAGCCCCCCTTGTGGGCCCTACCCTGCCTGGGGAGTGGTGGGTGGATGGAGTGGGGGGTAGGCTGGGGGTGGGGGAGGGGAGGAGGGATGGGGTGAGGGAGGGAGAGGGAGAAGGGACTTAAATGTGAAACAAGCTTGTTCCCTAACTAGAACTAATAAATAAATTTTAAAAAATATGGAAAAGATAAATAGCAGAGAAAAAGAAGAAAAAATCCAAAGATTGATTTAAGGAAATCAGTTGTAGTTCCAGAAAATTAATTTACTCTTGTTGCCATTTAGAGTTTTCACATGAACCCAAGGCATGGCAAGAATTTCAAGGAAATTAAGTACTTTAATAATGAATAATATAATGCCATATTATACAAATATTCACTAAGAAATTTCTATTAGCCAGGATCTATTTTAGTATGGGTATAGATTATCAGAACATAGATGAATTTATTTCTTCTTCTTTAAGAACACAGATTAGTGTGTGAGTAAAGGGAGTTTATCTATACTCACAGGGTAAAAGAGATTGCACTTTAGCCAGTGAAAAAAAGGGTAACTCATTCATCAAAAGTGACTGGAACATTGAATAATGACTAGTGAGTTAAATAAAATGAAATTGAATTGAAATCTCCTATCTTGTGCATACATGAAAAGAACATGTACGTACATATTTGAGAGAATGAATGGGTTAAGTAAATGGAATAAAATATCAGCGTGATGCACAAAATTCTAGGAGAAAAATAATAATGGTTTTAGAAGACAAATATTACATACAAAGAGAGGACAGACAGAAGCCATAAATTAAAGACGTATCCTAAACAAGATTTTACAGATTGATTAGGAAACCAAAATAAAGACACACAAGAAATTAGTTTTCATAATGTGTAAGCATTATCTTGAAATATGTAGGGATAAAAGCAACAACTCAGAGAAAAACAGGGAAAAGGAGAGATTTTCCCTATTTTATTGGTGTGTAAGGAAAGTTCATAGCACTGCTGGGTTATAAATGGTCACTAAAGAGATGAGAATAAAAACAATAAGTTGTCTCCACTTGTTCTGATTTATAATTGGCTAATGTTGTCTTTACCTTTTGACCAAAATAAATTATCTTATGAAATAAAATACTGACTAAATAGTTTTCAGATCTAGGGTACTGGAAAATTATTTACAAAGAAAGAGTTTGAGTTGTGCAGTCAAAATCATGAAGAATATACCCATTGAACTCAGTGTAAATAATTAAGGTGGCTCAGTTCCTTCCTTTATGCCTTCTTTCCTTCCTTCCTTCCTTCCATCCTCCTTCCTTCCTTTCTTCCTGAGATTACTACTCAAATAACCAGAGATTTTACTTGTCTATTTTTTATTTTATTGAAAATAGATTTTTTTTCACACAAAATATTCTTATTATGGCTTCCCTTTCTCCTAATCCTACTCCTTCCAGTTCCTTCCATGTGTCTTCCCATCCAGACCCACAATCTATTTGCCATTTTTTTTAGAAAATAAACAGTAGTATAAGGCATAATAATTAAATGAAATGCAAAAGATAAATCAAAACCCAACAAACCCAAATAGGACAAAACAGTCAAATAAGAAAAAAAAAAAGGCACAAGAAACATATAGGGACATATAGACACAGAGATACAAATGTTCACACATATGGGAATCCCATAGAAACCCCAAACCAGAACCTACAAAATATACAAAACAGCTTGTAAGGGGGAAAGGGACCCTTACTTAAAATTAAGAAACAAAGAAACTTCAAAGTGCTATTGGGTTTGTATTTATAGGTCATCTACTGCTGGGCAGGGAGCCTAATTTAAGAGTGCATTATTTCCCCAGTGAGACTTCCTTAGAGACAAGTAATTTTTCATTCACAAGTGGCTTCTGTGATAGGAATGGGTGTTAGTATTTAGGCGTCCCTACTGGCCTGTCCTTGGGGTTTTGATAGATTATGCCCTCAGCTGCAGCCACTAAGAGTACCACCTGTGCATGTTCACTATACTCCCATTTAAAAGGGCCCTGCCCACCTCCCATCCTTCTCTCTCTTTCCCATTCTCTATCCATTTCCCCCTTTCTCCCTCTCTTTCCTACTTTTTCTTCTCTCCCCCTCTTTCCTGTCTCCTCTCTCCTACTGCTCCTGTCTCTGGAGGCCATTCTACCCTTTCCCCTTTTTATGATCCCTTTCCCTAATGAAAATACATTTCTGCTTGAACCTTGTCACATGGCGTCTTTCTCTCACACACTGCTTTTCTTAAATTACAACAGTGGAAGTCTGTGCCCACTTCTCCTTAGAGCTCTAAAACCCAATCTGGTTGAGAATCCTGCAGGCCCTGTGCTGTGATGCCACAATCTCTCAATGTACATGTGCACCAGTGATGTGAGTTCTTGTGTCTAGAAGGCCTTGACTCCTTGGTCTCCTCCATACTCTCCAGCTCCTACACTTTTTCTGACTCCTCTGAGGTAAGAAATTAATGGAGACATCCCTTTTAGAGCTGACTGTCCCAAGGTCTTTACTCTGCAAAACATCTGGCTGTTGGTTTCTATTTGTTCCTATCGGCTACAATAAGAAGATTCTCTGAGGGAGGCTCATCTATAGAACGTCTTTAAGAATATATATATATATATATATATATATATATATATATATATATATATATATATCATAATAGTGACAGCAACACAAGAGGCATTGAGTAAGGGTTTCATCTTATGGAGTGGGCTTTAACTCAATTAAGACATTGGCTGGGCACTCCTACAAGCTTTGAGCCACTATTGTATCTGCATTATCTTGTAAACAGGTCACTCTTGTAGATTGAAGAGTTTATACCAGACACAAGATGTTTACCTTTCTCCTTTAGTAGCATACAGAGTTCCTTCTGGTGCCAAGGACAGTAGCCTATAGAGGTAAAGGCTGTAGGTAGCCACTAACTCAACTTCCATGTTCAAGTCTGTAGGTATTGTCTTCAGCAACAGGAACTTACCATCAGTTTGTGGAGAGAAACTGACAGCTTTGGCAATAGTCTGAGTTGTTTCAGAGGTTTTATGCGATCCCTTTGACCAAGAAATGAATTATATGTAACCCATGTGAGGTACTGGAAACTTCATTTTATGACAGGAGATGTGTACTTGGGGCTCTGTCTCTCTTGTTATTAAATGATTTCATTTTGATCACCTTTATGTATGCATATTATAGGAAGCTTCTACCATATTAGGTTTCCATATGACCCATCAAGTGGTCCTTTGTAAGGAAAGACCCTGGATACCTGTACCCATGACCAGGGTCTCTCCCTACAGTACTTAATTTCAGTAGTCCCTCCCTCTATTCTCTTGCTTGTCCCCTTTTTCCAGCATCCTCCTTGTTTGATCCTTTCATTCCAGTCACCCCATCTGTGACTATATATTCTATTTCCTCTTCTTAGGGAGATTCATCCTTTCCCCCAAGTCCCTTACTTTATACTTAATTGTGTGGTTACATGGATTGTGGGTTTTATATCAAAGACTTAACAGCTAATTTCCATATCTAAATAAGTATATAGCATATTTGTCTTTCTGGGTTTTAGTTATTTCACTCTGATTATTTTTTCTTGTTTCATGAATTTACTTACAATTTTCATGATTTTATTAATTTGTAATGAATGAGTAATACTACATTGAGTAAATGTACCACATATTCCTCATCCATTCATCTGTTGAGAGACATCTAAGCTTTTCTTTTTCATGAAGTCCCATTTATTAATTGTTCTTATGATTTCTGTTTTCTGTATTCTGTTCTGAAAGTCTTTTCTTGTGACAATGAGCTGAAGACTACCACCTATTATCTCTTCTATAGGATACAGGGTATCTAGTTTTATGATCAGGTTTTTGGTCCATTTAACATAGAGTGTTATTCACAGTGATAATTATGTGTATATTTATATTCTTCTGTAAGCAGCCATCCGATTTGAGCGGCACCATTTGTTGAAGATCTCTGGCTTTGTTATAAAAACCCAGTGTCCATAGGTATGTGGATTTACATATGTGACTTCAGTTTGATTTCAATAATCAACATGCCTGTTTCTTGGTCACTGCCATTCTATTTGTATTCCTATAGCTCTATAGTACCACTTGATATCTGGTATGGTGATATTTCTAGAATTTATTATTCAGATTTTTAAAGCTATCCCAGGTTTTTGTGTTTCCTTAAAAAGCTGAACAATGTCAATATAGAATAGTGTTGAAAATTTTACAGGATTTGTATTGAATCTATAGAGCACTTTTGAGAGAATAACCATTTTTACTGTTAATCCTACTGACCTAGGAATAAAGGAGATATTTCTACATTCTGACAACTTTTTCTGATTTTTACTTCATGGTGTTAAAGTTTTATCATACAAGTCTTTTGCTAACTTAATTAAAGTTAACCCAAGATACTTTTGAATCTATTGTGAAAGGTGCTGTTTTCCTATTTCCTTTCTAAGTCCATTTTTGATTTGTATACAGGAAGGGCACTGGTTTTAGCATGATAATTTTGTATCCAGCTACTTTGCAGAAAGTTTTTATCAGTTGTAGGTCTTTACAAGTAGAATTTTTAGAATAACTTCTGTATACAATCATATCATCTGCAAACAAAGATACGTTGATAAGAAAGCTTTCTTTACAGTATATTTTTGGACTGCTAACCCACAAACAATATATATATATATATATATATATATATATATATATATATATATATATTCTGTATTCTGCCATGTAGCTTCGATGGCACATCTGACTTGCTCCAAGTCTGCTGGTGAAATCCCTTGCTTAGATTCCTCCTCCAAATTTCACCCTCTATGCGGAGAAATCCCAGCTCCTCTCTCTCTCTTTCTTGCATACATATTGGCCATTCTGTTCTTTTTTTTCAACTTTTTCAAATTTGAATTAGAAACAGGATTGTTTTCCATGACAATCCCAGTTCCATTCTCCCACCTGTCCTACCCTACTACACCCCCAACTAAAACCCTATCTATCACATATCCTTTCTGCTCCTCCTGGATGGTGAGGCCTTCCATAGGGTGTCATCAGAGTCTATTGTATCCTTTGGAATATGGCCTAGGCCCACCCCTGTGTGTCTTGGCTCAGGGAGTATTCCTCTATATGTAATGGGTTCCCAAAGTCCACACCTATGCTAGGGATAAGTACTGAACTTCTATAGCAGGTTCCATAGATTTCAGAGGTTTCCTCACAGAAAACCATGTTCCTGGAGTCTGGATGAGTCCCATGCTGGTATTCCAGCTATCAGTCTGGAGAGCAAGAGTTCCCCGATGTTCAGGTCAGCTGTTTCTGTGGGTTTCACCAGCCTTGTCAGGACCCCTGTGCTCTTCACTCATCCTTCTCTACATCTGGGTTCCAGTTCAGTTCGGTGATTAGTTGCGAATGTCTGCTTCTACTTCCACCAGCTGCTGGATGAAGTCTATAGGATGGCATATAGGTTAGTAATCAATCTCATTATCAGGGGAGGGCATTTAAGGTAGCCTGTCCTCTGTTACTTAGATTGTTAGCTGGTGTCATCTTTGTAGATATCCAGATATCTCCCTAGTGCTTGATTTCTCTTTAAACAAAAATATCACCCTCTATCATATCTCCATGCTTATTATCATCTATTCTTCCCCTGACTCAAACTTTCTGCTCCCTCATGTCCTCTTCTACTCTTCTCATTCTCCTAGCTCCCTCTCCTCTCTTCCCATGCTCCCAATTTGCTCATGAGATCTTGACCCTTTCCACATCTCTAGGGAAGCCTGTATGTCTCTCTTAGGGTCCTACGTGTTTATTAGATTCTTTGAAAGTGTGGATTGTAGGCTGGTAATCCTTAAATCTATGTCTAAAATCTACATATGGGTGAGTACATGCCATGTTTGTTTTTGTGATTGGGTTAGCTCATGCAGAATGGTTTCTCTTAGTTCCATCCATTTTCCTGCAAATTTCAAGATTCCATTGTTTTTTCCTGCTGAGTAGTACTCCATTGTGTAAATGAACCACATTTTCTCTATCCATTCTTCAGTTGAGGGGCATCTAGGCTGCTTCCAGTTTCTATTACAAATAGTGCTGCTATGAACATTGTTGAACACATGTCTTTGTTGTATGAATGTGCTTATTTTGGGTATATGCCTAGGAGTGGAATTGCTGGATCTTGGGGTATACTGATTCCCATTTTCTTGAGGAGTCGCCATAATGATTTCCAAAGTGGCTGTACCCCACCAGCAGTGGAGAATTGTTCCCCTTTCTTCACATCCTCTCTAGCATAAACTGTCATTGGTGTTTTTCATTTTGGCCATTCTAACAAGAGTAAGATGGTATTGCAGAGTTGTTTTGATTTGCATTTCCCTAAAGGCTAAGGATGTTGACCTCTTTCTTAATGTGTCTTTCAGCCATTTTAGATTCCTCTATTGAGAATTGTCTATTTAGTTCTGATCCCCACTTTTTAATTGGATTGTTTGGTGTTTGGGGGACTAGCTTCTTGAGTTCTTTGTTTATTTTGGAGATCAGCCCTCTGTCAGATGTGGGGTTGATAAATATCTTTTCCCAGTCTGTGGGCTGCCATTTTGTGTTGCTGACTGTCTCCTTTGCCTTACAGAAGCTTCTCAGTTTCAGGAGGTTCCATTTATCAATTTTTGACCTCAATGTCTGTTCTACTGGTGAAATGTTCAGGAAGCAGTCTCATGTACCAATTAATTCAAGGGTATTTCCCACTTTGTCTTCTAATAGGTTCAGTGTAGCTGGATTTATGTTGACGTCTTTGATCCATTTTGAATAAAATTTTGTGCAAGGCGATAGGCTTGGGTCTAACTGCAGTCTTCTACTACATGTCTGCAACCAGTTATGCCAGCACCATTTTTTGAAGATGGTCAATTTATTCCATCGTATAAATTTAGGTGTTCCTAGGTATGTGGGTTAACATCAGGGTTTTCAACTCTATTTCATTGGTCTACCTGTTTATTTTTGTGCCAACACCAAGCTGTTTTCAGGACTATAGCTCTGAAATAGAGCCTGAGGTCAGGGACAGTGATGCCTCCAGAAGTTCATTTATTGTACAGGGTTGTTTTGGCTAACCTGGGTCTTTGTTTCTCCATATAAATTTGAGAATTGGTCTTTCAAGGTCTGTGAAGAATTGTGTTGGGATTTTGATGGGGATTGCATTGAATCTGGAGATTGCTTTTGGCAAGATTCCCATTTTTACTATGTTGTTCCTGCCTATCCAAGAGCAAGGGAGATCTTTCCATTTTCTGGTATGTTCTTAATTTCTTTCTTCAGAGACTCAAAATTCTTACAATACAAGCCTTTCACTTTTTTGGTTAGTGTTACCCCAAGGTATTTTATGTTGTTTGTGGCAATTGTAAAGGGTGATGTTTCTCTGATTTCTTTCTCTACCAATGTGTCATTGGTATATAGTAGGGCTACAGATTTTTTTGAGTTAATCTTGTATACTGCAACTTTGTTGAAGGTGTTCCCTGGTAGTGTTTTTGGGGTCACTCATGTAGACTATCATATCAATTGCTAATAATGAGAGTTTGACTTCTTCCTTTCCAATTTGTATTCCCTATATCTCCTTTTGTTGTCTTTCTACTCTAGCTAGAGCTTCAAGGACAATATTGAAGAGGTATGGAGAGAGTGGACAGCCTTGTCTTGGCCCTGTTTTTAGAGGAATTAGATTGAGTTTCTCTCCATTTAATTTGCTGTTGGCTGTTGACTTGCTGTATATTGCTTTTATTATGTTGAGGTATGTCCCTGATTTCCCCAATACCTTTATCATGAAGGGGTGTTGGATTTTGTCAAAGGCCTTTTCAGCATCTAGTGAGATGATCATGTGTTTTTTTTTTTCCTCAGTCTGTTTATATGGTGGATTACATTGATGGATTTTCATATGTTGAACCATCCTTGCATCCCTGAGATGAAGCCTTCTTGATTATGGTAGATGATTTCTCTGATGTGTTCTTGGATTCTATTTGCCTGTATTTTATTGAGAATTTTTGCATCAATGTTCATGAAGGATATTGCTCTGTAGTTCTCTTTCTTAGTTGTGTCTTTGTGTGGCTTAGGTATCAAGGTAATTGTAGCCTCGTAAAAAGAGTTTGGCAATGTCCCTTCTGCTACTATTGTGTGGAACAATTTGAGGAGTATTGCTATTATCTCTTCTTTGAATTTCTCGTAGAATTCTGCATTAATCCATCTGGCCCCGGGCTTTTTTTGGTTAGGAGGCTTTTGATGACTGCTTCTATTTCATTAGGGGTTATAGGTTGATTTAAACTGCTTATCTGTTCTTGGTTTCATTTTGTTAAGTGATATCTATCCAGAAAACTGTCCATTTTCTTTAGATTTTCGAATTTTGTGGAGTACAGGTTTTCAAAGTATGACCTGAAGATACTCTGGATTTCTTCAGTGTCTGATGTTATATCCCCCTTTTCATTTCTGATTTTGTTAATTAGCATGCTCGCTCTCTGCCTTTTGTTTAGTTTGGATAACGGTTTGTCTATCATTTTGATTTTCTCGAAGAACCAACTCTTTGTTATATTGATTCTTTGAATTGTTTTCTTTGTTTCCACTTTATTGATTTCTGACCTCAGTTTGATTATTTCCTGGAGTCTGCTCCGCTGGGGTGAATTTACTTCGATTTGTTCTAGGGCTTTCAGCTGTGATGTCAACTCTCTGGTGTGGCTTTTCTCTAGTCTCCTCATGTGAGCACTTAGAGCTATGAACTTTCCTCTTAGTACTGCTTTCAAAGTGTCCCATAAGTTTGGGTATGTTGTGTCTACATTTTCATTGAATTCTGGGAAGTCTTTAATTTCTTTCTTTATTTCTTCCTTCACCCAGGAATGGTGCAATTGCGTGTTGTTCAATTTCCATGAGTTGGGAGGTTTTCTGTACTTTGTTTTGTTTTTGATTTCTAACTTTATAACATGGTGGTCTGATAAGAAACAGGGGATTATTCCAATTTTTTGGTACCTGTTGAGGTTTGCTACATTGCCAAGTATGTGGTCGATTTTTGAGAAGGTTCCATGTGATGCTGAAAAGAAAGTATATTCTTTTGTGTTTGGATAAAAAGTTCTATAGATGTCTGTTAATCCCAATTGGATCATAACTTCTGTTAGTTCCTTTGTCTATTTGTAAAGTTTCTGTCTGGTGGTCCTGTCCAGTTTTGAGAATGGGGTGTTGAAGTCTCCCACTATAACTGTGTGAGGTCTTATTTGTGATTTGAGTTTTAATAATGTTTCTTTTACAAATGTTGGTGCCTTTGTATTTGGGGCATAAATGTTTAGAATTGAGACTTCTTCCTGGTGGATTTTTCCTGTGATGAATATGAAATGACCTTCTTCATCTCTTTTGATTGATTTTAGTTTGAAGTCTAACTTGTTAGATACTATGATAGCTACCCCAGCTGGTTTCTTGAGTCCATTTGATTGGAATGTCTTATCCGAACCCTTTACTCTGAGGTAATGTCTGTCTTTGAATTCAAGGTGTGTTTTGTATATGCAGCAGAAGGATGGATTCTGTCTTCGTATCCAATCTGTTAGCTTGTGTCTTTTTATATGCGAGTTAAAACCATTAATATTGAGGGAAATTAAGGACCATTGAGTGTTTGTCCTTGTTTTTGATTTGTTGTTGGTACTGGTATTGTATGTGGATTTACCCTGCCATTTATTTTGTGGTTTTGTAGAGTGGGATTATCTATTACCTATGTTTATGTTAGTGTAGTTAAATTCCTTAGGTTGGAGTTTTCCTTACAGTACTTTCTGTAGGGCTGGGTTAGTGGTTATATATTGTTTACATCTGGTTTTGTCATGGAATATCTTGTTTCCTCCATTAATAGTGATTGAAAGCTTTGCTGGATATAGTAGTCTGGGCATGCATCAGTGTTCTCTCAGGGTTGGTAGAATATCTATCCAGGTCCTTCTGGCTTTCAGAGTTTCCATAGAGAAGTCTGGTGTAGTTCTTGGTATGTTTGCCTTTATATGTTACTTGGCCTTTTTCCCTTGCTGCTCTTAATTTTTTTTCATTATTCTGTATTTTTGGTGTTTTAATTATTATGTGACAAGGGTACTTTCTTTTGTGGTCCACTCTATTTGGTGTTCTGTAGGCTTCTTGTACTTTCATTGGCATGTCTTTCTTTAGGTTAGGGAGGTTTTCTTCTATGATTTTGTTGAATATGTTTTCTGCACCTTTGAGTTGGGTTTCTTCACCTTCTTCTATACCCATTATCCTTATGTTTAGACTTTTCACAGTGTCCCATATTTCCTGGATATTTTGTGTTATGCATTTGTTGGACTTCAGATTTTCTTTGCTTGATGAGTTTATTTCCTCTAGTTTATCTTCAATGTCTGAGATTCTATCTTCCATCTCTTGTATTCTATTGGTTATGCTTGCATCTGTGGTTCCTGATTGTTTACTCAGCTTTTCCACTTCTAGCATTCCCTCAGTTTATGTTTTCTTTATTGTCTCTAATTCAGTTTTCAGGTCCTGAACTGTTTCCTTCAGCTGTTTAATTTTATTTTCTTGGCATTTTTTGCTTTCCTTGATTTCTTTCATCTTTTTGTTTGTGCTTTCTTCCATTTCTCTGAAGGATTTTCTGATTTCCTCTCTTAGGTTCTCTATCATCTGCATGAAGTTGTTTTTAAGGTTGCTCTCTTCTGCTTCTTCTGTGTTGGGATGTTCATGTCTTGCTGGTGTAGAGTCCCTACATTCTGGTGCTTCCATATTGGTTTTCCTGTTGTTGGATGTGTTCTTATATTGTCATCTTCCCATCTCTTCTTCCCGTGGGTACTGGTGGTGTCTCTTCCTTTCCTGGAGTGTATGGGTCCGATCTTCTCTTCAGGTTTGTGCAAATGGCTCTGATAGTCTGATGGGTCTCAAGGTGGATGCAGGCAGGTCTGAGGCACTCACTCTCCAGGTAGGTGAGAGCAGGACTGGCACAGAGATGTCAGCAGACTCTGGGTTGCTTGGTCCTCAGGGGTTGAGTCATCCTGTCTGCAGACCCTTGGGCAGGAGTTCCCAGAGTGGGCAGGTGGAATTTGTGCCCAAGGCAGGGGCCAAAGCTGCTCACTTCTGCAATCTCAGCAGAGTCAGAGTCCCCGGAGTCCTCAGGGACTGATTAGGTTTGCCTGAAGACCCCGGGGTGGGATTTGCCAGGGTGGGCAGGCAGAAGTAGGGCCCAAGCCACGGGCCAAAGCAGTTCACCTCTTCACTCTGTCGGGGCCAGAATAGCCCAGCCATCTCAACAGAGTCAGGGTTCCAGGGTCCTCCGGCCATTCAGTTCTTTATTGATCCAATCACAAGGTGCCTAAGGCAAACACAGATATTTATAGTGTAAACAAATTTTCTGCACCATTTCCCACTTTTAATATAAATAAAACGGAATATTTTTACTCTAACATAGTGAAACTATATATAATAAGAACAACTATCACATAAGATTTATATTTCAATGTCCAGTGCATTTGTACTTGGCAGATTTGGAGAAAATACTCTATTGTCTATCCTATCTCAGTGAGTCCAAAGTTTTATACCTATACCATTTTCTATCCTAACTTGTATTGCCATCCTTTTTAGTCCTCAAAACATCTTCTTAGATAAACATCTTAAGCTTTTTTGTTTCTCATCTTTATATACTTTATATCTCTCACATAAGTTTCTTTTCTTAATTTGGTAACAAAGAAAAATGTGAAGCTACAACTATCTACTCTTCAACCCCATCAAAGAACTGAGAATGATATAATATTGCTTAAGTAAACAAGAAATACAGAGCAAGAAATTTCTGAAACTACAGAAATGACAGTGGTAGCTGGCTGTCTGGAAAGTCATCCAAGGTTCTTATGCAATGTTGGTGCATTCATCATTAGCCTATATGTCAAGAATATCTTAGATACTTTTCTGTGAAGGGGATATTTTGAAGGGCTGTTCTATCTTGTATTGGGAAAGTTTAGCAGTCACTTTCTTTTGTGACCTGCTTATTTTAGAAGGATACTGTTTAGAAGGATAGCCATCAAGGTAAAGTCAGTTTCTTGCCCAATGACCATTATTGAGAGAATAAAAACAAACTCCATATGGAGTTTCTTCAATGTTAGTCATCCCATTTTGAAATAAATTAATGCTGCCAAGAGCAGACATGTCTCACTGTTATGAAAAGCCTTGTGTTATTAAAACATCTTAAATGTAATATTCTTTAGGTCTCTTAAGTGTTTGAAGACCACCTATCTATCTAAAATATATATCTGAGAGGCTGGATAATTTGGGCTACTTGTTTTTATTGGTGTCTGTTTTTTTTTCTTCCTTTGAACATATCTCTCTGTATTAACACAAGCATGGAATTGTAGTATGCACAAGTCATCTAAAGATGATTTTTTTTGTATGTTTGAGCACGTAACAGTCATCTGTTAATTTTATATGTCCATTTGACTGCAAATCCAAACTGTAATACAAATCTCCATATATGCCATATGAAAGGATGGCATGCAAAAGTAAGTCATGAGAACTCTATAGTCAACAAGATTTCTCCGGTCTCATCCAGTCTCAGAGATGTTGTCATGTAGAGAGATCAGCTTATAGATCCCTGTCTTTTAGTTTTTCTTGGTCTTTTTCTTCATGTCTGTAGCCAAGATTTTTAGGAGGCCTCCACCAATCAAATCTGATCTTTACAATTTTTGAAGAAATCCATAGCTTTTTGTGTCCTGTGGAAACAAAAGCAAAACCTCTCCCCCAACACAACATAGTTTTGAGTTCCATACTTAAGTTAAGATATTTTAAAATATATAGGTTGGTTTCATTTAGCAGTTTCTGTAATCCAATGTCTCTTGGAAGCTTTTTTTATGTTCACTATGATTTTAAAAATTTAAATCAATAAACACCATACAGGATCCAGATACCCTGTGTGTTTTCCAACTTAATGTGGCTTCTCCCTTTTATTTTTCTTTACTATCTCTTTTAAAACTTTATTATTTTAAACTATATTTTTTGAAGATTCTAGGATGTAGTCATTGTTCATAACTTATTTTAAAAACATATAAGACTTGCAGTTTTCAATGAGCTAAGCAATTACAACACAAATAAACCTGTGATTGAGTATTGCAAAAGGTCTTCAAGCCCCAGTCCTAAACAAAGAACTCTGGGAATATAAGGAATTTTGAGAGTAGGAAAGCAGTCTCCTCCAGGGAAGAGCACATGAACTGGTTATTGAATACCAAATGGTCTGCCATGAAATCATATAACAAGAAACACTATGCATACAAACAAGTTACATATAGGAATGCCTGTGCATATGTAACAACAATTATTTAAAAAGAGGAGGCCATGAAAGAAAGCAATAATGAGATATGTGAGAGGATTTGGAGATAGAAAGGGGAGGGATAAATAATGTAATTATCATCTCAAAAATAAAAGAGAAATACATTATATAAGAAAAAAGACATTCAACTTCTTTCTATATATTATATAATTTATTTATTCTTTTTTTCCATTTTTTAAATTCAAATTAGAAACAAGATTGTTTTACATGTCAATCCCAGTTCCCTCTCCCTACCCTCCTCCCCTGTCCCCCACTTACATCCTACCTATCCCATACCCTTTCTGCTCCCCAGGGAGGGTGAGGCCTTCCTTGGGGGATCTTCAGGGTCGGTCATATCCTTTGGGATAGGGCCTAGGCCCTCCCCCATGTGTTTAGGCTGAGGGAGTATCCCTCTATTTGGAATGGGTTACCAAAGGGCATTCCTATGTTAGGGATAAGTACTGATTTACTACAAGAGGCCCCATAGATTTCTGAGACCTCCTCACTGATACCCACATTCATGGGCTCTGAATGACATAGTTCCCTGCTGGTTTCCCAGCTATCAGTTTGGAAAACATGAGCTCCCCCTTGTTTAAGTCAGCTGTTTCTGTGGGTTTTACCAGCCTGGAGTTGACCCCTTTGCTCATCACACTTCCCTCTCTGCAACTGGAGACCAGTTCAGTTCAGTGTTTAGCTGTGGGTGTCTGCTTCTACTTCCATCAGCTACTATATTAAGGCTCTAGGATGGCATATAAGGTAGTCATCAATCTTTTTATCAGGGGAGAGCATTTAAGGTAGGCTCTCCTCTATTGCTTAGATGGTTAGTTGGTGTCATCCTTGTAGAACTCTGTACATTCCCTAGTGCCTGGTTTCTCTTTAAACCTATAATGGCTCCCTCTATTATGGTATCTCTTATCTTGATCTCCTCTACTCTTCTCCTGACTCAACCTTCCTGCTCGCTTCTTAATTAATTTTTTTCTGGACAATATTTGAGATTTATTCATTTTCTCTCTTTATTTATTCTTTGTGTTTTTCACTTCATCCATCTCCATTCCATTCATTTCCCCATCCTTTCATATCCACCCTATTTCCTTGAAACCTACCCAAAATAAAGTAAAATAGAATTTAAAAGAAAATTGAAAAATCTGTCTCCTCATGAAACCTGTAGTGTGAAACAATGCAGTGAAATCTTTTATCCATGTATCCTTACTTGCAAGTGTTCATTGCAAAGTGTCATTTTCTGGTTTGCATCCTCTTGTTTCTGCTATTCTTTCATGCTGGACCATTTCTGGGACTCCTATTGGTTTTCCTGTTGTTGCTCTATGTCATGGAGATCCATCCTGAGTCTGCAGGATAGTCCCTTCATATGCTCCAGCAGATCACAGATGGGGTGGTTTTGGGAGTGGGCCAATTCATAACCCTATTTCTTGGCCTGGATAGTTGCATGGTTGGTCAGCCTGCCAGCTCCCCCTTGTCCTCACATCAGGGTGGGGGCTCCTGAATTGCCCTTGCTAGTTTATCCCTTGCAGCAACAAGGAAGGCATAGGGCCAGTTCTCCTACTTCTACATCCTCAGGATTGGTTCTCCCACACCTATACCTTCAGGATGAGCTCTAATGTGTTGCCCAGATGTGGCCTAGAGGCTTCTCTCCCTAGTGCTGCAGCTAATGAAATGTAGGGCCAGCTTTCCTACCTGCCTCAGGAATGGATTGGTGTGAGTGTGGTGTGGGGAGGGCATCACTCCCAGGCCCATTCTTCCACATCACAGATGAGGAATAGGGACAGCCCTCCCATGCTCACAATATCGGGACAGCTTCACCCACTTCTTTGCCAAAAGAACTTACTTTATCGTGCTGCCCAGGCAAGGTGCAGGGACTGTTCTACATCTTGTTGCCGCTGGTGGGGAACAGGGGCTGCTCTCCTGCTTTTCTGGCATCAGGGTCAGCTCTCCCACTTGCCTCAGGCATTGGTGGGCATTGGGGTGGGGACATTTCTCCCCTGCTCATGCTGCCACATTACAGATGAGTAATTGGGACAGCTCTCCCATGTTCACAATATCTCTTCTTTGTAAGGCACATCTAACTTACTCTATGTCAATCCCATGCCAAGATTCCTGCCCCCAGTTTCTCTCTGCCTGGATCTCCCGCCTATTCTTTCCTAACTAGCTACTGACCATTTAGCTCTTTATTCAATCAATCATAAGGTGCCTTAGGCAGAGACACATCTTTGCAGTATAAACAAATATTCCACAACACTTTGACTCTTACTGTTTAGCTAAGATTTTTAAGAACTATATTGAAGAGATATTGGGGTAGTGGAAAGTCTTGTCTTGTTCCTAATGTTGATGGAATTGCTTTGAGTTTCTATCCATTTAAGTTGGTGTTGGTTATGGGCTTGCTGTAAACTGCATTTATTATGTTGAGGTATGTCCTTTGTATCACTAATCTCAATGCGCACTAGGTTTCATAGATTTGGGACAAATAAATAAAAATGTTGCAGTAATTTTATATTGATTACATTTGATGAATAAACTATTGGCAATTTAAAAAATAAAAACAAAAGGCAAGCAATTCAGTGAGGCTCATCATCATATGTACGTTTTGGGAAAATTCAGTTTTTCAACTCAATTACAAATTGACTTGATCAAAAATTTATAATTTAGAAACACATGATATACGAAGTATTACTTCAAGCACTTTTTATGGAGAAGTACAAACTAGACTGCATATGACTTTAAGCAAAATTTGAAACAAATTTCATGCAATGCAGTGTTTCAAAACTTAAAACCCAAACATTCATCAACATAATCCTTCCCAAAATCTATCCTTATTTGGGAATTGAGTATTTGTATAACTGAATACCATCATATTATATGGCATGAATATTTACTACATACTTTCTATGAGATGGAGCTTTTCTATTCTGGATGTTGGTGAGAGAACATAAACCAAGCAGACCAACCTCCCCTTTCACTCAGAACATATATAAGGGTGTGGGCATTAGGGTGGTACACACACTTAAAGTTTTATTTTATTTCCACAATGCAAATTTTACAAGCCTCTTTTAAATAAAACCTGGGAGCCTAGTGACATTGTCAGCAGTGTTTCTATTTCAGGGGAAAAGGAGCTCAAATCCTCAGCCATCATGATTTAGCTGTACTTCTAGCACTAGTCAGGCAGGCCTTTTGTCCACGATGGCTCCTAGAATCATTTCTACTGACTCCAGCTTCCTGCCCAGGAAAGAGGAAAGGCCCTAAGGCTGTGTTTGATTCAGTATATGTTGGGGCTGAATTTAAATCCTAGCCCCCAAGAGTAAATTGGTTCTCATCTAATAGGACTGGGAAAGCAGAGATTCCTCATGAGTAATTTGTTCTTCTGTTTTAAGAAGAAAGGAAGACATGTGAGATAAGTGTTCCTCTCATATAGTACTTCTTTCCCCTTTGCTTTGTCTTCTGTACTTCCTCCACTCTGTTCGTTCTCCTGACACTTCACCATTCTCTCTACATTCCCTGATCAATGCATCTCATTTCATTTCTAAGTTGAGGAAATTATGCTTTCTTCCTGAATTCCCCTTGGCTTCCCACTATGTACAATATCCTCTCTTTATCAAGAATGATTGAAAACATGTACAGACACATGCCATTATGAATACTTCCTCTATAATGTCTGTCTGGAACCTGAGACACATCCAGGTTTCCTAGTATTGCAGAACTCAAACAAAATACTGAAAAAATAAAATAGTTTGTAAATTTCTCATTTTCTCTAAAAAATATGTAAAATGTAGCATTATACCAAATTATGTTTTTTTCTGATAAATTACTGCTAATGAAACAAAGTTGAATATCTAACTAAAAATTAACCCAAGGGAATATTCCATTAGTCTCCCAAGTAATATTGACTACCTTAAAATGAACAGACAAACACAATACCATATCTGTGTATATCTATTTGAAGTAATACATAGGTTTTGAAATGCAAATTCTCAAAAAACCATGGATACACATGTTCTAACATATGTTTTTCACTGTGTTCTAGATCTTGACCATGTGACTCAAAGGTAATTGGCTTGGCTTTAGATGGCAGCTTGGGCACTTCACTGTTACAGCTAGCAACATAGAACAATGGTGTGGGTAGCTGTGCATATCCCTCAGTGCTGAGATGGAAATCTAATTCTGTCTTAATCTGTTAACTCAGTTCAGTGGTGACCTTTTTGGAAAGATAGAATGTTAGCCATTTCTTAAGTATCATTTTTTTCCGAACACTTGCATTTTTAAAGCCCCACACACTATGAATACTTAACAAATAACCTGTGCTTTACAAGCCATTTAATTATTCTTTGTCACAGAATAAGAAGCCAACAACTATAAATTAATATGACATCTCCATAGTTCTTAACTGTATTCTAACCTTGGTAGAGTTTCTTTAAAAAAAGAGGAACAGAATGTTTTCCTCTATCGCATTACTGACATCCAAGTACTCAACTGACTGGAAGAAAACAGTGCTACAAAACTCACTGTATGGAAGATATCAGCAAGCAATTCTTTCTTAGACTATGATGATTTGTGTCTCGGAAAGCCACAGGTTAAAATAACATTTGAACATTATCTGGATTTAGTATCTATTCACCTTATTCAAATTTTGATTTTCACTATTCTTATCTATTTAATGTCATCTTTTAAAGTGTCCCCAGTTTTTGAAGCACTTTGTTTTGAAGCACTTTATTTCAGAAAAGCACAAAAGCTTTGGAAAATAAAACACAAATAATCTGACATATTTCACAAGAACATTTACTGCTATCGGATATATTTGTAGAAAGTATTGTATTTTCTATTTTCTTAAGATTGAAATGAAAATAGTTTAAGGTAGAATTTGACTTACCCAAATATTAACTTATCTTTATTCCTTATTAGAGTCTCACATTTATTTCCACATACTGTTGCTAACTTCAGTTGCATCAGGAACATTTTGCAACATGTATTAAACCAGGAAGACACTGAAGACAATCTCTCTATATCTGAAGTTTACAACCTGTGTATCACCAAGCCTTTGGGAGTCAAATGACCCTTTCACAGGTCATTCCTAAGACCCTGAGAAAACACAAATATTTATAATATGTTTTATAACGGTAAAGAAATTTTCAATTGTGAAGTAGAAATGAAAATAATTTTATGATTTGAGGAATCACCACAACATGAGGAACTAAATAAATTGTTTCAGCATTAAGGAACTTGAGAGCCAAGCTGTTTTTATTACTATAGCTCTATAGTAAATTTTGAAGTAAGGCATGGTAATGCCTGTAAAAGTTACTTTATGTAAAAGCATGTTTTAACTATTCTGTTTTTTTGTTCTGTTTCGTTTTTTCATCTGAAGTTGTGTATTGTTCTTTCAAGGTCTGTGAAGTATTGTGTTGGGGTTTGATAGGGATAAATCTGAAGATTGCTTTTATTAAGATTGCCATCTTTATTATGTTGATCCTACCTATCCAAGACCATGGTAGATCTTTCCACTTTTTTTCAATTTCTTTCTTTAGGGACTTAAAGTTCTTGTCATACAGGTCTTTCACTTGTTTGGTTAAAGTTACACAAAGATAATTTATATTTGTGGCTATTGTAAAGGGTAACAAGAAGTAACCCTAAAATGGACACATGGATCACCCTGGGATGGGAAATTTCATGATATCTCCTGGGTAAACTGGGGGTAGGTGCCAGAAAAAGGGAGGGTGGGGTAAGAAGATGAGGGAACAAAATGGTGGAGGGGGAAGCAAAAGAGTAGAAGAGCAATGAAAGAGATAACTTAATAGAGAGAGCCACTGTGGGCTTAGGGAGACACCTGGTGCTAGAATAATTCCCAGGAATCCACAAGGATGACCCCAGCTAAGACTCCTAGCAATAGTGGAGAAGATGCCTGAACTGGCCTCCCTCTGTAATAAGATTGATGAATACTCCAACTATCATCATAGCACCTTCATCCAGTAACTCATGGAACCAGATGCAGAGATCCCAGGTAAAGCACCAGGATGAGCTCCAGGAATCTGGTCAAAGAGAGGGAGTTGGGAATATATGAACAAGGGAGGTCAAAATCATGATGGAGAAATCTGCAGAGACAGCTGAGCTGGCTTATGGAAACTCATGAACTCTAGACTGACAGCTAGGGAAAATCCACTGGACTTAGTTAATCTAAGCCCTCTGTGTGTTGGAGACAGTTGTGAAGCTTGGACTAGCTGAGGGCACCTTAAAGTAGGACCAGTATCTAACCCTGATACACAAGCTAGCTTGTTGGAGCCCATCTCTTGTGACAGGATGCTATGCTCAGAATAAATGCAGGGGGGAGGGCCTTGGTCCTATCCCAACATTATGCTAGACTTTGTTGACTCCTCATGGGATCCCTTACCCATGGGGAGGAGTGAATGGGGGAGTGGGCTGGAAAGGAGGCAAAGGGGTAAGGAAGAGTGGGAAGAGGGAGAATTGGGGTTGATAAGTAGAATGAAACTTAAAGAAATAAATAAATTATAAAAAAGAAAAAGAAACGAGAACCAATGCTCTATTTGGATTTGATGTACATAATGCCATCACAAACTTAGAGAAAAACCAATATCTAAACTTTGTAAAGAAAACAGCTTTACTGTGTCTTCATCAGCCTGAACAGCAGAAGTTGACAGAGTAATATTGCTGACTCAGATATAAGCCACAAAGCAAGGCTGTGTAGATATTCCAAATTTGTCTTTTTATGAGGGTAAATTAAGACATTCTATGCTATTAGCTATGATTCCAAGGAGAATGAGATTTCAGTGACTCATGGAGTCAAGGACTCAGCATTGCTGATTGAGATGAAGCATGCCACCCCCATGTTAGTATTACTACCTTATAACAAGTATTTCTAGAGATAGAGGCTTTTAAGTTCACTAAAGATATGCCTGCTTATCTTTAAAGTGGCAGGGGTGACACCTGCCCCTGGCAGACAGCATTTTACAAAAATGTCACAGCAATATTTCTGGACTTCCATGCCCTTTTGGAATCTTGCTTCTAATGAGTTGAGAATCTACTTAGTCTCCCCTTGAATCTGCACAGAAGTTCATGCCTTTTCACATATAGTATGGGACAGTAATTATCACAGGCCTTTAAGGTCATGTCATGAAAGGTGTTACAACTGCCTGTTGGATCTCTTCTCTAAGCATGTCAACTTTTGATTCCATGAAGCACCACATGAGAGGTGCTTCAACCTTCTCATAAAAGGCACCTGATATGAGACCCTAACCTCACATCACCTGATCCCTAGAGACCATGAGAGAGAATAAGAGACTATTAATAATTATCAGGCATTAGTGTTAAGTTTTATTATGATTCAATAGACAACTAATATACTGCTTTATAATTTATGAAGTATATTTAACTATTAAGGGTCTATAGTCAATAAAAAAGAGATGTTTATTAATATGGTTCCCTGTGTTTTGCATTTCTATCTATTTTCTCATCTACTGCCTCCAATGTTTTCTAATAAAAATAACACACATCTCTGTAATGAAATTTTAAGTGTCTGTTTCAGATTCTCTTTTAAGAATTTTTGTAAAGCAAAATAAAACATTTAGAGAGGAAAGATGCAGGGTACATATGCTATTTCTTTTTAATAAACCAGGGGAAGGATCTCCAGATGAATAAACTATGCCATCCTAGCTTTGTCTGGTAGAGTAACATGGTAACCATGGCCACACGACACATGACAAAGTGAACTTAATTGTGCTATTTGTTTATGTGTATGTACGTAAGTATGTTTATGACATCTTATAGATGTGCATGTATTCTTGCACATTTGTGTATGTGCATGGGAAAGCCAGGGCTTTCTGTGTGTTTAACAGTAGCATTCCATCTTTAGAAACAGATGCTATCACTCAACCTATAACCAAACAATTTCCTTAAGCTACCTGGGCCAATTTGGCTCCAGGGAGCCATCTCTATCTGCCCTTTCCCCAGCACCGTGGCAAGATTTGTACTGTTTTGTCAGACTTTTAGTGGAAGTGGGGAATCCCAACTCAGGTGTTCATGACTGTGCAGCAAATACATTACCAAATAAGCCACCTCTGCATTCCCATTAATTGTAATATTTTAATAAATAAAACTTACACATCATAATATTTTATATCTAATCCAGCCATTTTTCTCATTGCTGGGGATTAAAGCTAGGGCCACATGTATTACATGCAAGCACTCTGTCATAGAGATATAGAAAACTTCAGGCTCAGTAATCTTTTTTGATATAATAGATAATATACCAAATGATGCATAAACTGAAAATGTACTCAGCCATAAAAACAAAATTATAAAAGATAGTTCTTTTATGGTGTTCTAATTACTCTTACTTTGTTGTGACAAGATAAGCAGACAAAAGCTACCTAAGAAAAGAATTGTGTATTTTGAGTCATGCTGCAAGGGAGATAGTCCATCATGGCAGGCTAGTCATGGATGCAGAAACTTGAGGCAACTGGTCACACTAAATTCATTCAGAAAGCAATGAATAGTTCTTTTTCCATTTAGACTGTGTCTTTCCACGTGATTAACCTAATCAAAATAATCCCTCTAAGGTGTGCCAGGGAACCTGACTCTCTGATTTGTTAAAGCTGACAATACATAATAACCATCATGCCTGTCTTGAACCTCACATGACCCTCTAGTGGATATGGCAATCTACATGTACTTGCCATGCTAAATCAAGCTGTAGACAAGTGCTTTGCATAAGAAATGAAGTGATTATGAACTCTTGTTCCCAAGGAAACATACCGATTGACTTAAAGCATAAAATAATAAAAATATCAATCTTTGACCTTTAGTGTGATTTTGCTACCTAGAGAAAGCTGATGAGAAACATAAAACAATACTAATGATCCTTAAGTATAAAACTTTCCTCTCCCTTGCCATTTCCAGGATAAACATTAAAGAATTGTTCTTATCTACAGTTGAACTTCATTGAAGATTAAAGCAACCTTCTTATAGTTTTACTAGAAATACTTTCATTTTTCCAATGATGAGAATGACATAGCAATTAAATCTAAAATACTGTGTACTTCACCTCAACTCTAAAATGGAGTGAGGACAGTATTTTTCCTATGTTTGGCTCCCTTTGCTTGAAATAATGACTATAATCATAATGATGTGGTGTATAAAATAATTTAGATAAAAGTTTAAAGAAAATGTGAATAAAAAAGTTGATCAATCCTCTGTTCAAGATGGACACTTTAAGGCAGTAACTTCTGCTGAGCCAACCTCATTCCAACAAACAACCCTACACCCAAGTATACAAAAGTAGACAGCACAAGGTGGGCTCATTCCTGGAAGAGGCTGATTCTCCTCCTAGCAGTCAATAGTTGGGTAGGAATGGAACCCATGAAAATGCTCCCCTTCTGTGTTAACATGTCTATCATGTGGTGATTATATTAAGCCCTCAGAGACATTCAGGAGCACACAGGGTGTTCAGGCAGACTCTGACCAACATTCACAATGCAGTGACAGAGGCTGTTCTCCAACAGAATCTTGTGCTCGGTGTCAGCGGATGAACAGCAGCCTGCATGCTTAAGTGAGACACAAGCTTATCAGTTAAGAATGGCAACAGTTGGGGAAATTTTAACACATTAGTAGGTCTAAGTCACCCAGAAAAATATAAAATTTTTGAGTAGAGCATAAGTTGACTCTTCTCAGTTGTGTGTTTTGCTTTTCTCAAGTTTCTTTTGTGGTGGAATCAGCTCATTTGCTGACCTCTGTCTTCTTCTTCCTGCATATTTCATCTCAAATGCTACACTGATTTTCCACAAAGATCCATAATATAAAGAAGAGGTTAAAAGGCAAAGAGTCAAGGGTCCATGAGGAATTTTGAGTAGGACAGTCAAGTAACAGGGGCACTGGATGCTAAAATTAAATAGCCTTGAGGAACTGTAAATAGCTGATGAGAAGAGCATGCTAAGAGTGTTGTCCTTCATAGAGTTGCAGCTGTGAGGCAAAGAGTGCTATTTCCTGGATGACTTCCTACTTCTCAGAGCTGTTTGGTACATGTGTTATGTGCTTCCTTGTGAACTCATGATCTAATGTCCTTGACTCTCTTTGTATCCAGAAAGTTAGAGAAAATTCTTCAAAAGAGAGTGGGCTCAAATAGTATGGAAAAAATCTAAAATAATTAATCATGGTTGAGTAAATGGTTTCTTAATCAATTATCCACCATATATGGAATGAAGTTTAAAAAAATTGGTATATCTTTATGTCCTGTATGGAGCCACTGATATGGTTTGTTACCAATACAGTTATTTCAGATACACATTTCAAGAACATCTATATACAGTCTTATAAAAATGAAGCCTCCCAAAGATCTTTGATAGAAGTGAAGAGAATAACAATGATAATCAACAAAAAACAAAAAACACAACAAAAGAAATAAACAACAGAAAAAATTCTTTCAATAATTTATTCTAACTTTGTTAGGTCAAGAAACGTTTTGTGCATATTATGGATGATCAAAGAATATTAAGTTTAAGGTTCCCTGTTTTGAAAAGTAATAATACTATATATCCAATTAAGCAAGTGTTATATTTTTTAGACAAAAAGTAAGAAGTGGAAAGTCATAATTCCTCATCACCCATTACTTTCTTAAAATCATTTCCAATGTAACTTCCAAACGAATTCTGATTCACTTTTTCACCAGTGTGCAAATACTCTCTCTCTCCACAGCATGTGGACTTCCCAAAATCATGGTCATTGTTGGCCTGGATTGCTGCAATCTGGCCTCTTCACTTATTGTTACCACCACCCCAACTGCCCACAATGTCTAGCAATGTCACCAAAAGCCACATGCCATCATATTGTCTTACCTTTCATATCTTATCCATTTCTGAGTCTAGGATTCAACTTAGTGCCTGGCCAGATCAAAACGGCTTTCTTCCCACTCTTCACACCTGAATTGTATTTTCCCTAGGAGTTGCCACTATCCCTAGGACAATAAAATGTAGGTTCTTCGATTCATGTAGTTCTACTTACAAAATATCCTCCTCAAAGTGCTATCGGGAACTCCAAACTCACCCTAAGTGACTCTCCTTTCTCTTGCCATTTTAACTATGTCTGACATGATTTATTTCATTTGGTTATTATCTCCTCCGTTTCTGGGGCATAACTCTGCAGAAGCAGGGAGTCTGTTTTTTTTTTGTTTGTTTGTTTTTTGTTTTTTGTTTTTTTTTTTTCAGCATGTAGTTGTAGTCAATGGTTTTAGATAAGTGAATGAATTAAAAGGACCAATGAAATGGGAGATACTAACGGAATGCAAATAAAAGAGCAATACAATTTATTTTGAAACACATGTATTGGCAATGCTTTATAAAATAATTACATATTATGCAAATATTACATTATTTTGATATGTTTCATGTAGTCATGCAAAATAAATGTATCATAGTTTTCCAAACCTTTATTTACATTTATTTATGAAACTGTTAGAAAAGTTGTAAAATTTGATTGTATTATCAAAAGACATGTTGGTTGAGCTTGACTTCTTTTTTATTAATTAAATTATTTTTATTTTTTGTCCCAACCACATTTTTCCCTTCCTTCTCTCTTTGTAACCCATCTCCCACCTCCCATATGCCTTTATGGGAGGCCTGCCCCTTTGTGAGCTTTGCTTCTTAATGAGAATTCTAAACTCAAATGTATTTGGGAATGCAAATATATTTGAATAACTAATGTTATTTATGTCTTAATATCAAGGTTGAATTTGTTACTTAAACAGACAATTATCTCTTGGAATTGTAGGATAAATAGAGAAATAATTCACATCTCTGTTTACTTTTCCCTGTATTGTATTTTCACACAGATAGTGAACATTCTATACATGATGTTAAGGACACAAGTAGTTATACAAGCCTGGGAAAGAAATGTCCTTAAAAATGTCAGTAGACATGTAAAAGCATTCTTTACCATGAGGGCTATGCCCCCAGAGTTCAAAAGAATCCAAACTTTATATGTAGATTTACATATTGAATTTACATGTACCCATTACAAATATACTTACAAATATATTTACACATATTATATGACTCTTCATCTTTGTGTTGTCTGATTATGAAAGCCATTTCTTGACCTGAAATTTCACAAGCACTTTCTCAATGGAGAAAATTTTGGATTTGTCTTTTATATTTTTTAGAGCACATTGAATATTTTTGTTGTCCTTTTGTGTTTCTGTAACAACTTACCACAGTGCAAGCAATTTGAAGGTTCCTTTCCAGAGTTCTGGAAGCGAAGGCATTTAAAATCAACATGTTGGCATCTGATAGGAATCTTCAAGTTGTAGAATTCTCTGGATGGCGGTGAGGATCAGGAAACAAAGGAGAGTAAAACACAAGAGAAGTCTGAGAAGTTTTGCTTTTGTAGAAACATTTACAAACTATAGTAGATATCTCACTTAACTTTATATAACTCTTAATACACATTCTATACTTTAGCGCAGACATTAAGTCTAGTGCTGTCAGATCTGGTAGGCAGCCTGAGGCCATAAAATACTCTCCTTTATGGAGCCAAATAGACCTCAATACCATGTAATGAATCTGTGACTGCACTTCACATCGACAGACCTCAGATCCTCCCTAAGAGAGCACATTAACTCGTAAGGTTGTTGGGAGGTGCAGTAAAATAGCATCTGTATAGGTGTGACAATGTCCAGAATACTGTCCTCTCCATCCCCATTTTAGACTCAGTTCTGACACTAGCAAAGGAGTCCTGTTGATTCATTCGTGTGTCTGGGTTTTAGTTTTCCAACTTCGGTAATAGTATAGTCACCAATGCGAGCTTCAAAAGATTTATATGATCAAAGTCTGTTTCCTGTTAACACCAGAATGTTTGCTTCAGTGTTTCTGAAAGTCCTGTACAGATCTACTTCGTCAGAGGCAAATGGTTTGTTATACTGGGGACATCCTTAAAGGAACATGTACAAGAGTTTTAGCCAATTATTTAAGGGACTTTTTCTAAAAATGTTTTGAATATGATGTAGAACATCTGGGTTTGAAAATTCAGTTTGGGAAACTTTACCATGCTGAAGGGTCAGTCCACTCCACTAATCCCCAGTCTGGCACCATGACCAGACAAATTACATGAGTTTCATTTCTAGAAGATGCCAGAGCCTAATTTTCCTCAATTCTTTTAAAAGTTTGTCAGGAAAGAACAAAGCATGGCTAAGGAAGCATGCCACTGAAGTTGCGCTTTGGTTTTAATGGAGAACTATGTATTCAGGAATTATCACTCTTGCAAACAGAGAAGGTCATCCATCTCAGGTGATCCTGCATATATGCAGCAATGTGCTACAGAGGAAAGAGGGATTTCTGCATTCTGAGAAATTTGCTGTCAGAAACGCTACATGAAACTCTCCTCCTTTTTTAATTTCCTGCATCCTTCTGAAAGGAAAAATGACATACAAGAGATGCTTTTTCCTTTTGCTTTGACCTAAAAATAGAAAGGAACAGACAATAAGCTGTAAAGCTGCTACTTAAAAAATCAAAATCTGGAAATGATACCAGCATTAGTTGTATTCTTGACTATTAATAATTACAGAAAATGGCAAACAGATTTATGAGTATGTATGTGAGCATAAGTATATGCTATGAATAAAATTTGATTTGTGCAGAATAGCTTACTTTTTACTTGTGGTTAAAAGAGTACCAGGATCTTTGGACAGCAACTCAGAGACTCCGACTGTATATCTCACATAATTTTTATTTTGTGTTCTCATCTATGTTATAGGAGAAATAATCAGATCAATTGAAATAAGACTATATAATGCAAGGAATTTGAATGACACCTAGATATAGATATAGATATAGATATAGATATAGATATAGATATATAGATATATAGATATATAGATATATAGATATATAGATATGTATATAAGAAAACATGACCAATGGGTAAAAAGTTTTATACAGAATAAAACTGTTGATTGAATTTATTATAAATCACTGTGCAAGTAATTAGTAGTACTATATTATGTTCTTGAAATTACCTCAAAGTGTATATATCACAGCAATAGAACACTAAGACCTATACCTATATCACAAATAAAGTCTAATAAGACTTTGCTGCAATTTGCAATTTCTAAAAATATATATTTGGTATTCTATAGAGACATTTACATTCTATTTTCTATATTTAAATGATGAACTAAAAAAAAACACCTCAATTTAAAACTTCATATAAAATGAGCCCTGATGATCATCTCTAACAGACTTTGTAAATGGTTAAAAATCTATTCACACTTCTACTTTATTTTATGAAATATATGAACATTTCCTATGCTAGGGGTCCACTACAAGGGACCCCATAGATTTACTCTCCTGATATGACAGAGTCTGTCATAATCAATTCCTAAAGAGATGTTTGTATTTTCATCTTCACTACAATATCATTTAAATAGACAATATATAAAAATCAACCCAAATACTGACAGATTTATAAATGTGGTATATATTAATATATTATATAATAATAATAATTAATATTATATTAATATGATATAATATATATATATATATATATATATTACTATCCATCCTTAAAAAGTGAAATCCTCTTATTTCCAAACATGGAAAATGTGAAGTATGCTGTGTGTATGAGTATGTTAGGCAAAGAACAGAGAATATCATGTGATCTCGCTAGCTTGAAGAATGCAAGTAAGCTGAACTCATAGTGGAAGAGAGTCTAATGATGTTTTCCAGAGAATGACTAAAGAGTGAGACATTGATATACAGTAAAACATAATATTATCATGTATGTATTAACAAAGCAATGAAAAATATCAAATTAGGATATGGGCTTTATTTTGATCTGATGTATAATAGGGTTAATTATAACTTGTTCATCATTTACTCCTCTGTTTACACTGTGACTTTCAACCACTATTTATTCAACAAATATTGGTTATTGATTATGCAGTAAGTATTGTCTTGCGAGCAAGGCACACAGGGATTTTATAATTACTATATATTTACTAATGTATTATCCTTGATTTTTCATTTTATCATATTTTCTCTCATAGTGCTCTCTTAGTATCATTTTGAAATAGATACATATAAAAGTTTGACTGAGTAATTCCCAACATAATGATCAGTATTGTAAGGATCTCATTTCTTTTCCATACTGAAAAATAAACCTGATACAACTATTATTCACATCTCTCAAAGTTGCCAAGAATTGAAAGACAGTCAAGCAAGTTAGTGTTTATATACAATTCATTTCCCCTGCCCATTTTCTATCATTTTACAGTTCATTCTCTCCATTCCCTGTCACCTTCTCAACTTGGCAATTATGACCAAAAATAAGGTTGGGATACAAACAAGAAAACAATATAGCAAAACCTTGTTAATCCAAGGCAAATTCCTTCAAAATAAAATTCAAATTGAATCAACAGTTATTCCCCAGTCAAATAGATATGGTTTCTCATTAAAATTGTTCATTTAATACAAAGCATGCATTATGAATTATTTAAAGGAAAAATTAGGTCCCAAGAGTACCTTGCATTATTAAAAAGGTACGAATAATTCCAAGAGATGCCACAAAATAGCTGTACATCAGCCACAAGTGAAACTGCATCTGTGAGCCACAGGGGGCTTGGCTACAGGGTGGAACATGAGATAATCATTTATTCACCTCTTCTCTTTAATACAAATATACAGGACCATCTTTATAAGTCTGTGACATTATTCCGAGGAAGAACTTCACTGATAATTAGAGCATTCACATTCGGGTACAGAATTATTTCACTTTAATAATTAACAATTATCAATTTAAGAAGTTTGTTCCTAACTATGATCTCATAAATCAATGGTAGACTTTGTGGGTCTTGAATTTTTAAAAGCTGAATGTTTCCCATTGTGATTGCTGTGGTTGTATCGTGGAGGACTGAGAGTCTTGCTGTCATGACAAGGTTCTTAGTGTATCCAAGTGAAAGAATCTGTGGTACAGTGCTGCATTTTCAGGAGACAGATGCCCTCACTATGGCCTCTGAAGGAGAGCTATGGAGAAGGGATGTTCTCAGGACCCAGCTAGCTGCTTCCAAACAATACACCGAGAATGCCTAAGAACCTGAGCACCGAGTCTCGGACATGTTATCAAAGGACAAATGAGTATTATTCCAATATGATATCCTGTCTCACCTCTATCTAAAAGTAGATCTTATTTTAGTCAGGCTCTCAGGGGATACAATTGGTGTCTCACTTTTAAAACTATCAAGCAAGCCAAGAACTGACAGTACAGTATGTTTGGTGGAAGCTACTGCTTGCCACCAGGCATAACACAACTGTGACATCCCCTTGTACTGTAGGCTGTGTAACTGTTGAGAACAATTGTTCCCCACTCTAGCCTGAGTAGTGTGAGTCTAACAATTCATTTGAGAGATTTGTAAATCATTAGGAAAGGTTTGCGGTATCTTATCCCCTAAGGATCACAATGTGCTATGTCACCATGGTGATTTATAGCCTCTTCCTAAATTTCCTTGGAATAGATAAACCATGGGCAGCTTAACATCTTATACTCTTTAAATTAACCAGCATAACTATCTCTACATGATCCATTTACAACACAGAGAGGGGTAGATTTGAAGGTTAAATCAAAACCACATGCTAGCAGAATCTGCTGTATGGTAATAATTCATATTGTGAAAACTACAATTTTGAAGAAAGCCAATTCAATTCATGTCTGAAGCATGATAACATCAAATTTGGAAATATAATTTGTTAACAGTCACATTTAAGATAAACATTTATTTAAACTATATTGTGTGTAATTTCTTAACTTCACCGGGAAACAAAAGATTCAAGAAGGACCCCTAGTCTAAAAATGATCAGAAGCCTATGAATTTCCTACTTTCCCATCTTGAGTCCATCATGCCAAAGTCAAAAATAAGCAAAACATACAAGCATCTCCCAAAACATTTCTGCCTCCATTTCAGACATCACTTTGTGCAGAGCTAATGAAATAGCTTTTAAACTCGAATTTATTTCAGACAGATGTCTGGTCCTCAATGCTGCAATTATATTCCAAAAGCCAAAGGAAGCAGAGTTGGTACTTAGCCACTAGGAATACCCTGGTGCTCTTCCCTGTAAATAAGTGATCAGGAACTAGAGTCCATCTCTCCTCTGGGAAGAAAGTCACTTCTGCCTCCCTCCCATCATATTTTCCAACCTCCTAGTCCTCATCCATGTGCTTGGATCTTTCCTATATATAAGCCACTTAGTCCCATTGTTGTGTGTCCTTGTACTCCTTACTGCAGTTACTCTTTGTGGTTGTTGACAATCCTGCATCCCATGGCAGATACATGTCCATCTCCAGAGCAAAAGTTCAAATTGTGTAAGTTCTATGACCTCCTCTGAAGGAACCTCAGGCTTCAACAGTGCAGGATAGGCCTGGTATTTATGAGGTACTTAATGACTAAATGATGGGCACTGAGCCCATGTTTCAGTTATACACAATGGTGTGACAGGCTTACATATATGGATCCAGGATCAAATTGAAATTTTATGTGTAGAAACTCTGAAATTATCTGGCATAAACATAAGACAATAGGGTCACTAGTTAGAAATTGTCAGTGGCTGCAAAGTGTTGACTGTTTGTAGCTGGGTGTACAAAAACTTAAATTAGTACAAGTTTGCTTATGACGATTAACAGGATGTATATTCAAATTAGTTTATGTCAGACCTTTTTGTCACTTTTTCCCTAGGGAACAAGCAATCATGGAATTCTTAAGATATTTGACAGATGATGTACCCTCTCTCAGTATGATAGGTAAGGTGGACCATACACTTGAAAACATCACTCTCCATTGATTTTTTTGTTGTTTTCATTTTTACATGTGACTGATTCCTATCATCCAGATAGGATCCAACTGTAGTAAGGATGTATACTTACCACTCACATTTTTCACACTGCCTGATCCAGATCCTTAGTTGGCATCTGTTTCTGTCTGTTAGTAGAAGAGTTGTGTCTCCCACTTACCTTTGGAAGTTTGAGGTCTTCATCCCTTTTGCAACTTTGTGTTTACTGCCGCCTCCTCACCACTCTTCCTGTTTGAACACAAACATTTACCACTCCAATCGCCTGACTCAAATCACTTTAGCCCTGTATCCCAGACCCAGCATGCTATAGTCAAAAGTTTTTCTAATAGCTTAATCTGTGAAATACCTTTGGCTCAATTCACTTTAGATTTAAAAAAAGGAAAAGTGAACAGGCTGTTGTTCAGTTTGAGACTAGGTTCAATTTTATATGCTATGGAAGCAGGGAGAGAAGAAATAGATTGTGCTGGCTGCCACTACCACAGCCATGACCATCATTGCATTGGCTTTTTTAGATCTAGGTCAAGTCACCATGACAAGGGAGAGAACAAAAAGTTGTTTTTTTTGTTTGCTTTGTTGTTGTTGTTGTTGGTTTTGGTCTTGTCTTTTGAATTTAAAAGAAATCCAGCCGTATGTGGTTGCATACACCTATAAGAAGGCTTCCCTCTGATACTCAGAGCTATGCCATCTGAATTCAAATTGCAGAGCAACCCATGTCCAGGACAAAAATCATTGCCTAACAATACTCCAGATTATGGGTCAGACAGGTAGGACAAGGAGATGACAGCAATATTGTTGGCCCCTCATCACTCTGTGCTTGCAGGGTTAGACACAGATGTAATTAAGGGGCTGTGCTCCTGGTCTCAAGGTTAATTAACCACAGGAAAATGACACCATCAGGTGTCTTGTATCATAACAGCACTTGCAAGGAGAAGTGTGGTTTTAAATTGACAGCAATGACACAGCCAGACAGAAGGATTGCAGTGAGCAGCGGTGAAAACAGAGACTGACATGGGTTGCTGCATGGCCCGCGAGATGAACAAAGGACACATCCATTCTGCTTCTGTTAGACACAGCACTGCAGCAGTAAAACTTATCCATGATGCCTCATTGGTGGGTGGGAGGTCCTCTGCTGACCACACCCTCTACCTTGCTCCTTCCATTGGATCCCACACAATAAAGACTGATGCCCCTTGCCCCAGTAAGCAGTCACCAGATGAGCATATTTGTGAGTGAGATTACCCACTTATTTTCAGATCGAATCAGCCTGACTTGGTGACACTAAAGCCCCAAGCAGTTACTGCTAACATCTTTCAGGGATCTCTTTCCTTCTTGGAGGCTGAATTTCTTTCCTTTAGAGACACTTTTGGTTCTGTATTATTTCTTTATTCCAGATCTCAAGCTATGGCCCCAGTGGATTTCTCTGTATCGTGCAAACCTGGAAGAGATTGATTCAGACAGAGAATCTTCTGCCCTCAACATCAAAGCTTGGTCTTCTCACCAGGGATATTTATGTACCTTATAGACCTGGGCCTATAAGATATACTGGGATGATAATAGAAGAAATTCTTTTTTTCTAGGGTGACTGGAACCCCATCAGACAGTGCAGGAACTGCCTGGGCTGTGCAGAACACCGAATGCAGTGTGCAAGACTCTCTCTCTCTCCCCTACCAAATCCCCTCTGCTATCAATTTGTAAACAACTCAGCTCTGCCTGCATTTGTGAGTAGGCAGTGCCAGCTCCACACTGTGCCCTTCTCTGTCCCCAGCCAAGTGCACCTGCTGCCCAGGGCTCTGGCTGCTCCTGCAGCTACTGCTGTTTTTATGCCCTGCTGTAGCCTGCCCTGCTGCTTGCAGGACTGGGGACACATCCACAGTGAGGGGAGGCATGTTTATTAGTTTTAATTGGTGAACACAGCTAGACTGTGACATTTGGGGGGTGCTGTGTGTCAGTCACCCTGCATCAGGTGCTGACTGTGGTGGTAGATTTAGGTGGATCAGTTTAGAATATAACATACTGATTATTGTCTCCTCGGAAAAATGCACTACTGCATAGCTCCCTGTCCAGGTCCATAGGAACCCCCTTTCCAACCCTTTCACACTTCCTAAGTCCCGTTCTTTCCTAATAGGAGAGTTATATTTACTTTGGAATACAAAGGCCCCACTAACAATATATTCCTACACTTCCTCCACGCCCCATTAACACAGTCTACAAATGTGAGTGCCTGTTTGATACAATCACTTTCCTGACTTGGCTGTTACAGCTCCCTAAGTTGCAGGAGGTCCTGTTTCCCCAATAATGTCTTGGATATGCAGTTATCAAATCCCTTTAAGAAATACGTTTTTCTAGCCGGATTCTTCTTCCAGTTAACACAGTATTATTATCCTCGCAGTGTTCAGAAACCTCAAAGCGGCAAGAATTTTCAATCCAGTTGATTTAGTTTTGCATGTTGCCCACACACACACCCCTGCTCGCGCGCTCTGCCTCCGCCCTTGTGCTTTTGTTATCAAGCAGGGGAACAACCCCAGAGCAAAGTCGGGTAGAGCGCCCATGCTCTTTCCAAGAAGCAGTGAACTGAAAATTGTCTCTCTTTTATGCACTAGTCCTGCTTGCTCTCTGGTTCAAAATCACACACAAATATAACCTCGGGGTGTGTGTGTGAGGTTGGGGGGAGTGTCTCCATTTCAGGGTTCTTTATCTCAACCTATTAGCAAAGCATTGGCTTCATCGGACCATTTGAAACCAAGAATTTGGCTCAGAGTGTTGCGTTGTGCTTTGGTAACAGCGTTATATGTCACATATAGCTTCTGCTTCTTCATACATTTATATCAGACTCAGCTGCTGAGGGAAGGAACTGAAAGTACTCAAGCGGCCCATGTGCAGAACCTGGAACTATAAAGCTCTTCTGCCACCTAGCGGTAAAACAAGAGCGGCAATCACTGGGCAAAGTAAATATATCCACAGGGCCTGGAGTAGCAACTTGTTAAACTTTGGCTACAGTCTAAAAACAACCAATTAAAACATATACCCCATGTCCCCAAGTGTAGTAATTAAAAGAGACCTAAAAGTGATGATTTAATGAATCCCGAGCTTTAAACATTAAACAGCTGAACACAATGCCCTGTGCTGATAGCTAATTACAGCACTCCCGAATGTTGATTTATCAAGCAATGACCCAAGCAAATAAAATCATTGCGTGGAATTTCTTCCCAAGATTCTCAGAGATTTTTAAGACTGCTGCTTACTGGACTCCCATTCCAAAGCTGATGGGAGGCTTCTGGTGTGTTTATGTTTGTGTTTGTTTTCAAACAAAAACAGCTCTTGTGAGCAGATAGGCACAGCCGAAGAAGACAGCACAGTAAAAACAAATAAATAAAATCAGGATCACAGCACAATCACTGGCTACTACATACAGAAGGTTTTAAGTCATGGCATTAACTATTGCAAGATAAACTAACAAGTTACCAAATAACACCCAAACTCTGCTCTTACTGTGTTGACACAGGGTAGAGTCTAGTGGATTCCTCTATTGAAATCGGAAGCTGATGTGCCATCTAAAGACAAAATTGTGTGAGAAGGAAGGAGAGCCCTGAGAAGATCTCAGGGAATCCACAGAGCAGATGGTGTGGTTCCTCGTGAATGCTCAGTATTCAACACAGAGGCTTAGCTAAGGCTAAAGGTGTAGGAATTGCAGAATCAAAATTTTCTCCCTCTCTTCTAAAAACGTACAATGAGAAAACAAACTGATGCATAATTTATGGGTGCCCCAGGACAGTTTTAAATTATGCAGTCCACAGACCCATGAAAAGTTGCTTAATATATCCCTTACTTCATGATGATGATTGTCCCCCTAAAACACACACACACACACACACACACACACACACACACACACACACACACACACACACACGTAGTCTATTTCTGTGACTACTGGACTAGGGAAGTGTGCTTGCCTCTATCATGTGTAAAAACCATCCATTTCTCAAGCAAACACACCAGTGAGCTGGGAAGCACAAAGGCATTTGCTAACTAAATGCTTCTTTATCAATTCAGTGGTCTGACTTGCTCAGAAAGCTTCTTAACCCTGCATAATGGAATTAAGAGCACTCTCAATAAAGTTCATTACCTCAGTGGCCCTTCCCATCTTTCTGTGAAATTAACTGTGTACATCTCCTCTATGTACATCTACTTAAGGTAGCAATTTAATAGCAATAACATCTATGCCAAGAGAGTTATTTTCCCCTTGTATCTATTTCACACTTAGAAATCTTTTCGTGCTGCTTAGAATAAAAAACCAGATACGCAGTTTATATCCTTCTGTTGCAGGATATAATAAAGAAAGTGACAAAGGAAGAGAAAAAGATGAGGTTTAAAATCAGTGAGTGAGCCTAGAAAAGCAGAACACCACAGATTTATACTTAAAATATTTAATGAGAGAGGGAAAGGAATGGACTCCATGTAGGTTTCTCATTCAATTGTATATTACATTGTATTTTAAATTTTCCTCTTTCCGGGCTTTTCTCAGGAGTACTTCTCCTTTTGTCTGTCTGACTCCTGCCCTATGAAAACCCCATCTAATCTTGTACTATTCTATTCGGTAAATCGCTCTTGGCTCTTTCTGTTCATACACTTCCCAGGGATAGACTCTTATCCCCATGTTAGAGAGTAGGCTGTGGCACACATGCAACTGTGTGCCTTTTATGGACAGCTCACTGAGGTTTTTAAAATACCTTCTACCTTCTCACATGGCTCAGGGGAAGATTGATCTATTCCAGCTCTTGCAGAAATCCGAATTTGGTAAATCACTATCATCTTACTATCTTCAGTAATTGAAGGTGGCTGTAAGACTGTAGTCACACCAGCAGACTAAGAGAGATACTGAGGGATGCATGAGAGGGACTGGGGAGAAGCAAGTGGCAAAGACTGCAGAGCTCTTACACTGCTTGCTGGGGAGATACAGACTTCATTATTGCCTTTTAGATCTGGCTCTTGAAGTTCTTCTATGTGGTTCTACTTCCTTCTAGGGGATCTTAAGCTAGTCTGAGGTGTGTGTGTGTGTGGGGGGGTAATCTGTGGATATGATGGAGATAGCCTCCAGGAGATGACTTTACTGAATCAACTCAAATTTATTCCAGAGTATAGGAAATATATAGGATTGGGAAGCCTGGGGATAAACCCCAATTTGCATTAAGTAGCACTGTCCTATCACAAGGCTTCATATGTGGCAGTAGTGCCCTGTAGTAGGGAACCTAGTGCAAGTCTTAGTTACTAAACGTGCAGCAGGGAAGAAAGGCTTCTAGCAGGAACTGTATCCAGGCTCACACTAGAGATAAATCAGGCTTCTGGGCTAGATACACCTTTCAGATGAGGTCAGTACTCCAGATAAGGGCAGGTAGAGAATAGGAAGTCTTGCTGGAAAGGGAGTCCCTCATGTTGCAGAGCTTTAGAGAGAGCTGCAATCTTGGACCATCAAGGCCTCCCAACACTTCTAGCCTTCCTCTGCCTCTAAAGAAAGTAGTATCATCATAGACTAATGGAATTTTGAGTTGAGATGACATGGGACTTAAAGGTCAATTACCTCCAAGCCTCTACATTTCCAGCTTATGCTTAAAATGCTTACCGAAATGCTCTTCTCCACTTCTCCAAAGTGTGTGTGTGTGTGTGTGTGTGTGTGTGTGTGTGTGTGTGTGTGGTATTATCTGTGTGATTCATGCCTCAAAGCCAAACTTTTTAGAACATTTGTTTTGTCTTTCCCTGTTAAAATGATTATTCACCTTAGATAATACAGCTTGGCTCTAAGCCTTTGCAGATCATCCCTTTGGCCTATAATGACTATAATCTGCTCAACCAGCATTTACTTAGTTGGGTATGCTGTAATCAGATACCTGTAATCAGGTACCAAATCCTCTTATTGTAACTTCTGCTCTGGTTGTATGTTCCCCTCCCAAATCATGTCATAGATACCTCTTAGACAAACCTGACTTCCTTTCATTTGTGAATTGACTCCACTAGGAGATGATCTCATATACAATATGACATATCATTTTATGAGCAACCCACACCTTGCCTGGTAGAGAAAGCCCTCTCATTAAGTGATTTTTGATAAATGACTGTTTCTAATAGCATTTCATTTAAAAACAATCCTAAAAGTCACATATATTGTTAGTGGTACAAATGCAAAGAGAATTGAGATCTTGATTCCCAGTCTCGTTATCTCTCTACTGCAAACACAATGTGTTAGACTTACTTTACACTGCACCCTGGCAGTTAAAACTCAAAACTGTCATTTAAGACAAATAGCTTCTTCTACAGACTTTAGCAGAACCCTACAGCTGGAATTGCCCAAAGCAAACCTCTGATCCTTCCTATATCCTCTTTTCCAGTTACAAAATAAGGTGATACCATTTCTCATCTCTTTTTGCTTAGAAATGATTAATGTAAGATCCAGTGAAACCAATATCCATGAAAATGATTAAAGACAAGGCTGGTACTCAAACACACTGTCCTTATGCCGTTTTTAGAATTGTTAATATCTTTCTGTTTGTTTATTGAATGCACAAAGTGCAACTACAGTGTAACAGCTTGGAGTAGAATGCATTTCCCCATCTTTAAAAACTGAGAAAATCTCACAAAACAAAGGATTCTTAAAGCATCATCTGTGTGAGCCTTTCTGTGCTTAAAAAAACAGAGTTTAAAGCATGCTATTGTTTCAATGTGTGATTATGAATCAAGCAATGAGGCCCTGACTTCATTGAAATTCTTTTTTTATTTAACTTCTTTATTTTTTCTTAAGAAGTTGCACATTTTCACCCCAATTCTGCTTACCTCTGTGTCTCCCCATATCTTTTCCTCACCCCTGCAAGCAAACAAGCAAGCAAGCAAGCAAAGAAACAGACAAAAATAAGAACAAAAGAAAGAAAGGAAGAAAGAAAGAAAGAAAGAAAGAAAGAAAGAAAGAAAGAAAGAAAGAAAGAAAGAAAGATCTCTTCACATTTTTCTGGTCTCTCCAACACCACCTCCCCATACATCTTGGTAGTACTGGGATCTATTGAGTGTCACACAGTATACCCTTTTGTCCAATCTGCTTTCCTAGCAAATGTTCATTGCAATGAGTCACGGTCTGGTTCAAGGCCTCTGGTTTCTGGTACACAATCACCACTTACTCCTCACCAGAACTCCCTTAGGATGCCATGTGGCTGCCTTGAATCATGGAGATCCTGTGAATATTGTTCTGCAGAACCAGTCCCTTTACCAGCTCCAGCAGTTCCTACATGGGGTAGATGTTAAGGTGAGCAAACCTAGGGCCCCTGAGGTGGCACAGGCAATAACATCAACACGAACTCCAGCTGCAGCTGGACTGTGGACCAAGACATGGCCCTTGGCATCATCTTGGACCCATATGACATCCTGGCTCCGGGTGGAAACACTGCCCACTCAGGTAGGGATATTCTGGTCACAGCAGTGCTCCCAGAAACCACCAAGGCCTCAGGTGATAGCCCCAACCCTGGGATTCTATGTGACCTTTGGTGGCAAAGCAGACTCTAACTTCATTACAGACCCCAGCCTCAGTAGGACCATGGACCCAGACATGGACCTCAGCAGCAACCGGGTCTAGATGTCACCATTACACCAATGGCAAGTGCAGGACACTCAGATCACCACAGGCCCAGTGGTAGTGAGGCCCTCAGACAACAACATGGCTCCAGACCTCTAGGGTCTCCAAGGCCTTTGATGGTAATAGGAGCCTCACACATCAATGTATACCCTAGCTGCAATAGGGCCACAGACCCATACATGGCTGTCAGCTGCAGCTCTGGCCTGGACATCAGCATGGCATTGGGTAGCAACGCAGTGCACTCAGATCTGCATGGCCCCGGATGCATTATGGCCCTTGGAAACCAACCTGACCCTGGGCATCCTCACAGCCCTCAGTTACCACAGGAGCCACATACATGAATCCAGACCCTGGCCGTTTTGGCCATGGACCCAGACAATTTCCCTCGGCAGGCAGTCAGCAGTCGGGACCAGGATGACACCACGGCCCTGACTTAGATCTGTATGGCCCCTGCTGCAGCATGGCCCCAGAACCCAACAAAGCCACAGGCTGTGGCTCAGATCCTAGGCATCCCTGTGAGTCCTAGAGGCAACCTGGGCTACTGACTTCAACACAAACCCCAGGTGCCAAGAGACCATGGACCAAGCTATGACCCCAGGCAGAAGCTCAGATTTGTCAACATCCTGGCTCCAGGTGGAAGCCCCGGCCACTCATGTCAGAATGGTCTGACAGCAAAGTGACAGTTGGACACCAACACGGCCCCAGGTGCCCCCCAGACCACTGGAATCAGTATGGCATTTAACAGCAACAGACATCAACACAGATCCTGGCTGCAGCAGGGTCATGGAAATCTATTCAATCTATTCTTTGAATTTAGTATATTTAATCTCTCTCTCTGTCTCTCTGTCTCTCTGTCTCTCTCTCTCTCTCTCTCTCTCTCTCTCTCTCTCTCTCTCTCTCTCTGTGTGTGTGTGTGTGTGTGCATTGTTTGTGTTAAGTCAGCATTGTTTTAGATGTAGTATATATTATATAAATATGAGACTATGAGGAAAATGATGATGTTTGGCATACAGAAGGTAGAGGAATGCAGAACAGAAGTTGAACATCATTGCCAGCTACATAGCAAGTTAGAAACTGATCTAAGCTGCATGACAATCATCTCACACAATTGTAAGGCAGTGAAATGTGAGTTATCTATCCAACATGGATACCAGAGGATGCTCAGTTAAAAACAATATATCTTCTTTACTTCTGCCTCCAAATGTTACATGAAATCCCTTTCAGGGCCTATTGTTCCCGTATCTTCATACTACATGGTATAAGATTTATTTAAGGAGTCACTTTCTTCTCAACAGAGAGTATGTTTCATTAGGAGAGAGGTTTGTGTTAACATGCTTCTGGTCCTACAGCAGCGTCAGCATTCACTAAGTGGGAAACATTCAGCACATATCTGGTATCTGTTCAAATGATATCTTAACCAGCATGGATTATTTCTCTTTAGATGTTGTCATTACTTCTCAATGATACCCTGTCCCTCACCCCTCTCTCTCCTCTCCTTCCCCCCCCTCTCTCTCTATCTATCTCTCTACTCTCTCTCTCTCCTTCCCTCTCTCTGTGATATTTCTGTATCCTATGATATAACTTCTTTGCCTGAAACAATTATTAACATAGCTAAAATATTCCTACTGAATTTAGTAATCACACTGCATGGGTTTAGCATCTTTTGCAATTTTCATTGCAATTTGCCAAAACTTTGTTAGTAATAATCACTCAATTATGACTATCTACTTTGTTGCATTATTTAGCAGTCTTCTCTAGTATTTCCTTGAGAATCTATAGCCTCAGAAGTTGCATCTCATACATAGGAATACACAATGAAAAAAAAAAGATAAAGGAAGATTTGTGGTTCCATGGTTTATCTCACTGTGTTTTTTTTTAAATACTGTATTTAATCTCTTACACATAAAAATGGTGCTATAAAGTAAAAGAAAGCAATGTTCTCATGGTGCTTTCTTTTACAGTGTAAATTACCTAACCAGTTAAGCTTCCCTTGAAAAGGAAACAAGAACTAGAAAAAGTATTATTTTCAGTTATTGAAAGCATTGCAATAACACCACAGATAAATTGATATACCATGAAAAAAAGGTAAACTTCAAATTTTAAGATAAATTTCATGTTAAAGTAACCATTGATGAAAACAACTTTTGGTTTTTTGAGACAAGGCTTCTCTCTATTGCTTTGGAGGCTGTCCTGGAACTCGCTCCGTAGATCAGACTGGCCTCAAACTCACAGAGATCCACCCACCTCTACCTTCTGAGTGTTGGGATTAAAGGCATGTACAACCAATGCCCGGCACAACTTATTTTTAAAGATTATCCCTCTGGTAATAATTGTAACAATACAAGTGGTTTATTAATTTCAGATTTCAAAAAACTCAATTAACCCAATACCTCATGAATTCAATGATCCTGACTATGCCCCAATTGGAGTGATATATTTGAATGAAATAAAAGAAATCATATATTTGAAAGAGCTGCAAATCTCCTATAAAAATGTTGGGAAATATTTGGCACAAAGTATACATCATCATTAATTCTAAAAAAAAGCCCTGTATGTTTATATAATAAAACAGTCCCTTCCTCCATATGCTATTGTTTTTATTCTGTGGCTGATATTTCCTTCCTATGGATCATATTATCAGAACATTGCTGCTGTAATGATTTGCAGAATTCTTTTTCATAGATGCCAAAACAAACAAGAGGACAGTATATATTAAGTTTATGATTTTTCAAAATAATTACTCATACATATTTTTTATAAAAAGTTTTATAAAGTGTTATGAGTGTGGTACATTGAAATGGATTTCTTACCCATCCTTCCATTGTGCATTTACAAACCTATTCAGTATTATATTTTATCAGGTTTTTGTTTTGTCTTAAAAATACCTAAATAAATAAAATACTTAAAATCCAAGTGAAGGAAAGCTACAGATGACACAGTTTGGTGTTATGATGAACCAGTGGAATTAATAAGTACTTGAGTGAAGGGGAAGAAAACAATAAGGCAACCATAGCACAATATTATGAGAAAAAATCAATAAGAATTCACAAGCAATGACCTAAAGATATGAGCAAATAATCCTTTCCCTTCATCTCACTCCCATCTCTGTCAGATCTATGGCATGATAAGGAGATATTAAACATGGTAATAAAAAAGTAGATATATAAAACCAGGGCTCTCAATTGTTTTCCACTAATTTTGTTATGACCATGAATATAATAATGCATCCAATTGTCACTTGTCACATGAGGCAATATCCAGACATTGTTCCTCTATATTTTTTGTTTTCTTCATAACAATGTAGCTACAATTCCCTCAACCATCTTTTCCTGGGGAGCTGCCCATTCCCACTCCCCTCCCTCATGATGGTTTAGATCAGTGGTTTTCAACCTTACTAAGGTTGAGACTCCTTAACACAGTTCCTCGTGTGGTGACTCCCAACCATAAAACTATTTCATTGCTTCTTTGTAACTGCAATTTTGCTGTTGTGATGAATCCTAATGTAAACATCTGGTATGCAACCTCCAATGGGGTTGTGACCCACAGATTGAGAACCACTGCTTTAGATCATGCTAATTCATGAGATTGCCATCCGAGTCATGCCAAATTAGTCTGGGAATAAGATTTCATGCAATGGCTCATCACATACTTTAGTAAAAATCAGTACATATCTCCAAGCCTGCATGTCTGTAAATTAGTCATGGCATTGAAACAAACGCATTCTATGATCTGTCATTCATGCCCAGCTGTCTTGAAAGTTTACAAATGATTTTTTTTCTTATAAGTTGACATTTTATCATGCATTAATTAGAAAATTAGACAATATTCAAACTAAATCTAGTTGCCTATTATTTTCAAGGTTGAATGGCACATTCTGTCTGTTTTGCATTTTTTCAGGTTCTTTGACATCTCAAAAGACAATCTTTACTTGATAACATGTTCATTCCTCATACAATTCCTATCCATTATGTTGACAGTTTTTCATTATGAAAATATATTTTGCAATTGAATTACTTTAGTTTCTATGGTTAATTTTTTGGTTAATATGCTTTGTATAATTAATGATCTAGTTGCTGGAATTTTTTATATTTCAATGCTAAGTGTTTTGGTTAAATTGAAAAGCATTATTGCAAAAGGCATAAATAGATTGAATGTTTGAAACACTGAATAATTTATAACAATCATCTGAATGAACTTCCATAACCATATATCAATGCAAGCTGAAAAGACAGAAAGTCCTCGACACAACTGTGTGTGCCACTGATCATGAGAGCATGAGGCAAGTGTTGATTCTGCTCTGTCTGGCCACATCTGCTCTGAATCAAATAGTTCAGAGTTGAAGGCAGTGAGAAAAGTGAGCTTAACCACCCTGCACTGCCTCCTGGTTAAGTATGAGTCATCTAAAATTTTCATTCTCTTTTACATATGTTTAATTCGATGAGAAAACCACAAAGTAGGAGATGACAGGGTCCACATTTTATAGCTATTAATATCCAAAGCTGTCCATAAGAAGACACCAAAGACAGCTTTCTAAGATCCATACATTCTTAGATTGCATAAGCACTGAAGATACCTAGATGATTTTATTTTAATGGCGACTTATAGGAGTCTTTAACAAACCTGGATACACAATACAAAAGGAGAGAAAGGATACAGAAATTTGAAAACAGGTGATGAACAAATTTTTATGTGTTTTGTTTTTCCTCAAAACTCATAAATCATACTTGTACACAGATGAAGTGCAGAGAATTTTGTTGGTCATGGTTTGAATCCTGGAATTCAGTTCCATATTGCCCATATTGACTTGTCAGACCTACCTACGCTAGCCCACCTAAAATTAGCTGATTTGGGGTAAAAACAAGCCATTACTGACCTTGTATCAGCACCTGAAGAGGTTTGTAAATCTGTATTCACCCTTAGACTGCCTTCTCTCTCTCCAAGCTTTTGACTTCCAGTTTCAGCTGCCTGAGGTTGAAGCCTAACATACTCTTTTGGATATTATGTGCACAATCTCCACACAGACCATCAAACAGCACTGGTGGAGCCAACAGGGCTGCAGCTGGTGTTTAATCCTGTAGTTTCATGCAGTCAGAGTAAACTAAGGGGAGCTATGAAATCTGAACACAAACTCAGGACCAGCAAAGCGCAGACAAGCCAAGTTCCTGGTCGCTTTCGTTCCTGGCATGAATAAACAAACGCTTTGCCTCCAAAAGTATCATCAGTGTTCCTAAGCCACTGTTCCAATAACATATAATAGGAGTTTATAACAAAATTACATTTTCCCAGAAACTATACATGCATGGTGCTTTGGCTACTCTTTTTTTTTTTTCTAGTAGTTCTTTTCTGTGTCCATCCCATCTATCCCCTTCCCCAGCTTCCCAAACCCCCACCCATATATGCAGGCATTGGAGGCTCTTGACTCTCTTCTTCTACCGAGGACACAGGCTGTTTAAAAATGATCTTATGATCTTATCATCATTCACTTCAGTTATTTATGGTTTTCATCTCTGCAAATGTTGTTGTACAAACTGGCCCAGGGCCCTGGATTCCAGGAAAGTTCTCTCGGGAGTCTAAGGAGTGACTTTAAACTTCTTTTTCTTAGGTATACAGAAACTCCCCCTCACCCCCCAGACTAAGTAAAACCTGGTCAATCACAGAATTTTCTGGATCCTTAGCAGTACTTTTGGAAACCCCTTTCTTTGTATTACTCAAAACTAATAATGGGAAACTATAATCAATCCTCTTAGCTAGTTTCTTCTGCAGTCATTTTTCCTTCTTGAACTGATGTTTCTTCTTCACTTTTGCACAAAATCCCGTTTGTGGTCCTATCATTTTACTGCTGGAAATGATGGCTGATTAAAAGGAATATCCCACTCTTTAAAAAGTTCTTTGTGAACTCTTCCTGGTGACATAAACTGACACACTAGAAATCTCGCACCAAAAAGGTAGTTGTGCACTGTTTCCACAACTACCTTGGCTGCATCATCAGACTCAAAATGCACAAAGGCAGTCTTTGTTTTTCCAGTCCATCTATGTCTGCACTACCTAGTCTGCTAACAGTGCCAAACTGGGAAAAGTCTTCATAGATAAGGCTTTCAGAGAGTGTTGGAGGTAGGTTGCCCAGAAAGCTTATAACAGGAGGAAGCTTTTGTTGTTTTGTTTTCCTTCTTTTGCTCTTTCAGGCCCCAGAGAACTTTGTGCCAGGTCATTCCAAAGCAAAACAAAAACTCCAGACTTCCTGCAGCTCCTCTTAGTTTGGGAGATATGCTAACACAGCCATGCTGACTAGGGCCAGCAGCTTTCATTTAACTCCCTATTCTCTGTGAGCGCAGGAAAGGTTTCCTTGAAAGTCAGATAACTTTCCCTGAGCTGCCTAATCTTTTAGAGGCAGAACTAGAAAATTTTACAGATATCCACCAGGTTCTTTCTGTCATAATGCTGGTTCTTCATTCTTCAATAAAGGGCACAACTATTGTGTTGTTCACAAGATTTGAAACAACTAAGAAACGTGCTTAAAGAGATTCAACTACGTTGTAGGCTGGTTCAAGTTTTATTAAAATATTTTATATTTAAAATAAACAATTTGCTCATTTTGTAGAATTTGGTAAGGATACAGAGTAAGAACACTCCGGTCACTCCCTCCTCATATTAACTGATGGTAACTCGGATGTATGTTTAATTCCCTTCTCTTCTATATGACTGCTAGTTCTGCACACTAGTCAGATATCTCTCTTTCACGAGAACTTGCCATTTAAAGATCAGCCTTAACCTGAAGGATACACATGGCTCAAATGAAAGACATAAAGTGGAACTCAGCGGGACAGAGAGCCTCACAGAGGTTATCAGCAACCACCAGGCTGAGGCAGAAAGCTTGTTTTCAGTTCAAGGCCAACCTGTTTTACATAGTATGAGGCCCTACATCACTCCCTGCCCCCCAACCCCCCAAAACTATCTTTTCCTTACTCACCCCCCAGAAAAATGACAGCAGTACTCTCTTCCTCACAGTGTATTATCAGGAAGTTATACCAACACCTATCCCAGGGAACCACCTTAATTCCACTCTGCAGCCTCATTTCATTTCACACATTGAATTGGTCCCCAAACCTTGTGTGCTCAAATATCTACCTCTCAGTTCTCAACCTTCCTCCATCCTTCCCCCAGAGGTTACCCTTACCTAAGACTTGCTTGACATTGTTCTCCTGGATCAATGACAGAACAAATGCAATCTGTTCCCATTCTAAAACACAAGTGCAGCTTGTTCTAAGTCCACGGTCTTTACTGCAGCAAACAGTCTTCTACTCCACTCCATTCCTCCAATACTTCATGATTCTAGTAGAAACACAGATAGCCACATTGCGTTGATGGTGGCAACATGGAACTCTGGGTGACTTGTAGTGGACTATGCGATGAATTTACTTGGCCAGTGTCAATTCACCTTGCACTAGCATAGGGATCTGCAAACTGTTTCTGTTAAGAATCAAATAATAAGCATTGTGTTTTTGAGAAACTTGTGGTTTTTGTTGCTTTTTCTTCTTTACATTCCTGAAAATACATTAATTTGTGTTTGTTTGGTGACTGACCTGATTTTTATAAGAGCAAGTTTGCTCACTACTGCATTAGACAGGGTAATTAAGGGATGGACAGAAGCCACATATTTTTGTTTTCTATGCAAAATTAAACTGTGATATGAGAGATGTGTTCCATTCTATTTGTAAATTAGTATTCATCTACCATCAACCCTCTCTAGATAAGAGAGTTAGACAAAAGAAAGCTTAGAAGTGTTCAAGATAAATCTGCTGTTTATTATCTCTTAAAGATTTTATTACAGATTTTATGTACACATTGAAACAATTTCCTGTCAAGACCATGGTGGGTGCAGGCATGAGAAAATAATTCTGAGACATCACCTGGTTGAGACAGTAATTATTACACATCAAAAGAAATGGCCATTGAGAGAAACATTGAGAGGCAGGTAGAGGTGCTGACAACTGCATTCTGGATACAATCTAAATTATGCTTCCAAGCTCCTAAGGGCTAAAGCAATTAATGCTTCATGGACACACTTGCTAAGATCCATAGCTGTAGTGACAATTAGAAAGTCAGAACCTTCACACTACCTGGGATCAAATGGTGTTATAAATTATTGCCTGTACTAGGGAGTTCTCATTGACTCCTGGTATAAAAGATGTTTTCTCATTTATCTTTAATGCATTTATTGACTTCATATATGCCACTTTCATTTCATCATCATTGTAAGCCAAGAGTTTTTTTTTTTTTTTTTAGTCCCAAAAGCTCACCCTCACCTCGACTTCCCATTCCTTATCTCAAAATAATTCCCACAGCACTCCTCCCCTTCAATATAGTCTTTTCCCTCTTTATATAGCTTAAAATATACAAGAGAAGGAACAACTCTATCCAAATTAAACTTCATGTACTTTGTAAAGTCTGAGGGGAACTCCCCACTATGGTAGTATGACTATGCTCTAATTTCCACACCATTTGACAAGGGCCACTGTAGATACAAATTATCTTTAAAATGGACAACTGAAATCTCCACAAACCAATGCCATGCCCTCAGAAAGGAGACACACAAGAAGACAACATCAGGGCAGAGGAAGAGAATTACTCTGACTACAAGTATCACATAGCTACTTCCTCCAAGCTGAAACCCTCTTCTGGAGGGAGGAAAGAGGCTGACAAGACCCAAAAAGCTAAAAGTCTTATAAGGCTCATGTACCACACATGACTGCTGAAAATGCACAGCCCACCAGTGTTGTTTGTCTCAAAGACCATACTCTCTTCCTGTTCCATCAATTCTCTTTTCTCTCCTAAATATGGCTTGTTATACTCTTTGAAGTATAATCTTATATTATCTTTCCCAGAAAATGAATAAAAGTAAGCAAAGAATCTGTATAGAGCTTACCAGTCAGCATTGGTACTCATCCATCTCAGCTATGTCAATCAAGCAGAGATGCTGCTAAGTATCTAACGATCTAAGATACATTCTTTACATAAGGATGCCATGCTTATCTTCTTCCTAACCAAAGGAGAGTCCCCCCAAAAAGTCTCACTTACAGACCCTCTAGCAGTTGAAGGCATAATCTTCAACACACCATCCTTAGTCCATATGCCCCATATGTCCATATGCTCTTCTGTTACCTCATACACTGTTAGTGCTGCTTAGTTTTGTCAACTTGACACAAAGTAAGGTCCTCTGAGATAAGCAAATCTCAATTGAGAAAATGTCTCCATCATGTTGGCCTAGGGCATCTTCTTGGTTAGTGATTGACATGGGAGGGCCCAGACTACTATGAACATGAGCCCTAAGCATGTGTTCCTGGATTACATATGCACATGAATGTATGTATATAAAGCAAGGTAAGGAAAACATCTAAGCAGCTTTCCCCATGATTCCTTTATCTGCTCCTACTGCTCCTACTTCCCTGCCCTGACTTCCCTTAATGAATAAGTTGCTTTTGTTTGGTGTTTATAACAGTCATAGAAAGAAAACTAGGAAATTTTTCATTAGCAAAACTCAATGGTTCTATTTTAAAATTACATTCAACATAAAACCATTTCTTTCCACTTCACTGAAACACATTGTTCAACCACCATTATATCTGATTTAATCTCCTAACTGGTCTCTTTTCCTTCTTTCTCTTGGATGATCTATTCTTAACCAGAGTTGTGAAAATTATTTCCAAACTGTATTTCAAATTACATGATTTTTAAATTAAATTTTTGCAAAGGGGCCCCTATTTCATTCAGAAAGAAAATCATATGATCAGAATGGTGTGCAGTCATTTATGTCTACTACTTTATCTTCCATGACTCCTTATCAATCCAGTTACACTGTTATCTTTATTTCCTCAACAAAGCATCCAACACCCCACTTCCCAAAGCAGTTCACAGAGTTGGTCCCTCAGGCTGGAATACCATTCCTAACACACCTACAAGTATATCTCCTTGATCTAATTTAATTCCTGCCTCCAGTACCATATTCTCAATGAAGTCTAAAATTACTATCTTATTTGATAATTTTTGTGTCAAACTATACTAACTCCCTATTTTCCATCACAGTTCTATTTTTAGTAAACTTACCACTTTATGCCATAGTATATAATTTATTTAATCTTTGATGCATTATTTAATTTTGTCCCTAGAATATGACCTTAATAATGTGTAGACTTTTGTCTATTTGTTGACATGGAAAAATACCAACATCTTGTTACAGTGCCTGTGACCTCATGTGTACTGAATAAACTAAATTACATAGTATTACAATGGATTAGAGTGAACTTGAACTCTATTCCCCGCTTTGTCAAAAAAAAACATGCAATTGACATTTGAGCAGTCCTTTCTAGCCAATTCCTCTTCTCTAAAGTGAGCAGGACATTGAAAAGATAGGAGAAAACAAGTCACAATGCCCCTTATAGGTGCCAATACTTTACATATCAAAATCTATGTTACTAATTTAGGACTACTGTAAGGAAATGAACCGATAAATATTGGGCACTAGCATTCTGCCAGATATTTAAAATCCATAATTTCACTTATAAAGAATACTATGAAGCCAAGTATTGTCATCCTCATTTTATAAGTAAACGATCTCTGGGAAGCTTAAATTTTCCCAAAAGAAAAAGGAAATGAGATTATAAAACATAAAAGATGCAAAGGTCATTCATTGATATATTTCCTTAAAAAGTACAAATGCATCCTGTTTTGGTTAGCGGCAGGGTCCTTTCTGATATTTGCTGCCCAGGTGTTTTCTTTTTTCTTTTATTAACTAATAGCTGTCCATCTTCCATAGAACTCTAGAAGGAACTATTCTATTTAGAGAATATCCAACCATCTGTCTATAATCAGTTTTAGAAGTACATAGTTTCTGTAAGTTTAGCTAATCACTCCCTTTCCTTTGAAACTACGTGGAGAATAACTTCATAATCTTCAATGTCACTGATTGCATCACTATCTGGCTGTGTATAAGAATGATCACATATAGTGCAAAGTGGAGGGATGGACACAAAAAGACAGAATCTAACACTCAGTCCCCAGAACAGTGGCAATTCTATCTCCAACATCCCCAAGGTGGTACCTGCTGGCATTAGTAAATATTCCTTGGATTTATGAAATATTGCTTTTTGTTGGTTACATTATTTTATAACTCTTATTTTTATTTGAAATTTGAAAATTTTAAAGTTATGTAATTTCCACTCTACTTCACGCTCCAAATCCTCCCCAATTCTTTTTTGAGTTCATGATCTCTTCTTTATTATTGATATACTCACATATATACTCATATATATGTACATAAACATATACATACATATACATGTGTTTGTGGTAGAAGTTTACATGGCATGATCATTTTGATCTAGTATACACAGGAATGGCATTTAGGGCTGCTTGGATCTCTCATTATATGATATCCTAGGTGTAATTCACTTCTGACTCCTTGACCAATGTCTTGGAAAATACAATTAGCAAATAAATTCATGCTCATATGTACATGTAATCTATCAGAGGAAAAACTGTTTCTATCTATTTCAATAACCGTTGATTACCTATAGCATCTTATCTCAGGGTAGAACCTTGTGAGATAACCCCATCCACATATCAACTAGTATGGTGTATGCAGGTATTACTTATGCAACCAAATTGCTATAATATCATGTATATATCATTGCTATCACATCTAGAAAACACCATCTTGCAATTGACTTCCTGGTCCTCTGGCCCTCAAAACGTTTCTGAACTCTCACAATGTTCCTTGAGCCTTAAGTGTAAAAGTTACACTGTAATTACACCAATTCTTTGGTGAGGGTAAAAACTACATTCATTTTTCTGTGGGTAAAAGGATATGTACCTGTACTGTTTCCAAAGGATGTATTGTAGAACTCAGAATAATATTCTAACATAATATCAACATTATTTAGGATACTCTAAATCCAGGGTTCAGTGCCCCTTGAGGAATAAACAAAGTTTAATGGACATGCCATGAAGAGTGAAGCTGGATTAATTACAAGGATCTTACAGGGAATAATTGAAATAAACTCTTCTATTTCCAGGAATTAGTTCTATAATGTAGGAATGTAAACCTGAAATTCCAGTAGTATCAAGAAAACCATGAACCTTTGGACACCAAGGAAGCAGGCAGGCAATAAAAATGAATGGCCTAGTAAGGATGTTGAAAATAGTGATAAATAATAGTTGTGATGGCAGGTAATAGAGAATGTTTTCCTTCACCAAGCAATGTCTTCTTATATAACTTGTGTTTATGTTTTGATTCAATGTTTTAACCCTGGGAAGACCAAACAGACTCTATCTGCAGGCTCAATTTAGTCTTGATCTGCTGTTTTATAGTTTAAACTTCAAACTGTCATCAGTTATCTGGTACCCATAGTAACCAAGAAAAGTATGATCTCACATGCAGGGAACATAAGCAAATTTATCTTAAGTAGCCTCTAACAAGAACACTTAAGAAAACCTTATCTCACTGTGGTAATCTGAATATAATTGGCCCCCCATAAACTCATAAGGAGTGGAACTATTGGGAGGTATGGCTTTTTTGGAGTAGGTATGGCCTTGTTGGAATAAGTGTGTCACTGTGAAGGCTATGAGGTGCTATGCTCAAGATACTGCCCTGTGTCTGAGACAACTACCTGTTAGCTATAAGATATAGAACTCTCAGCTCCTCCAGCACCATGTCTGCCTGTATGCCAAACATGTACACCATGATGATAATGGACTTAACCTCTGAACTGTAAGCTACCCACCCCAATTAAATGTTTTCCCTTATAACAGTTGCCATCCTTATGGTGTGTATTCACAGCAATAGAAATGCAAACTGAGACAGAAGTTGATACTAGGGATTGGGGTATTATTGTTATAGGCCTGACCATGTTTTTATTTGGATTAGAAAAGCAGTTAAATATTATAAGAGCTGTTTAATATACCATACTAATAGAAGCATGGACAACAATGGTGCTGAGTGTGACTTGATGAACTGTGAGACCTTTTTCAAGAGGTTACAGAGGAGAAGAATATTAATATATGGCCTTTAGACTGTTCTTATGATATTTTGGTGAAGAATATTTCTGCCTTTTTCCCATTTCCAGTGAGTCTGTCTGAGGCTAAAGTAGAGTTTTGGGTTAATTCCTTTTATAGAGGAAATCTCAAAACAGCCTAGTATAGACACTGTCATGTGATTATTAGTGGTAACTCTAATGAAGATTTATAATGAAAAGGAGTAAGCTAAGCAGGGTAAATTACAAAACATAAATATGGAGCTAAATCCTGTGTTCAAGGAATAAATGGAGTGGGGTCATCATGGCAAGTTTCCAACGAGCAAAATTCCAAACTTGCAACAAGGAGTTAATGAAGTTTCAAGCCAGGTGTGATGGTGAATATCTTTAATTCAAGCACTCCAGAGCTCCAGAGTCAGAGGATGGTAGGTCTCTGAGATTGAGGCCTGCCTGGTCTAGAGATCCAGTTTAATGATATCCAAGCTATAAAGGACAGAAAGCTGGTAAAGATGTAATTAAGCAAGGGGGTCATGTTCCACCCCCAGTACGGAGCAGAACTTGGCAGCCCCAGCCCCATTGTTTTAGAGTTAAGGATACAAGTAAAGGGCTAAGGAATTTGCCTCTGAGACTAGGGAAAGACATCAAGGCCAGGCATGTGTCAAGGGTGTTCCTGAGTGGAGGTCAGAGAGGACATTGTGTAAAATTATGAAGTCTGGATTGCCTTGGAGAACTCAAACTGATAGAGTTACCAGAGGTTAAATACATGCAGAGGAGGGCAGATAACAGGGAGTGGAAACATACTAAGAAGAAGACATGTGTTGCATTCAATAAAGCTGAACAGAGGTGAAGATCTGAAGAGCATTTTGACATCATACATGAAGATGCAGCATTTGGAGTTTTCCCAACTGGTTTTTAGTCTTTGATCCAGTAATTTCTCATTATGCTCCCATCCCTAGATTTTGGACTGATATTGTATATCCTGTGCTATTATATGTTAGAAGGATGTGATCTGCTTTTTTGTTTTAATTTGATAAGGATTGTAATTAAGAGACTGCATGAATCTTAAAAGAGGCTTTCAACTTTTAAATATTGTTGAGACTGTGATAGATTATGGGGACTTTTGAAGTTGGACCAAATGTATTTTGCATTATGATATTCTTATAAGCTTATGGGGGCAGGGAGAGGAACATGGTAGTTTAAATTGTGTAATTGGTCCCCACAATCTCATAGGAAGTGGCAATATTAGGAGGTATGGTTGTTTTGGAGTAAGTATTGCCTTGTTGGAGGAAGTGTGTCTCTGTGAGGGTGGGCATTGAGGAGAGTATTCTCAAAATGCCACCCAGTATCTGAAACCACTTCCTGATTGCTGCAAGGTATAGGACTCTCAGCTACTTCTTGAGCACCATGTCTACCTGTAGACTGACATTCCCCATCATGATAATAATAGACTGAATCTCTGACCTGTAAGGGAGCTACCCAAATTAAATTAAATATTTTCATATGTTAGACTTTCCATGGCCATGGTGTCTCATCACTGCAATGGAAACCTAAACTAAGACCTTTACCATCTGGACATTGTAGAAGATTTCTGAGTTTTTTTCTTATATTCTTCAGCATCTCCTACACTGATGATATTTACCATTGGGGTTCTTAGGCAACTGAGCACATTCAATTCAACATTCTGAGGACAGTAATATATTGAATTTTGCTGGTTGAACAACTACTTCAAGGGTGTTAATTTTTATCCATCTTAAAATGTTCAATTAGGATGAACCCAAATATTAATGGAACAAAATCCATATTAACATTAATTTTGCTATTATTGTTTCAATTTTAATATTCTAAGATATAATTTTCAAGTGTTCAATTTTTTCCATTAATTCTTTGAGATCTTAATACAATGTGTTTTGATTATATTCACTCCTCTCCAAATATTCTGAGATCCATTCCCCTATCCCTACTCAGTCAACACTGTGTCTCTCACACATTTTTGGTGAGCAATCAAGATTATGTTGCTTAAATTTTCTTGAAGATGTAGTCTTATACTGGGCATGGTTGATTTTACAGGGGCTACAATCTTGAAGAAAACTCTTTGTCCTTCTACCAGCTGCTAATAATAGCTGCAAATATTCCCTCAGCTTCTAGTCCAGCTCTCATCGCCATTCTTGGATTTGCTCTGGTTTGAGAATACACAGGTTTTGTAGATATTATTTCAGCCACTATGAATTCAAATATGTACCTATCTTGCTGTGTTCAGAGGGCATTATTTTCTTGTAGTCATCTTCCATGTCTGGATCATACAGGCTTTCTGCCCCCCTCTCCATGTTGATCTCCAAACCGTGGGAAGATGAACTGTGGTATATGTGTTTCATTTATGACTGAGCATCCTGAAGTTTTTATTCTCTGAACCTTGGTCAATTGTGTTAACCACTATCTAGTAGGTTTTTATATGAGGCTTGATATATGCATTGGTCCATTAATATAGTGACAAGTCATTAGGAGTTGACTTAAACGGTTTCCAATCACTGCCCGGAGGAACAGTTTCCACTTGGCAAAATAATAGACCCTTCCCTAGTGTCCGACATAAGCTCTATAGTCTCAGCAATGGAAACAATGGAGGATTTTGGCTGATAATGTTGCCAAGTATGGCTTTCATCTTCTGGAGTTGCACATGAATCCAATAAAAAAGCATTTAGTTCTCCTACAATGTCCATGTCACTATTGCACAAGTAAACATATCTCAATATGCCAGTCATGTTATAGCATGCAGTGTTCACAGCTGGAAATGACTTATGATCACTTTGCCCCTCTAGTAATATGGATAACACCTCAGAAACTATAAAAGCTAACCAGTAGGATTGTAGCTTCTAGCTGAACAACAGCTGGATGTATTTGTGTTAAGTGAGTGAAGTATGTGTTATCTTCAGTAATAGTGTCTTACTACTTAGTAACTGGAGGGTAATCAAGTGTACTGTCAACAGCCTGTGGTGTTTTGTGGTCTATTCTGATGAACAACTCCAAAAGAATCATCCCATTCCTAGAACTGGGATTTTTATTTGTTAGCCTCTTGTGTCTAGTAGGGGTGTTGTTACCCTATTATAGGGTAATACAGAGTAACTCCATTTTAGCTTCTAACTCTCTCTCTCTCTCTCTCTCTCTCTCTCTCTCTCTCTCTCTCTCTCTCTCTCTCTCTCTCTGTGTGTGTGTGTGTGTGTGTGTTTCTTATGGTGACTTTCTTATTGTTCTTGCAAACCATCTCAGTGTCCAGCCTAGTGCATTCATTCATCTCTAGGAGTGTTACATGTTATAGGATGAATGTGAAAGTGTCTGATTCTTTAGACACTTGCATCCCAGCAACCATTCACCTGGTTAATAACCAGGAAGGCAACAAATCAGCTCTTGACTTTGGAATCTATAGTCCTCTCAACCTACATTTAACTTGCCAAAAATACACTGGGGTCCTTCTCCAATCTTCCATCCGACGATGCCTTTAGGATTTTAGAGATTGGTTTTCAGGGCAATCCAGCAACTTCTGTTCTCCTCTCTCCAAATATGAACTTCTACCTGGAGGTAGCCCCTCATTTGGATAAATATGAATCTCTCCTCTCAGCATCCCCAAAGAATAAGTTTTCAAAGTCCTTCTGTGCCATGTATCTTTTACATTCACAAGCCTGCCTAATGTCATGAAAGCCATCTGACTCCACATCAGAAGGAGTTAACAAGTCTTCACTCACCCTGGCTTTGTTCCCCACAAACATGAACCAAGATAGGAATATTTGAAATGTTCCTAGTTTCCACTTTTTAAATATACTGTGAGCTGTAAGGATAGATGATGGAAGTGATGAATATCAACAATCTCCAAAATTATTGCACTATTAAAAAATCATACTTTATGTGTTACCCACTGAATGCTGTTTTTTTTTTCTTTTCTCTTAGTATTCATCCAAAAACATTTAGCACTTGTGGATGGACGTGGAGGCACTAGGCTCAGCACAGAGGTCACATGAAAGAAAGTAAGAAAAGCACCATGATAAACAATTCATTAAGAGGTGAACAGAAAACTAGGTCAGGAATCAGACATACTCTGGATGCTCTACTAAACACCACTGAGCCTTTGGCACAGATCCCTGTTTATGCACCCGAGTTCTCAGGTTGAAACTTGAACATTTTCTGAAGCTGTGAGCTGCAGCAAATCATTCTTTCCATTATGATCAATTTGCAGACATGTCTCTTGCTTTTACAGGTTCTGTTTTTCGTGAGTGGTGGCTAACACAACATTATCAATATAAGTCATTTGCTCCCCGTATCTGTCTTTTTCTAACCTGTTAAAATTTTTCTTTTAGTTTTAAGATTTCTATCATTCTAGCATCAGAGGAACTTCCTCTCCTGGCATCATAATTTTATTTGATGTAACATTATTTTAATACAATCACTAAAGTTGTTAAAGATAATTTTAATTCTAACATATAAAAGGTTTCTCTTTTGAATGTTGGAAGATAATTTTGATGTTGATGACATAGTCACCTGTTTTCATATTTAATTTTTCTTTGTTACTCTACTTTTCTCTTAAGTGATGGGTTAAAGTTGACCCCAATATTTATAATTCTTTGAAACTTTAAAGTTGTTTTAAATTAATGTTCTTTGTTCCATAATGACATGGAACAAAGTTGAGAATAAATACTAAGACAGGATATAAAATAAATAAATGTAATCACATGGACTAGGTGACCTTGGTAATGTACAACTATGGGGAACATTTGTAAAGAGTTGATGAAAATGAACAAATATACATTCTTAACACATCACACTTGTAAGATTATAACTAAAGAATAGAGTTAATCATTCTCTTTAGTGCTTGTATAAGAAAGAAATAACTATAAGAAAGAAACCTCATTGTGATTTTCAAATACCTATTAATGTTTATAATTCCACAAAACACTGATTCCTGTAGATCATATGGTTCCCAGTATAAATGAAATTATTTTGTTTATGAGAATGTATTAGAAAGCTCAGTGTCTACTCTCTTTTGTCTCCTTCCATGGAAGCAATACACATCCTCGACATACTCATTATGGTTTTAATGGGTGGGATGCTGAGTGGATGGAAAAAAACAAGAAAGCACCACTTTGTAGCATGATCTTGAGGGATTGTTGCAATTTGGACAGGCCTTCTGTCCTCTTCCATCAGTATGCCCCAACTGGAACTGCTCATTTTTTTTCTGTTTCTTGATTGAGATGACATGACTCTAATCCAGAGCCACACTGAATTGGAATGGTTTTCATGAATAAAGACTCAATATGCATTAATGTAGCCTACTGAGGCTTGGATAGCCTCAGTTCATAGCATCATTGTAGTGATAGCTGATACAAAAATGGATACAGACAAGGTACTTTCTAGTGAACAAAACATCTGAAATGTATGTACCTTGTGGCTTTGGGGTAAATTGGCAAGTGGCATTGAAACTCATTACAAAGTAGAAAAGTGATGTGATAACTAATATAATAACACCCTCATTTTTCTCACCACACATCTCCATTCTCAAACTGTTGAGAATTTTCATTTACTCTTAACATATCTATAACTCTAGCATCGAGGATGCTTTGCTTCCTGGCATCATAATTTCATGCATTGTAATACATTATTTTAATGCACTAACTAAATTTTTTAAGTAATTTTTACTCTGATAGTATTTTGAAAATAGAGAATCTGAATCAAAAGCACATTAACTGTACTCTATTTGAGATCTGACTGTTCCAAAGCGGTATCACTGATCAAGATACATCAGTTTCCTACTGGCCTTTTCCCCCAGGGCACCATTACACTAGGAAGTTCCCCTAAAAAACAGCATCCTCTACTCCTGTTTTGTAAAATCTCTACCTCTGGTAGAGCTGAAGGCAGAAAGCATACATAGTAATTCTATAGCTTGGAGCAAGGAGATTTTGAGATTGAATGTCCTGAACAAGAAAGTCGTGTTTGATGTTCGCACAGTTGATGAATACTACATGAAAGAGATAAGCTTGGGAAATAATTGTCTATCTATAAAAATAGATAACAGAGAAAGAGGAAATGCACATATCCCTGGATGTTTCAGGTAAAGAAGCAACTGATTCTCATACCATCTTCTTGTAATTAATCACACTGAGAAAGTAATTGTAATTAATCAGGGAGAAAGGATCAAGTTAAGGCAGTGCCAGCACCTCATGTGTGGGATCCCTTGCTGCTGTCAGATGTCCTTAGGAAATGTTTTTCCCTCTGAAAAAAATAATAAAAAGTTTTCTTTTACTAAAAATGTCAATAATTGCTTTTTTCAATGAAATAATCCTATGACAATTGATTAGGAAGTGTCTGTAGACTTTTACCATTTTCAAGGTATCTTTCAGTTTACACATATACATGGAAGCAAACAGAATTACATATATTTAAAAGATGCTTTACAGACAACTGCATTGCCAGGGCTGCTGCACACCCAGATTTCAGGAGATTCTCACTGTTAAAAAAAATGATTGACTCCGTACTCTTCTAAGGACAAGGATTAGATGCATAATGTCACTCAGCTTCCATAGGCAGCAGTTTCTTCAATGCTTCTCTCAGATGATATGAAGATGGATCATAAAACAAGAAGACCTGCAGAGGATACAGAGTCTTAGTGAGAACTGGAGAGCTAATATTGACCAAAACTGGAGTCTACTCAGACTATTTCCTATGTCTGTAAGGAAGAGTCTCAAAATATCTTCCTAGCGGGATTTCAGAGCTCCTATGGATCAATGACTATTGAGAGATTCCCATTGTTTCCATCTTTTGAATAGGAGTGATGATTGTTGTCTGGGTTCCTTGCTTACCACTGTGCATCAGAAATGTGTTTTCTTTCCAGTTATTGATTTCTAGATCAATAAATCCAAACTTCACATTCAGTCTCTCACAAGGTGGGTTGCTCAATAGTATTTATTGTTTACAGGAATAAATGTCTTGTTATGAAAAGCTTATAATACACAATTTGATCATTTAGTACATTCATTCCACAGACATATATTGGTACAATAGCAACCCTAGTAGTCTTGTAGGTGTAGGGAATGGAACAGTCAACAAGAGGAACCAAGATGCTGAGCATGTACATTATACAGCAAAAGCAGATTAAAGAACTAAAAGCACTTCTCTTGTCAACCCAAGTATTCCTCTATTCCCTGATTGCAATTTGTCACTAGAGAATCTTAGTCAAAAGCATGTTAAATGCATTCTTCCTGAGGCTTGACACCTCTAAAACAATGTCATTAATAATGATACAGCAGATTTCTCCAGGCCCCTTCCCCAAGACACTATTATACTAGGAAGTTCCCAAACCCAAATCACCATCTGCTCCTTTATCTCGATCAGTACCAAGATCCCTGATGCAGATCACCATCATTCTATCACCTTTCTGCTTTTTCAACCTCACACTCTTTTTAATTCTATAATCCATACCCTACTCAAAGCCTTGGCATTTTAAAACCTATGACAAGAATTTTCCAGTTTTTACCTGAATTATCTATTTCTTTCATTTCATTCATCACCCTCTGTATAGCCATCAAATTTGCTTCTCTAAAAACAAGCTGACCAGGCTGGAGAGATGGCTCAGAGGTTAAGAGCACTGACTGCTCTTCCAGAGGTCCTGAGTTCAATTCCCAGCAACCACATAGTGGCTTACAACCATCTGCAATGAGATCTGGTGTGCAAGCATGCATGCAGATAACTGTATACATAATAAATAAATAAAGTTTTATAAAAAGCTGACCATATCAGACATCTCAGATCCTACACATGTACTATCTTCTTCCCTTAAGACATACATTTATATTCTTTAAATGTTATACAAAAGTCTCTGGGAAATGCATCTTGCCTTTATTTTTAGTCTCATGTTTTCTTTGCTCTCAAAATTTATATTTATCAATTTTAAATTGCTTAGAATCAGCATCACTTGTTATATGAATCCCAAGTTACCCAGTACTAATGGGGATATTCATTATGGCCTGTGGCCTGAACAAACCCAATTTGCCTCTCAGGTATTTCAACAAGAAATCTAAACAATAATAATGAGTCAACAAGGAAGTGTCTGTGTTACATTCCTTTCTTTGGCTCATGTATCTCATGGATTGCCCTTATTTAATCATAAATTATTTCACTGAATATATATTTTAGCTGAACAAATGTGAATTATATACTAACAGTTATGAACTCCAGCCAACAGTATTAATTATTGCTTTAAAATATTAGTAATGAGAGGTAGAGATCACACAGGTAAATGATTTTCTGTATTCCTTAAAATACTAATGAAAGAAAATATGAGAAGAGAGAATAAATTTCAGAATTCCCAAAAGTTCAGAAATCTTCTGAACTAAAACTGGGGTACACTTAGGCATATGGACAGGTTATATAACCACTAGAAGAACAACAAAACTCACAGAACTTTGTAAAATGTCAACTCATTTTGCTTAGATTCTATTGATGACTGAAACAGTTTTACTTTCAACCACAGGCCACTGGTAAGAGAACCAGATTCTCCTCTGCTGGGGGCATCTGGGTCAAAGGGGAATGGCATGCAACTCACAACAGCTTAGCAGTTCCCATGGCCCTTATGCCCAAGGTGCCCACCTTTTCACTTAATGCAATCAAAAATCCCTACATTCATTTCTAGTTACCCGCCAAGGGAGAGAGAATGATACTGGAATCTGAACCACTAAATTTTGCAGGTCAATGCCTTTGAAATTTTATATTACTTTCCCCTCTCTTTGACTCACCTTGCTATGTCTCTATAGTGAGATTCCTGACACTTTCTGGATATATACATACATATACACATATATGCCCATCTCAATAAGATCTTCTTGAAAATTATTCATCAGTTAATGGAAAATAGTGGGAAAACTAGCAAACAATAAGACAACTGAACAAGAAGACCATATGAACATTTCTGCTAGAGTGAAGTATGATAAAATGTGATTTTACTTTAGAATCTATCCGGTTCAGAATGTAATTTCCAAATAACCAACCAATAAACAGTTAGATAATTATTTAACTATCTCTCCCTCAGTTTCCTGAGAGGAAAAATAAAAATTCTATCTAGTCCACTCAACTAAATGGTGTCCCTGAGGAGCAAGGAACTTAATCAGTGCTAAAGGATAGCTAAGTGATAAGCACTCTAAAAATACAAGCTAAAAAAAAAATTGCCATTTCTTTAAGCCCAGCTTGAATGGGAAAATTTAGAGAGTCTACTTGGGTGACATCATCTACATTCTAATCTCAAGACTAAATTAAGGCACTTCTATAAGAAGATGGATGGAGGATACATTAACAGTTAACTCTTTTTTAAAAAGAGATGATCTGGCAAACATTCTCTGAGCCAGTTAAATTTTAATTGCTTGTACATGGATGATTCTATAGTGCTTTGCCCAGATAAGTACTTAATAAATACTTGTGGAATTGAATTAACTGAACCAAAAGACATATTTCCTTCTAATTGATCTAGCAGAGTGACAGTTACTACTTCCATCATGCATGGATAAAGTACAATATATTGAAATATATACCTCATGTGGAAATGATAAAGCAAATTCAGTACTTAGTATTCTATATTATCATCACCCACTTTGGATGGTTCTGTTCAGTCCAACACCATGAACATTAACAATTATTCTTTTAATTTACTTCTAAGCTGACAATTTTTTAAACATTCTATTTATCCTATTGTGTTTTCTGACTATCCCTTTTAAAAAATTTCTCTGTTCTCCTATGACCCCCACAACTGACCATAATAAGATTGTTTCTGAGTTAAATAAAAAATTCTAGAAAAAGTATTACTAATCAAAAAATTTCTCAATTCTTAAAAGCCAAAAGTATGTACTTATATGCAAGATGAAGACCACATTGATCTTTATTTTGAATTCTACTCAGCTATTGATTCTACAAAGTCAGGAAATATATTTTATGCTTTATTATTTAAATTTTGTCCCTTTTGTATGTTATAAATGTTGTTAAGTTCATTACTTCTAGTTTTATCTGTTCCTGAAACCTGCAAGTAGTACAAATTCAGGGCCCCATATCTCATACCTCCTTTGCATTCTGTGAAGAATTTTTTCAACAAATATTTGCTGAATATCTACTATATGCAAATCACTGTACTCTGTGCTTTGGGGACATAAACACATGTCACCTGCAATCCTTCTCCTCCAGTAGTTTAAATGCATAATTGATAAGTGGCCTGAAGCCTATCATATGATTATACAAATTTCTTCAATTTAAGGTATTTTAATATTTGCTGCTAACTTTTCCTACCACCTGTTTGTTGGTTTGTGTTATTCTTAAAACAAAACATCTAACTAGAAAGATAATGCATTCCTTAAATATCAGATATTTATTTATGTGTGATGAACTTGGTTCTACTTTCTGTTTATGCTTTTTTCCCAATAAGAGAATGCAATCACACACATGTTCATCAGAACAGCTGGTCTCATATAGGACTTTCATATTTTCCATCATCCATTTCTAACACATCATCTATTCAATTCATTACTTTCAAGTTCACAATCTCACTGCTTAAGAAGAGCTTCATCTTCCTGTTCCAATTTGGACTTCCAAGCCTTTTCTGGGGTAATTTTGGAAGAGTCAGCAGCTGCTTCTAAGTAAGCAAGACTTCATAAATTCCACAATTGTCATCCTAAATGTTACTCATGCTGAAAGCTAATTCAGTCAGCAGCCAGAATATACCTTTGAAAAATTACCTTTGGAAATTTTTGTTGTCTGAATTATACTCCTATGTCATTTCATATAGAAACTGTTTCGTCTTTTCTATTTGCTAATGTTAATCTACTACATTTCACTTAAATTTTTCACGGGATTGACTTTTTCAATACTTTAAATATGAAATTTTCAGAACATAGATTTACTACATACATGTATATGAATAAGTACCATGGCTGATTATCAAGACACATTGACCAAAGACTATACTTGGGTAAGAATTTCAGTTTCCCCCAGTACTCATAATTTTCTAACTCCATGTAAAGCAAAAATAAAGTTACATACAGAAGACTTCTTTGAAACACACATAGATCTGTAGAATATGAAATATATATATATATATATACATATGTATATATATATATGATATTATCTATAAATTAATTGTAAAATCATACAAAACCACAGCAAAAGCACATCGGGAAGAAACATAATGAACAGAACCAGCAAGGAATCCAGATGCATTTTTAAAAAGAGAAACGTTTACACACAATGTAAAGTGAAATATCTCTACTTGTAGTGCCTAATTGCTGCACACAGCAAACACCCAAGTCTTAGTAATTCCCAGATCTAACATTTGTTAGATAGCATACTATTTGTTGACAACAATCATTCTTACTAGATTTCTTTCATTTCCTATTTTCAATCACTATTTGATTTGCATAATACCAAATTGTCAGCCCTGACAATAAAAACATGCAAGTAGCATTTTATGGACTGAGCATGTTGTATTTATATTATTCTGGATAGATAGGAGGACACACATACATACATATACATGTAACAACAGTTAAATAAAAAGAAGCATTGAATAGAAAATAGTCAGGGGAGCACATTGGAGGGTTTGGAGAAAGGAAAGGATGGGGGAAAGGGTTGTAAATGGCTTCTTAATGATCGTATTAAATACTTTGCCCAGCTGGGCAGAGTAACAGTGGCATGTCCTAGTAAACACAGTCTCTAGCCCAGACCCCTGCTGAACAAGTGTCCATGGCTACATGGGTTTCTTCAACTGCTGCACTCTTGCAGGGTTCATGGAATTCTACAATGGCCTGATTATTCACCACCATTTTTATGTCCAGGACACCAGACTTTGCTTCCAACATGCTTTACTGGAAGTATAGGAAGTTGGCTTCTTACAGTTTCAGTAACAACAAAATAAAATTAGCTACAATGACAATTGTAGAGGCTCTGCTTTGTGTCATAGCGAATGTCACTCGCAGTACTACTGAGCCGGTTAGACCCAATTCTTAGGATTTTTTTTTTCTTTTCAAACCTCTGAAATTCATATGCACATAGACCACCCCCATTCTTTATATCCATAGCCAGTTAACATTTTTGAAGAAAATGCATACACACACACACACACACACACACACACAGAGAGAGAGAGAGAGAGAGAGAGAGAGAGAGAGAGAGAGAGAGAGAGGTTAGTATACACTTACTACAGAAAAAGATAAAAAAATGTTTTCTTTTTTAAAAGTGAAAATGTTTATGTATGCAGGTTTGTCATTGTTTTAATCCACAAAGGGCTGGAATGACACTAGATACAAGAGCTCCCTGCTTGTTTTCATGGGCTATAAACTAATGTCTATCAACCCAGTCTTGAGCATGCTGGGTTCCGTCACAGATGTCAGCAACAGAAATTTCATTAGAACCTCCTTAAAGGATGCCAAACCCATAGCAGTGGAAAACAGACTCTTTCCAAACCTAGCAAAGCACAGCACAACTCAGACTGACTCTAGGGCAACTGTATGTTGACAGAGGAAAGACTCAGCAACCTGGTGATATGGCTGGAGAATGCAGAAAGCATAAAAAAGAAACTTCTGCAGGCATAACAAGAGCATATCCAAAATCTGTGTACTATTTAGATATCTCACCCATTCTATGTAACTCCATGTGTTAACAGAAACTACAGACCAACACACATCTATAGAAATGGAATTGTTATGGTGTCCATGTGAAATTCTCTACAAAGGATCCTGTGATTTGGGTCCTCAGCTTAAGCACTATTTTGGGAATTTGTTGAAAGTTTTGGAGTTGGTGTTTAGATGGAGGAATTAGATCACTGCACTGTGTTCTTGGAGGCTGGGTCTTGACCTGGCCCCACCCTACATTCCCTCATCCTCTGTTTCCTTTCTAAGCAAAGATGAACAGTTTCCTCCTATTCATGTTTTCCACTCTTGTGGTTATCTGATACACAATACATGACCAAGCAACCATGGAATGTGAGAACCCTCAGAAGCCAGCAGCCATAATAAATCATTCCTTTCTTATTTCTGCCTGAGTTGTGCAAAATAAGTAATACAGGATTCTGGGATTTAAACTGCCCACAAAATTGGAATTATGCTATAGTTTGAACCAAGTAACACTTGATACGTTTTAATACCAGGAGATTCTGAAGCCTCCACCATTTCAATGATTGCAATTTATTTCCAGCTGTCTGACAAAAAGGCAAATCCTTTTGAAATTTCTCTTTCTTTTCTCATATATTTCACTTGGTTCTACATTCAATCTATATACAGCTGCTAATTATCTTTCAGGTTTCATTGTTTCTGCTTGCCCAACACACAGTCATATCTCACATAAAGTAAAAGACTGAAAACTGTTCATTGTCTACTGACCTTGTCTCCCTAAAATCTTGTCTTCTTTAGGACTACTAGATAAACATTATAAAAAAGTAAACTAGGCTACATTTTGTTTACAATTCTCCTATGATATCTCTTCTCATTCTAAGAAGCAAAATTTTCAGTTAACTAGAAAGCTTGAAATAATGACCTCCTAATAACTCAAAATGTCAACTCCTTCACTCTGCCTGTGTCTTTACTCCTACTACACTACCCTTTCAGTAATATTAAAGCAAGTCCAGGTGCACCTACATCACAATATTAAATATTCTCTTCACTCTGCCTGGAATATACTTTATCCAAGTATCCAATTCACTTCTTTCAGGCTTTATTCAAACACCATTTTCCCATGATGTCTTCCCTGCCATCTACTTAAGTTAGCATCCCCATATAAACTTAGCTATTTCTGTTCAATGAGCATCTATATTCTTAAAACTACTTGCTTGCCAATGTATCTCCCTTTGGCATCTCTATGCCCCATGTAAGTTCCATGAGGACAATGGGATTTTTCCTCCTAGTCGTCTACTGAGAATGGCTAAAGGAACAATCACAGCCAGCTTGTTAAATTGGCTAAAAGTACAAAAATCTCTGCACTGACAGTGAACAGCATTGAGATATGGAAAATAAGGTCAAAAAGCACAATTCTTAATACAAAAGACACAAAACATTTGAGTGCATTAATAAGGAAACAGGATTTGGGAAGAACCACAAAAAAGAAAACTTAAAACCAAAGAGATTCAGTAGATGCCTTTTTAAAAAATCCTTAAAATGTATTAAAAGGCTACATCATTGTTTATAAGATCATATGGAGAGACTGCAGTGAACACCAACTTGCCCAATTATCTAAAATGTTTATGAGTGCACAATCCTTGGAGCTATAGAAAACAAATGAAGATAAAAAATAAACCCTATTGTTTTATTGAGTAGATAATAAAGGCATGGAATTCATTAGGATTGCTATAGAGAACAGCTAAGAAAAAAGAAACTTAAAAGAGAAATCTGAGAAATGTATGGTAAAAATTAATCTATACCAATTATTTAACAAAGAGGTGGGTTCAGCATTTATCTGATAAGTTAAGAGTTCCATATAAGGAAAAACCCCACCAACTGATGCAGTTTCTGATGCTCCTGGCAGGATGCAAAATTAGGACACACCTTTGATCTGAATCATGTGGTATTTTTTTTATGTGCTTAGGTCTAAATATCTTGCTCCATCTGGTTCAGCTGCACTTATCTAGATCCCATTTCAGTTTCTTAAATAATAAAAGTATTTTACTAGGGAAATAAAAATAGCAAATGCTGATCACTGGTTATGGGTGGTGAAAGAACACATTGCTTGTAACTATAGATATATATTGAGTCCTGATGAGTTGGATTTTATGATTGCTCACAAAACTAAATTAATCTTCTACTTATATGGCACAGTAGAGAAAATCAATGTAAGGGATGATATACCTTGTAATCAAGTGATGCAAATAAATTAGATAATCAACATAAAATCAATGTGCAAGTAAAAATGAAATAAAGCCATAACCATAAGTCTAAATGTGAGTGCTGATGCAAATTATTTTATTATTTGCTTTTAAAAATATGGTTATGATCAGAATTATCTAGACAGAATCTTAAAGACACATATTTCTAGGATTCCAATGAGAGATGGAATTGGGACCTGCAACCATCAATATACCTTTCACACAAACATTTGAAAATTGGTAGAAAAGAACTGATAATTAATGCTTCTGTTATCCAAAGATATCATTACTGATAAAAATGAAGTGGGCCTGATCCAGAAAAAAAAAGAGTCAGAACATTCTGAAATGAACAAATAGTCTGGAATTCTTATACACTTCTCTAAAAATTATACCTATCTCACCTATGTACAAACCATTGTGATAGAAGTCCAAAGAAGCTAATACTGTTACAAATTTACAGGACTGGGAAATAATGTAAGAGGAAACCTTCTGACTGCATAAGATACTAGACTATATATCTCAACATATCCACCAGTGTTGCAACTTACGACATTTGTAAAAATGATGGAGCAAGCAAAGAGCAAATTTAAAACACATACAAAGAGAAATAGTTCGATTTGTTTATTTGTTAATTTCTATATCATTTATCTAATCAATATGCTCAGGCATATTGCTAACTAGCTCTCATAATTAAGTTGACCCATTTTTATTATTTTACATTTTACCGTGAGACACATGGCTGGTAACATCATGTCTTGCTTTCTGGCAGCTACATGTTGTCTCCCTGACACTCCTTCTTTCTCTCTATATCACTGGTTGCACTTCCCACATGGCTCCATTCTGCTAGGCCATTGGCCAGATCAGCTTTATTCATAAACAAATAAAAGCAACACATATTCACAACATACAGAAGGACATTCCACAAAAACAGCAAGTCTCCAATAATACAACATTACCCAACTTCAAATACACGTCTATTTCCCTGATGGCTAAGGATGTTGAGCACTTTCTTAAGTGTGTTTCAGCCATTTTAGATTCCTCTATTGAGAATTCTCTATTTAATTCTACACCCCACTTTTTAATTCGATTGTTTGGTGTTTGGGTGGCTAGCTTCTTCGTTGCTTTGTATATTTTAAAATTCAGCCCTCTGTCAGATGAGGGGTTGGTGAAGGAAGATCTTTTCCCATTCTGTGGGCTGCCATTTTGTCTTGCTGTTTCCTTTGCCTTACAAAAGCTTCTCAGTTTCAGGAGCTCCCACTTATTAATTGTCCATGTCAATGTCTGTGCTACTGGTGTTATGGTCCCCCAAAGAAGAGGAAGGGATAAGAACCCCTGAGCAAATTGGGAGTACAGGGAAGAGGGAAGGGGAGGAGGGAGAACAGGGGAGATCAGGAGGATTGAGACAGGGGAGGGATAGAGGAGGGAAGGAAAGGAGATGCCTTTATAGAGGGAGCCAGTATAGGTTTGGAGCCAGGGCTGGCACTGGGGAAATATTCGGGGATCCACAGGGATGATTCCAACTTAAGAATCTAGGCAGTGAAGGAGAGGCTGCCTTCGCTGCCCCTTCCCTATAATGAGATTGATGACTACCATTGTTGCCATTCCTAGAGCCTTCATCCAGTCGCTGATCAAAGCAGAAACAGGCACCCACAGCTAAACATTGAGCCATACTTCTGGAATTCAGTTGCAGAATGGAAGAAGGGATTATCAAAGGAGCCAAGACTGTAATGGAGAAACCAGCAGAAACAGTTGACCTGATCTAGTGAGAGCACAGTGACCCCAGTTGCAAAGCTGGGGAACCAGCATTGGACCAAACCAAGCCCTCTGAACGTGGGAGTCCTCTAGGAGGCCTGGCAGTCTGGGGACCTGTAACAGTGAAGCCAGTGTTTATCCCGAGAGCACAAATGGACACTGGGTGCCCATTCCCTATGGAGAGATACTATTGCAGCCCAGATACATGAAGAGGGCCTAGGCCCTCCCCCAAACGATGTGAAGGACTTTAATGGTCCCAAACGGAGTGTCTCACTATCCTAGGGGAGTGGGTGGGGTGTGGGTTTCGGAGGTTGATGGGGAGCATAGGATGAGAGGGTGAGGGAATAGGGGGATTGATATGTAAAATAAGAGTGCTTCTAAAATAAACAAAGGAAAAATACACGTCTAGATTTTAACTAGGAAATAAAAATAATAACATTATTGGCATGCAGAGGGCAATACATTCTGCTGCAGCTGAAAGTGTAAAACTTAACAGCCTGCACAAAGGGCTAGCTGACTTGGGATCACATACATTTGGAAGCTCCAAAGTCATTATGATCAAACTAATTATCTTATTTTTACCTAATCAAAGTATACCCAGATACTAAAAGCCTAGTGTGTAAAACAGAATATGGTGCAGGGATATGGTTCAGTGGATAAAGTTATTGCCAGGGAAGAATGAGGACCTGACTTCAAACACCCTTTGCTTATGGAAATTCAAATGCAGTACCATGCTTTTATTGCAAGATGAGAAGTGAGAGCAGGAAAATACCCAGAACCTTATAGATGAAGTAGCCTGGCATTCACAGCAAAAGAAAGAAAGAGAACCATTCTAAAGCAAGGTAGGAGGTGAGGACCAACATTCAAGTTGTTCACAGATATTATGAAATGAATGTACATATTTATACATGCCAGACATTCTTGTATCTCATAAGTCATACTTATATACCATACATACACAAGCTAAAACCCCAGAATCAACCAATGTGGCTGAATATTTGTATACCTCCTTGACCCTGTCCCAAACTTGACATTTTCCATGTTTTATTATTGCAACTGCAAACTTGTTTCTTTTCATACTGTATTTGTATATGCAATAAACTTACAATGATGTTGCATATCCCATACACATTATAACAAACCTTGAGGTGTGCATGAATGTACATATATGTGTGTGTGAATAAGTACATATTCTGATTATGTTTTCACTTAACATACTTGAGAGAGTCATCCAGGTAAGTGTCTGGAGTCCTAAATTATGTCAACATGTCAAATTATGTCTAATTCTGTTATTGAGCATTTACATTGCTTCCATGTTTCTAAGATAAGGTTGAAATAAACATTATCATTAATTTTGAGGGTATCTCTTGTCTTTTTTAAAACATGTATATAACCTACATTACTTTTTATTTTATAATAAATTGTCTTATAAACATCTCATGATCTCTAGTTATCATAAACTACAAAATATTACTTAAAATTTATGATTCTTTACTATATTTTTCAAAATAATAATGCAAGATTGTAGGAAGAAAGCATGATTAAAGGTACTGCTGACCATGCCAGCTTGGGCAAGGTCAGAGTGATGTGGGAACGGTTTAAGTAGTCAGGGGTGTGCATGTGGGGCCCCTTCTCTAGTTTCCTGCCGCCTGGCTAAGTAGGCTTGTGTGAGTAACTCTCCCAAATAAACTACCATTATAAATCTTGCATCTGACTCCACATTGTGTTCGCCAATACAAGATCATTAGTAATTTTGCTTTTTGCCAAGTTTTCTGATATATATATATATATATATATATATATTTCATGAGGAATTGATATTGATCATCAGACATAAATTATTGAATTATTGAATTTTACATGCTACTGAAACTTTATAATAAGATCAGTGACCACATTAAGATGAACTATGACTGAGTTGTGTAGCCTGTTTTACTAAAGTTAGGGGTGTCTTGTCACTCAGAAGGACTCCAGCATGAGGAAAATTGGTAACCTATGCCATTACTCAAGAAATAGTTTAACTGAATAGTTGAGAGAGTGGAAAATAGTATTTCTGAGTCTTTTCTACATTATCAGACTATTTTAGTTCACTGAAAACAAGTACTAAAATACAGGAACCTCTCTCAGGAACAAGGAAGAAGATTTCCAGAAATGTTACATGCACTTCATAATGAGTCTAAGTTGAGAAGTACTTAATGTGGGAAGAAAACAATCTGAGAGACTCATCAGTATGAATGTTTTGTTAAGGGGGCCACAGGTCTTAAGCAATTGAATGACTAAAACCTAAAGCAGACACCATCCCTTCAGAGAGCTAGAGAATCTATATGTAGGGCACAACCTATCAATTCAGTAAAACTCCACAACAGAAGGTGAAAGCCAGTCTCTGGCTAAGGCTCATACATGTAATCACACCTTTATATAAATAGAAATTTCTACTTGTGAAACCTGTGGGGGACAGAAATCAAGAGGAAATTGATTGATCAAACAGTAAAACAACACAGATGAACGACCATAACTGGAAAAACAACTACTGAAATAAGACCAAAGAATCTAAACAATAATTATGACTTACTGTATTACTTCAGTAAAATTCTAGCGAAATCTTTCACAGATGAGAAAAAACCTTCATAAATTAAGGGAAGCAGAAGAAATAACAGAAAGGATTAATCCATACCCAGTGAACAAGTAATAATTTCTTCAGAGAGAATAGAAGGCACAAAATTATGAAATACAGTTTTAAAAGATGGTATTTTCCAACAATGAAGATAAAGTGCTTCAAATTAAAAGCATCCAAGAAACAGAAAAATAAATTTTAAAGCTAATCTTCCAGAAGTCAAAATCAAATTATTTCACCATTTACATTGTCATAAAAATAAATCTCATACAAGTCAATGGAAAAAATAGACATCAAGTTTTAAGCTAATAGAACTTAATGGTGCAAAATTTAAGAAAGTATTCTGCTATAAATTTATTATCAATGTATTAATAATCAAAAATCAGTAAGATCACAACAAATGTTTCAACATATATGTATACATTATTTACTCATATCACAAAAAGAAATAAAATATATAAGAAACTGTGTGATAAAAAAAAATCTTCAAAACATGCCTACACAGCTGGCTTAAAAAGATGTTAGTTCAAATTAGAACAGGAAATCAATGAGCTATGAGCAAAAATATCCTCAGTGGAAGGTATGATGTATTTTCTACTCAAAAAATTCCTACAAGATGTGAAAATACGAAATTTTACTTAATATTAACATTCCTAAAAGTAAGCACAATTTCATTCAATTGATGGAATATAAGAAAAGATAATCTATTGGAGCTTGATGTTGAAAATGATTTTGTAAGATTTCAGTAGGTATCACAAATAAGGGGAGAAGGGAAGGAATGACCTAATCATGATATAACACGTTTGTAAAGCAGGGCTTCCATAATCAAAAAATAAATAAAGATTTTAATTTTTACAAGAAAAGAGAAAGAAAATAACTTCACAAGTTGCAATTTGACAATGTAAAGATAGAGATATCACAGATTGGTTTCTGAAATATAATGTAAAAGACGGTATATTAATATTGTCAACTCTATGGAAAAGGAGGTAAGGTGAGATGGAAAAGTTTTCTGGTACAGTATGTTCAAGTGTAT